>NW_004955558.1:878498-880593 GCF_000276665.1 Chinchilla lanigera
TTTTTAAGTTAACCCAAATTGGTTTCTTTTGCAACCCCAAATCCCACTGTTAGAATATGAACTAATACTGCGGCACTTGGTGCCATTTTCTTGCTCCTGACGGTTGAAAGCCATCTCTCGTTTGCATTCATCGAGGGTCCGTGAGTTCCAGTTCTAATCCAGTACCGTGGTCCTTCTTGTTTTCTGCCTTTCTATCTGTATAAACCTCTTCTCTGAGAATGCAAAGCCAGTGCCCCAGTTTCAGAAATATGTTCACTCATTTAATCAATCTCCCTGAGCGTGCAGCTGCCCCTTCCTCTTGACCACTCCTCTTCCCCAGCATGGCTGCGGTCCTCGTCCTGCTTGGCTCTGCTTCTCCTGGCCAGGACAGCCCCTGCTGCACCCCCGGGGGCCCCCTCATCATCCTGCTCGTGTTCTTCCTCCCTGGCAGGGCCATCCCTGCATTTTCCAGCACATGCAAATGTCTTTCACGCTAAGGTTCAGACTTCATTCTCTAATACTGACTGTCTTCAGTAGAAGCCATATTTACCCTTCCTTTTAAAGTTATTATTAGTACATGTTTGCAGGACGGAATGAATACATCCATTGCAGGTAGTTGGCACAAGTACATGATGCCTCGTCATTCTTTTCACATCCCCTTCCCCTCCATCTCTCCCTTTTCCCAACATTTCTTGGTCCACTATCCATTTGCAAAAGACCTGTCTCCTTATTCCTTATTATCTGTCTTTTATTTTTCTCTTTGATTTATTTATATGTTGAATTTCTTACATAAGAGAAGTCATACTTTTTTTTGAGACAGGATCTTGCTATGTAGTTCCGGCCAGTGTTGAGCTCACTATGTAGCCCAGGCTGGCCTCGAACTCATGGTGATCCTTCTGCCTCAGCACCACCACACCTGGCAGCATACACTAGTTGAGCTTGTGAGTCTGATTTATTTCACTTAACATTACGGATCATTCTTCTTAAAACACCTCTGTGGACACCACCATTCTGCACGGATACCCATTCTTTCTCTGCAGTGCCTGACGCTTTGAGCTGTTTTGACCAAAAAAAGGTAGAGAAGGGGTGAGAAGGGAAGAAAAGGGAAAAGAAGGGAGGAGGAGGAGAGGAAAGAGGAAGGGTAGGGAGAAGGAGGAGGAGAGTGAGGAGGAGGAGGAAGAGAGGGAAGAGGAGGGGGAAGAGATGGAGGGGAGGGGACAGGAGGAGGAGGGACGGTAGTAGAAGTCCCCTGTATATTTCAAATGCTGGTCGAAAGGACTCCAATGGCAGGGCCTAAGAGATGGAAAGGGGGGGCTGGGGATTTAGCTCAGCGGCACAGCACCTGCCTGGCAAGTGCAAGGTCATGAGTTCAATTCCTGGTACCAGAAAAAAAAAAAAAAAAGAGAGAGAGAAGGAAAGGAACCAAGGATGGCTCCAAGATCTCTGGCCTGAGCAGCTGGAAAATAGAGTTAACATTTACTGAGATGGGCAACAGCTTGGAGGTGAAGCCTGCAGTCTGGTTTGGGCACGAGAAGTTTAAGATGCATATCACTTAAGCAGGCAGTGAGGGGCACAAGTCTAAAGCTCCAGAGAAAGGGCTGGGATAAGGATCTATACCTGGGAGGCATCAATATTTAGTGGTGTTTAAAGAATTTGGGTGGGTAAGATTGCTTTGGGGATAAATAAAGACAGCCAAAGGAAGCGGATCAAAGAGTCTGGGCTAGGACAATGTCACGCTTACAGAGAAGCATTTAACTTGCCTTTGGTTCTATGTGATTAGACAGGTAGGTTGATACAGTCCTTGAATACAAAAATAATTCTACGTAAGGAGATTTTTTGTTGTTGTTGGTAAATGTACCTGGATTTTAATAGATGCCCTTTCTGCTTTTTCTTCTTTCTCTTCTTCTCCTTCTTCCCCTTCCCCTTTCCCTTCCTCCCCCTCCCTCTCCCCTTCTACTCCCTCCTCCTCCTCCTGTTCTTCTTCTTCTTCCTCTTCCTCTTCTTTCTCTTCTTCTTCCTCTTCCTCTTCATCCTCTTCCTCTTCTTCTTCTTCCTCTTCTTCCTCTTCCTCTTCTTCCTCTTCTTCTTCCTCTTCTTCCTCTTCTTCCTCTTCTTC
>NW_004955558.1:880842-881963 GCF_000276665.1 Chinchilla lanigera
CTTCTTCTCTCTTTTTGAGACAGGATTTTACTATGCAATTCAGACTGGCCTTGAACTCACTATGTAGCCCAAACTGTCCTCATGCTCACAGTGATCTTCCTGCCTCAGCCTCCCAAGTGCTGCAATTACAGGCATGTGCCACCATACCCAGCAGCCCTTTCAGCTTTCGACAAACTGATACATATTGTCCTCTTGGTCTATCTATATGAAGATGTATTTTAATAGATTTTCTAGCATTCACTCCTATCTGTATTTATGGGTAATATCCATTTGACTCTGAACTTAGGGGAGATTTTTTTATTGCTCATTATCTATTTGGAATTTTTCTCAGTTTTATGGAAGATTTCTTTATGGTTTTCCTTTTGTCTGTTATCAAGGTAGCTTTTTATGTTATGTGGTGCTGGCTTTGTGCAAATAATTGCAAACCTCTGCTTTTCTCTTTAATTTATGTTGAATCAGAATTGTGTGTTCATTTGTAGTTTTAAATAATTCAATAGGATTTTGTCGGTTTATATCACAGTTACAAATCTACTTAATGTGTGCATCGATTCTTGAGAATATTTTGCAATCTACACGTTTCTGAAGAATCATCAAGGTACTCATATTCCAAATTTTTTAATTATAAGCAAGGAATTTAGCAAATTATTCTTTAAATAATTGATTTCTTCAGCGCTATTAACTCCCCATCGTTTTTATCCTCTGGTCCTTTCCCTCCTACCCTGTGTGATTTTCCTGAATCTGAATTTTGTGCCACTGTTTGTTGTTGTTGTCATTGCGGGTGTTGTTTGTGAGACAAGTATTGGGTTTTATATCTGTAGCTCAATTTGATTTTGTTCCGTTGGCATCAGTTTCTCCTTAATTATTATCTCTAGATTTACTAGTTTCACTTTTATGCTGCTGTCCTATCATCACTCATATTTTATAACAAAGTTTTAAGTAGAAAGCCATTAGTGTAGTAGATTGATAACTGGTGGTCAACTTGTAACCCCCAGCTGAACTGAGTAAGCGTGGTGCTGGGTGTGGGAGGCCCACCTGGGGACTGTTGCCAGCAGGATAAGAGGCAGAACTGGAGAAGAAGAAAAGAGGCTGCTGGGAGCTGAGGGAGCTGGTAGAAGCTGTAA
>NW_004955558.1:882858-888878 GCF_000276665.1 Chinchilla lanigera
CTTTTGCTGCTGAGCTAAATCCCCAGCCCCCTATTTTTCTACTTTATTATTTGTCAAATATTGTGTTGGAAGAGACAGCTTGAGCCTTGGGCATTTCATTTAAAGTTCTTCCACTATTCACCCATGAACACCTGACCTGCTATCACCACTTCTAGTCAACATTACAGTGAAATAGGAAAAAGAATGACAGAGAATTTCTTTTGTTTGTTTGTGTGTTTTTCTGGTACTGGGAATCAAACTCACGACCTCGCGCTTGCCAGGCAGGTGCTGTGCCGCTGAGCTAAATCCCCAGCCCCTTTAGCTCAGTGGCACAGCGTCTGCTTAGCAAGCACAGGTCGTGAGTTTGATTCCTGGTACAGGAAGAAAAACAAACAAACAAACAAAATACATGGGGCTGGGGATTTAGCTCAGCGGCACAGCTCCTGCCTGGCAAGCGCGAGGTCATGAGTTCCATTCCCAGTACCAGAAAAAAAAGCAAAAAAAAAAACAAAAAACAAAAAACAAAAAACAAAAAAAAATCCCCAACCCCAAAAGAGATACTGAGAGGAAAGGAAGAAGCAGAGCACTGCTGTCTTCAATGACAAGATGATGTACACAGAACATCCAAAATATCCCATGAATAAACTACTGGCCTTAATATGTGAGTTTAGCAGAGTAGCTGAACTCTGTGCTGTCGATAATACGCCTTTGATGTCCAGCATGTCCGCTTGACTCAGGGCTTCCATCTCTGTGACACACTACCCATCTGTTCTCCTGTATTGTCTACTTTTCCCTTTAGAGCTCTTCCCTTATGAGGTATAGTTATTTAAAATTCCTTGTGAGACAGTTTCAACATCAGTGTCTTATCTGAGTCCGGACTGACCCTTGGTATCTCTTCAGGCTGTGAGGCTTTTTAAAAGCAGACTTTATTTTTAAAGCACTTTTAGGATCTAGTGGCCTCCCATTCTCCCTGGTTGGTGACCCCTTCCTGCGTCACTTGACCTCTGCTTCGTCCTCACACTGTCTTCTCTTTTTCTACAGCCGGTCTCCCTCTGCCTGTCTTTTCAGGACTCCTGAGATTCCGTGTAAAGCCTCCTAGATAATCCAAGGTAATCTCTTTATCTTGAGATGTTTCGTTTAATCACATTAGCAAAGTCTCTTTGGCTGTGGAAGCTCACACTCACAGATTCTAGGGATTGGGTCTCTCTATATCTTTGGGGGTCATTTTCCAGCCCACTCCGTCTTATGACTAAATCCCCTGGGCCGTGGGCTTGACAAAGATTCTCAGCTTCCTTCAGCCCATGTTAGGTGAGACAGGAAGGCACCAGTGTGCTGGGCCTGAAGGAATGGCTCCCATGGGTGCAAGGAGACACGGGATGCTCCCTCAGGGGTAGCCTGTGTTCAGGAGAATGCTCTGCGTGCATTCAGGAAAGGTTGTTCTTCCCTCTTTCTAGGCTCTTCTCTGTGCAATCCTGGTGCGGCTCCTGAAGATAAAACCCGTGAAAGTGTGACGACCCCTCAGACCTAACCTGCACGAGTCCCTTATCCCTGATCTAGTCCATGAACAGCTTTGAGTAACTAGTCAAAACTACTGTTGTGGATTCTCCCTTTGTTCAGCTTTTATTTGTAAGGTCCAGAGTGACAATTTACACGCCGTTTGCATGCCAGAGCTGAAACGTGAAGTCTCCTGCTGCTCCATCATCTTTATTCTTTCTTGATAGTTTTGTTTGGTTTTGCACGTTTTTGTTGGAGGGCCAATCTTGCGCGCGCTGACACTGTGAATATCGTCTCCCCACGTTCAAGGCTGATTTCACTTCGGCCAGTAGGTGGAGCCCTTAGGCTTCGTTTCCTCTTTTCTCTTAAGGTGAGCTTGACCTCTGCTGGTAAATTAGAGAAAGACACTCAATAGCTTTTGGAAACTTTGGTAGGGTCAGGGACCCCATATCAAACGCAACCATGGACAAGACAGCTGTGGTTTAAAAAAAAAAAAAAGTAAAACATGCTTGTGCAAGAAAATAAAACTGGGCAAATATTCTAACAAATGGCACCTGGGACTTTGGCTGTAATGGAGAGAAGCACCAGTAGAAGGTAGAGATTACAGCAAATAAGGGGTCAGTTATTGCTCAGCCTCCACTGATTTCCGCCATTTCAGAATGCTGGGTCTTCCAGTTTTTCAAGAAAAACCTGCACTTTTGTGAGATCTGCACTTTTGTTAGTGTGAAATGTCTCCCAGTATTTCAATGTCGTAAATTAGTTTAAACATTTCCAAACTATTCCAAGAAAACAAGATACAAGTAGGAGCTTGACGTAGGCTATGCATTGGAAACCAAATCAAGGGTGTGAAAAACTGATTATAAGAGCCTAGCTAGATTTTCCTTCAGCTGCAGCTACTGCTGGTCAGGTGTGGGTACTGCTATGGTGTGCATCTTAAATATGCCCCCCAGACACTCGTGTGTTACAGACCTCGTTTCCAGATGGTGGCACGCTTGGGAGGTCGTGGAAGTAGAAACTTTAGGGCTTGGGTCATTGGGGGAGTGCCCTGAAGAGGCAAATCTTGTCCCCAGGTCCCTGTGTTCTCTGTCTATCTTCTTCCTTGTCCTAGTTACTTTTCTCTTGTTGCTGAGACAAAATACTTGATGCCCAAAATTAAGTAAGGAAAGATTTATTTAGCTCACAGTTTGTGAAGGTTTCAGTCCATACTCATCTGGCTCCAAGGCAGAGTGGCTTATGGTAGAGGGCAACAGATCACGGCAGCAGAAGATAGCAAAAGTAGCAAGAGAAGAAGGGGAGGAGCAGCAGAAAGCAAGCCTCTTTCCTTCCCTTACATTGTATGCAAATTACCCACCCCAGGGTAAGAGCAGCACTCACACCCATAATCCCAATACTGGACCATGAATCAATCATCAACTCTAGGAGCCCACCCCATAACTACGTTCAGCTTTGAGGGGACATCCCGACACAAACTATGACATTCCACCCCGAGACCCCCAAAGACTCATGTACAGACCTTTATGCAAAACACATTTTAGTCCATCTCTAAGAGTTGCCAAAGTCCTAACAGTTGCAGCACTGCTGAAAAGTCCAAGTCCCAAGTCTCCTCCAAGATGTAAGGCAAACTCTTATTTGCAAGCCCCTGTGCAAATGAAAGGTTAAACTCTTCCAACATTCAATGGCACAAGTAGACATTACCATTCCAGAAGGCACAAACAGGAGGATACAAAGCACTGAGAACAAAGCAAGTCCAAAATCCAGCAGGGCAAACATGAAGTCCTGTAGTTCTGTGTGGAACATCTGAAGCAATCTGTGGCAAATTGTGAGCTCCATGTCACTCTGCCTCTATGGCACTTCTGGTGGCTATAGCTCCCATGGCTTCTCTCTTGGGCCTGCTTTGCTCCCTCTTTGCAGCTTTCTTCAGATCATCCACATTCCTGGATTTTCCAAACCTCTGGGGTCTCCACTGCACCTTTCATGTCACACTCATAGCCTCACACACTGTCCTGTCAGGGGCACGCTGCCTGGCTCCAAGACCTTCTGAAATCTAGATGGAAGCCTTCTTAATCTCAGAACTTGTGCATTCTGCATGCACCTAAACCAGCACCACATGGACGATGCTAAGGTCTGCTGCCAGCTGGAGCAGTAGCCAGGTTTTCTTCTCTCTTGGCTGTACAGGTTGAGCACTTGGATTGCTGAGTACTCTGAACCTGATTCTGAGCAACAAATTCTCTATGCCGCTACCACTCTGGCACATGGTGCAGCTGCCGCCATTCTAGAATGTGGCACTCTGCAGCTTTCTCCGCAAAGCAAAGTCTTTCATCTTTGCAGGTTTGAGCTGCAAACAGTGGAGACTTGTTGCTTCTTGTGATGCCCTCAGGCCATCTGCTATATTCTCCTTTTCCTTCTCAGAAATCTTGATCTCCTCAGCTCTGACTTTGCAACCCACAGCTTTACTGGAGATTCCTTTCTGACCAAACTCACATTTTAAATCATCATGCTGGGCTCTTCTTGATTCTCAACATAAATCTGGCTAAAAGCCCCCCCAACAATAGCCATGCCACTGCCTCAAAACTCAGCTGCCTTGAAATTTCTTTTGTGAGATTAATCAGTTTGCAGCCCTTAATCTCAGTCTCAGGCAAGGTCCCTGGACATGAGCAAAATGCAGACAAACTTTCTGCCAAGCCATAACATACATCATCATCTGGACTCCCACAACCAATGCAGTCCTTCTTCCCAGCAGAAACCTCCTAAACCCCATCTTTACCAGTAGAATTTCTACCAGCCTTCTGGACTTCTGAGCTCTGATCAGAATCTCCCACACAGAACAGCTGAAAGCATTCCAGCTCTTCTCTTTCAGGTGAAATTTCTGCACCTTTCCAAACTTCCCACAAGCCATTTCCAAAGGCTCTTGAACCACATGGTCAAGTAGAGTTACAGCAATGACGCCACTCCTGGTACCAAATTCTGTCTCAGTTACTTTTCTCTCATTGCTGAGACAAAATATGTGATGCCCAAAATTAAGGAAGGAGAAGTTTATTTAGCTCACAGTTTGTGGAGGTTTCAGTCCACACTCGGCTGGCTCCAAGGCAGAGCAGCACATGGCAGAGGGCAATAATTCATGGCTGAGAAAAACAGCAAAAACAGCAAGAGTAAAGAGGGAGAAGAGGCAGAGAGTAAGCCTCTTTCCTGCAAATTACCCGCCCCAGGGCGGGTGCAGTGCTCACATCCATAATCCCAACATTGGACCATGAATCAATCATAAACTCCAGAGGCCCACCCCATGACTGCATGAGGCTTTGGGAGGATATCCAGACACAAACCATAACATTCCTCTTCCCCTTCTTCTTCCCTTTCTCACTCTCACACTTCCTCTCCCTCTCCTCTCTTCTTCTTCCCAGCTGCCATGATGTAAGCAACTTTGCTCTACAACACTTCTCTGCCATGATGTTCTGCCTCTCCACAGGCCTCAGAGCAATGGAGTTCACTGACCTTGAGCTGAAATCTCTGAAAACATGGGCCAAAAGATGGTTGTCTCAGATATTTTGTCACAGCAATGGAAAGTGACTAACACAAACACCGTCCTTCCTGCAGTTCATGTCCATACGATTTGGAGCCTTTCCTCAGCTCTGCCCCAAGCTGCAACTTCACATCAAATGTAGCATGTTCTCAGACCTGGGTTCTGCCTTTGAGATCAGCTCCTTTTCCCAGATTCAGTTATCTGCAAGTTGTAGTGTTACAAGAATGATGTCCCCAGGGAGTCTTGCATCACACATGGTGCAAGCCAAAGATCCTCAAATCCTGCAGCTACTGAGATTTTAAAATCTAGAGGAAATAAATGGGAACCCCACCCTGCAGAAGTATAGTGTATTTAAAACTGCCAGTGCTGCCCTTTTCCAGGAGGGATTACCTGAGTGATGGTGTTCTCCTGTCATGTGCACCAGAAGGCTTTCTCCCCGACACGGGAACAAATGTCTGTTTTGCCTTCCCCAGCACAGTTACTCCGCTGATATTGTGAACCATACTAAAAAATGGGGGAAGTCAGTAAGGAATGACTCCACTAAGCAGGAACCAAACTAAATTAGATATTAACCCCCACCGCTGTCTCCACCCCACAGAGCCTCGTGCCAGCTGTGGAGTTTCATACCCAGGTGGCCAGGGTTCCCAGCCAAGAGGAGAAAACCAGCTCCCATCCCCACCACCCGCACTGACCTACACCAACGGTCACCACGGTCCTTTCTTTCTCAGTCACAATCTCAGGATTCATATTATTTTATTATTTATGTTGCCTGGTCAGTGTTGGCTCACAGATTCTTCCAGAGCAAGGGGTGGGCCGACAGTGATGGAAAGGTAGGACAGTTTGCCAAAGGAAAATCAGAATGGGGCTGTAGTGGATTGATAACTGGTGGTCGACTTATAACCCCCAGCTGAACTGAGTGAGTGGTGCTGGGTGTGGGAGGCCCACCTGAGGACTGTTGCCAGCAGCATAAGAGGCAGACCTGGAGAAGAAGAAGCAGGCTGTCGGGAGCTGAGAGAGACCGTGGGGAGCT
>NW_004955558.1:889482-898909 GCF_000276665.1 Chinchilla lanigera
CCTTGCAAAATAAGCCCCAAACCAACAGAGGGGCCATCAGAGGAAGGACTGAGACCTGGGGAGTCAAAACAACACCAAGCAGATAAACAGTACAGTAACAGTACAGGACAACAGAGCTATGAAAAACCCCTGGATTTCCTTCCAGCTGGGGCAACCCAGAAATGTAGGGGAGGAAGTTAGGAGGAGGGCGAGTTTGGCCGAACTTGTGGGCTGGAGTCGGGGTAGCAGCTGCAGATCTGGTCCTGGAAACTTGGTTCCATGTTGCTTTTCCACAGAGACTCAGGTATATTCTGAAGGAGGTGAGGAACAAGCCTGGATGGAAGCTTCTTCCTCAGTGCAGGACCCTGTTGGATCTGGGGCCACTCCAGCTTGTTCCCTGCTTTGGGCCGTCCTCTCTTTGGAGACGTGATAGGGGAACTTCCTTTTCTTCTATCGGGGTTCATTTGTCTACGTGCTATGGCTTCTGAATGCAATTTCCTTCCCACTTACTCTTCTGTGTTCCTGCTCAAGTTAGAGGATGGGGTTTTCCCCAGGACGGGGTGTTGACCCTCTAACCAGGAGACGCCCGTATCTTCCCTGCTACTGGCCGGGGCAATAGCCAGAGGAAAGGGAAGGCAAGGAAGGTGGGTAATGCTTGCTGGACCCTTGTTCCCGACACAGAACATGGGCTGTGCAGGAAGGTGCATGAGGCCACAAAGCCCTATGCCTTCGCCTACCCATGATATATGGTCTGACTCTGATCCTCAGGCCCATGAAGCTCCAAATTTACATTTGCCACGTTTAAAATTTCCCCAGGCTATTTGTGACTTTGGAGCCTTAGTGAATTTCCACCCTTTTCTTCTAGATTTTGGATTGAAAAATCTTCTATCTCTTTGTTAGCCTTTCCATAGCTTTAAGATGCAATCTCATGCAAACATCGTCACATAAAGACCCAGAATAACGTTTGATCAAATGGGCAATGTGATGATCCAAATAGACATCTAATTCCCTGTGTTTCTGTGGGAAGTGAATCTGATACCCGGCCCACAAAGCCTCTGGACATGATTCATGGCCCCTTTCCATTTAAGCTCGTGCCTTTGGGGAGAGTTCTCAAGCTCCTGACTTCAGATACCATCTGTATGGTGGTGACTCTATGTTCATGTGTCCAGCCAGAACTTTATTTTAAACTCCAGATATACATACCTAATTTCTTTTCCACTTGTGCATCTAATGTAGCTGACCCAACTTGTCCCAAGCTGTGCTTCAATTCTCTTCCTTAAAAATTCTGCAGGAATTTCAAAGGAGGTGAGGAACTCATTCAGAATTGCAGGAATTCTGAATTCTCTTTCAGTCCTTCCCTTCTCTGGCCGTGGCAGCTTTAAGCTTGCATTGGCTTGAGCCCAAATCTTCAGGCCCATCTTAATTTTTTCTTTCTCTTTCTACTTGTATATGATCTGTCAACAAACTCTGTTAATTCTTCCTCTTCCCACCATCTGACTACAAACGTGGAGACCCTGGAACCCCCTCTCCTGTCCCTAGCACTGCAACAACTTTGACAGAGTCCAGCCTGCACAGCAAGTGGAGTGCTCAAGGGAAAGCAGATCATTTCCCATCCTTTGTTTGTTCAAGCGCTGTTTTTACACTTTGGTGTGATGGTTAACTTCAGGTGTCAACTTGACAGGGTCACAGGTTGAACATTTGGTCAAACATTGTTCCGGGTGTTGCCATGAGGGTGTTCTGGAATAAGATGAATATTTAAATTAGTAAACTTTGAGTAAGTTGGTTTTCCCTCCCCAACACAAGTAGACCTCAACCAATCACTTGAGGAACTGAGTAGACAGAAAGGCTGACCCTCCTATGAGCAGGTGGAGCTCCTTTCTTTGATGGCCTCCAACTTAAGCATCAGTTTCCTCCTACCTTTGGATTTGAACTAAAACATTGGCTCTTCCTGGCCTCCAACCTGCTACCCTGTGGTCTGGGACTACACCAGTAACTCTCCTGGGCTCCAGCTTGCTGAATGCAGATCTTGGGACTTGTCGGCCTCCATAGTTGTATGAGACAATTCTTCACAGTATTCTCCCTTTATCTGAAAGAGACACATGCCAAGACCTGATGGGTACCTGAAGCTACAGACGGTACTGAAGCCCATATATGTGTTGAGAATTTCCACCTTTCCACTGCAAGGAAGCACTATAAAGCTTCTCT
The DNA here is from genome assembly GCF_000276665.1 of Chinchilla lanigera. NCBI lineage: Eukaryota > Metazoa > Chordata > Mammalia > Rodentia > Chinchillidae > Chinchilla > Chinchilla lanigera. The sequence continues at coordinate 891,667 of NW_004955558.1, forward strand.
TTGGCAAATCTGAATTGCCAACATGATTACTCTGTGCTTGTGGATCAATATTAGCTAAAATAAAGGTTATATTTGTAGGAAAATGGATACAACTTGATACCATAATGTTAAGTGAAATGAATCAGGCACACAAGCTCAAATACTGAGTGATTTTCTTAAATACTGAGTGAGAAACCTGAAATATAAATATTATAGGGAAAAATATACAATAATAGGAATCAGGGACATAGATGGAGGAAGGGGAAGGGAGCAGATGAAAAAAAATAAGGTGTGTTCTGTCCATGTACCAGCTCTCTATGATGAATGTAATCACGATGTACTGCAAACATGGGCTCATTAAAAAAACACGAGCACTGCAATGCGGTAAAAGCTGGTCTAATCACCGAGGTGCTAAGTGACTAATGGATACGTGTCACACATGGGATGGATACACCGCACAGAGATGATTCACGTCCAGGGTGGGGCAGAGGAGGACAGCACCAGATTTCATCACCCTGCTTGGCCTGGTGTGAAACTAAAACCTACGGATGGCTGATTTCTGGAATTTTTTGTTCATGTTCTTGAGTGATGATTGACCATAGGTAACTGGAACCAGGAAAGCAAAAACATAGATAAGGGTGCTACAATGAGTAAATACGCACAGACCCCATTTTGGCCCCCTCTCTCTGGTAAGCCCTGATTAATGTGCTCTTATGAAAGCCTCCAAATCTCCCTGTGACCCGGCCAGGTACCTGGCACTGCCCTCCTTCTACTCTCCCCACAGTCCCTGCCCTGCTGTCTGTCACCTGGCTGCTTCCCAGCCGCATGAAATTGCTCCCACTGGGACTTGCCTAGCACCTGCCGGATGCATTTCCTCACTCTTCTACCTTTGCTTAAGCGGCACCTTCCACATGCAACCTTCCCCAGCCACGTACTAGAAACCAGCCGTCCTCAGCAATTCCTCTTCTGATTCCTACGTCTACTTTTTTTTCCCCCCTAAGATATATCATTCTCTGGGAGAGGGGATATTTCAATTTCCATATGAAATGTCCACCTCCCCACTAGAGCGTTTGACTCACTTTCCCATCATGAGCTTGTCCTATGCAATATCTCCAGCTTTGGAAAACAGGGCCTGGCACACAGCAGGTACCCACGGGACATGGATGGAGAGCTGGTCCGCAGCGCCAGGCACTCTCCCGGGTGTGTTACACACACGAACTCACCTAATCCCCATGCGGCATCTCTAGAATTGTCTCTGTTTTCCAGGTGATCCAACTTAGGCAGAGTTTCAGGAACATTCGTAGGGTTGATTAGTTGGTAGACAACGGGTCTGAGTTCCCACTGTGTTCTCCACACCGCCACCCCTCAGGCCTGTCCGTACATCAACACCAGGGCTAGAGTCTGCCTGGGACAAGGACAAGCATGGATCGGAGACCCCAGTGAAAGGGGTCACTGGTGGGGGCCATCTCTCTACCAAGAGCTGTGGACAAAGTCACATCCCCTGATGTATCTGTGGCTGAGATCCTGCCTTCCCTCCTGATAGGGGACACCCCCTGCCTGCCCTGGACCCAGGCTCCTCTCATTACAACTCCCTTCCCATAATGGTGAACTTCCTCTTTAATCCCCTTGATTTTCCCTGAGCGTGCAGAGCTCTCATGTCCAGGGAACAGGACATGATCCCTGCATGGTGTTCTGATCCCTGTGTAGACAACATGCGTGAGGAAAGATCCCTCACCTCACACTCCCGGCTCCTAAGTCTGGACACACCTCGCACCTCCCTGCACCACCATGACTGGGCCGCATTTCTCTTTTCTTTCTGCCTTGCTGATCCCAGCCCCTGGCCTCACTCCCAACATCATGCAGCACCAAGTTCCCCTTTGATGGTGGCCTCACCTCTCCTGCACCCAGTGCTGCTTCCTGCCTGGCTTCCTCATCACCACCCTACAGCTGGGCATTTCTTCACTGACAGGAACCTGGCCTGGCCCTGTCCCTGGCAGCTGCAGGATACTGGCCCTGCCACTGTCGCTGATGTAGGCTGGTGAATGAATTGAGGGAAGGGGGTTGGTAGGGCTGAGGGTGGGAGCTGCAGCTGAGCTTCTGTGTCCTCACAGGGTCCCAGCAGGAGGAACCAGGGCTCCAGCTCCAAGTGCAGGGGACAGGGACCATGCAGGAGAGCCTGTGCGTCCCAGTGCCTGGCTCCTTCTCCTACCGCTCGACGGTGTGGTCTTCCTCTGGAGAGTTCTTCATCTCCTGGTTCCAAGCCAGGAACCACATGAACTGTGATGATCCTGGACCACAAACAACCCAGACTAGAAAGTGCAGAGATGAAAGGCCGATTCCGCCTTGTTAGGAAAATGCAGAGGAAAGCTCTTTGAGCATGATAGATGCCAGGTGGAGGATGAGGGAAGTTTTGTCTTCGGAATAGACACAAGAAATAGACATGGAATAGACATAAGAAAGACAACATATCCTTACAGAGATAAGAAGCTGAATTTGCAAGTAACAGGTAGGCAGCTCCCCCACAAGGGGACTTTGGGTCCTGGACACCCCATATGAGAGCAGGGACAGCATGCTACACCCTTGTCTGCTCTGGTCATGGGCTGGGAGGTCAGAGGAACATGGGCCGTGGACCCGCTTGGGCCCTGAGGCAGCAGTTACTGTCAGGGCCACGCTGGGTCCCCACCCTGGGCCCAGGCAGCTCCCTGTCTCCTCCTCAGCCCTGACAGAGAAACCCGCCCTCCACATTCCCGAGCCTCTGCAGTCCGGCCGCCTCACATGCCTGAGCTGCAGCCTGCCAGGATCCTGCCAGCAGGGGCCACCCCTCACCTTCTCCTGGTCAGGAGACGACCTGCACTCCATGGACCCGAGGAGCCTGAATTCTTCGGAGCTCCTTCTCACCCCATGGGCCCAGGACCACAACAGCAACCTCACCTGCCGGGTGAAACTCGGAGGATCTCAGGTGACCACGGAGAGGACCATCAGGCTCCATGTCGCCCGTGCATGGTGGATGGGACAGATGTATGAACTGCGTGTGTGTGTGTGCATAGGAGACAGGGTCAGAAGGCCGCATCCCCACCTACCTGGTTCCACCGCCCTCCTCTGGGACTTTCTGGACCCTCACCTGTCCTGCTGTTCACTCTGAAGCAGCCCCATTTCTGTCTCTCTCCCCAGATGTTCTATATAACCACAGCATCAACCTCTTGCTCAGAAAAGGCTTGGGAGGGGCTGGGGATTTAGATCAGCGGCAAAGAGTCTGCCTGGCAAGCGCAAGGTCGTGAGTTTGGTTCCCGGTTCCCGGTACCAGAGAAAAACAAAACAAAAAAAAAAAAAAAAAGAAAAGGCTTGGGTAGGATAGAGCCCAGCCTCGCTGTGGCTGTGATTTACAGAGAGGTCTGCAGGCAGAAGGGACAGCCAGACCCTCACTCCGCAGCCCCCAGGGCTGGCCTTGTGCCCCCACCTGTAATCAGCACACCCAGTAATGCTTTTTGGATGATCCTTTTTCCTCTTTCCCTTCCCTTCCCTTCCCTTCCCTTCCCTTCCCTTCCCTTCCCTTTTTTTCCTTCTTTCCTTTCTTTTCTCTTCTTTTCATATTTATTTCTAATTGGGATAAGATAAATATGAAAAATCATCCATATAAAATTATCCATTTGAATTATCCATCTATAAATTATGGAAGGTATTTGTGAGTACAACTTGGCAGTGCTGATTCCTTTCACCTCATCCAATCAACCTGCAGAGCCTTTCCAGTCCTGAGAAAATGAAGCTGCGCCCGTGGCCCCCAGCTCCCGCACCCCACACCCTGCTCTCTCTGCCTGCAGTGCTGAGTGTTCTGGGGCCTGGCCTCCTCTCCAGTTTCTCTCTTTCCACCTCCTCCGAGGCCTATCCCCCCTGTGGTGGATGACAACTCCTGGTCAGTGTGTAACCCCCAGCTGACCTGAGCCAGTGTGGTGCTGGGTGCGGGAGGCCCACCTGAGGATCGTTGCCGGCAGCACAAGAAGCAGAACTGGAACTGAGAGAAGCCGTTGGGAGATGTTATTTCTCCTGGAAAAGTTTGTCACGCTGGCTTTTCTGATATAGGCTCAGCTGTTCTCACCATCGGAGGAGCTCGGGACCTCGTTGTCACTGAGGACAGCTGTGGTGCCTTTCCGAGGAGCTCTGGTTCTTACTTTGAGCATCGCTTCCTGGCTCCAGTGCAGATCCCTCAGCCTGCTAGCACAGATCCTTCATCCTGCTGGCACAGACTTCCTAGATTTCACCACTGACCTTTGGGCCTTCCCAGTGCAGATCAGTGAGACAGGCCTGCGTGAGACATTGTTGTGGGCCCTAGGCCTCCAGCTGGACTTGCAGGGGCATTGCTATGGGCTCTACGTCTTCAGCTGGACTCATGCAGGGCACGTCCGTGGGATCCAGGCCCTCAGCTGGATTCTTTGGTCTTTAGTGTATGGACAGATTTCCTGCACTCTCTTTGTATATGACTCTGTGGGTGACCATTATAAAACAATTCTATAAATTATGTGTCCTGTATTATTTCCCCTTGCAAGGATCTGACTACAACACTCCCTCATCTCTGCTCCAGTCTTCTTTCTAGGCCCCCACCCCACTGCCCAGGGCCTCCAATCCTTCCTCTCCTCCTCCCTGAGTAATCATATTCTTCTTTGCACCCTGTCCTGATGCCTCTCACAGCTCAGTATCCAGCTGCTTTTTCTTTTTCCTTTTCTGCCACAGATCTGCACATTTGCCGGCCCCTGCACTATGCCTCTCCCCCCGGCACTGTCCCAGAACTCACTCTGAATAACTCCCTTTCTTCCCAGCGGTGCCCCCACTCGGTGGGTCTCAGGATCCTCATTTCCCAAGTCTCTTCCCTCCTCTCCTTCCCTTTGGCCCCAGCCCCAGCCCCGTCTGGTGCCCACACCTGGACCCCTCCCTGCCTCCTTTCCTAGCTCTCCAGTCCAGGCTGGCCTGGCCCCCGCAGGGTCTTTCCGGACCAAGTCTTGCTTCTGATTCTGTCCCCAGCACCTGCTGCTTTCCCAAACTCCCAGGGCAAAGCCTGGTCTCAAGGCTTCAGAGACCAGGCCTGCGTCCTCCCTCCCACCCGTGGGCCTCTGAGCGGCCCTTTCACGTGGCACATTGCCTCCCTCCGAGGCTGGCTCAATTCTTGACACATCCGTCCCTGAGTGGCCCTCACAGTTCTCCTTAACACAGAACAAGTCCTCTTTCTGTCAGCCTGGGGAGACTCCAGCGTTATCTCCCCTTCACCTACAAGTAAACCAGTCTCAGCCTCTGCCGCACCGTCTTGTCTCTGCTGAAGCTTGGTGGGAAGAGCAAAGCGACACTGCTTGCCTGCCTTGCAGCGCATTACTTGCCAACGCCGAGGATGCTGAGTGAGGCTGCAGCACTGCAATGTCCAGGGATAACTGAGCTGGACCCGGAAGGGAAAAGCTGAGTCCCTCCCAGGTTGGGATCTGGGGTCCTGGAGCTGCCCCGTGTAGGACCTGAGGATGAAGGGGATTCACCTGTCAGGATCAGCACCTGCTGTGCTTCCAGCACTTTTCCTCGGACCTCTCTGTGCAGTGTGAGTAGCAGTGCAGGACCCAGGACTGCAGCCTGGCAGGTGTTTGGGATGAGAGGGCCTGGGCCTGCGTCAGAAGTCCTACCTCCTTCCCTTCCCCTTCTTTGCACCTGTGTGCAGCTCAGGAGCAGTGAGGCTTCTGGTCCCTGGCCCTCACCCTGATCAGAGAGGTCCACATGGGGGCTGGCTTCCTGTTCACCTGTGGCATCACCGGGATCTACTACACCAGGTCAGCGGGACCGTTCCTCTGCAGGAAACCCCGAGAAGCCCTGGGCTCCAGGAGGACCTGAGTTGGCTGGCTGTGTCTTGAGCTAGTATTGCAGAGGCCGACTCTGATCTGAGACCCTCATGACTGTGGATGTGGAGATGCCCAAGGGCAAAGGCCTGAGAGGTCTTCCGGACCCCCTTCTTCTGGACCTGGGACAGAGGAATGAACAAGAGTTCAGAGGGACAGACCTGGGGACAGCAGCTTCTCCTTGGAAACTCTGGACTCACATGCCCCTTTCTGTCCTGCCTGACCCACTCCCTATCACTTACCCCCATTCCTGTTGGTCCTGCCCCACGATAGGCTAGACAGCCCCCACCTCTGCCCTCCTCCTTTTCCTCCCTCTCCATCCCCAGCCCTGTGATGAGAACACACTTTGCATCCTACTCCCAATACCAAGAGTTCCCAAGTGGGTTTCTGGCCTCCCAACTTCCCTGTGTTATAGACGTGGATACGTACAGAGCTGTGGACATAGCTTTTCTTTCTCAGTGAAAGACCCTGCCTCATTATAATTATTATAAGGTGTCATAGCATTTAAATAAAAGTAAAAACTATATCACACATATTGATTTTACTATTTCATAGCTCTGAGGGAGTTTTGGAATAAAATTATGTTTTAATGTTCCATTTTGGAGTGAATTTTTTTTTTTTTTGTCTTTTTGAGAAAAGGTTTTGTTATGCACTTTAGACTGGACTTGAACTCACTTTGTAGCCCAGGCTAGCCTCACACCCACAGCAATCCTCCTGCCTCAGCCTCCCAAGTGCTGGGGTTACAAGCTTGCACCACCATGTTAATGTTCCATTTTGTTAGACATGTTTCAACTAAAATTTGTTGGGTTGGGGATATATCTCAGAGGCACAGTGCCTGCCTGGCAAGTGCAAGGTCCTGGGTTTGATTCCTGGTAACACAAAAAAAAAAAAAATTCATTGTACTCAATTTTTTTATCTCTTTCTTTTTTATGTGTGGGGAGGGAATGGAATCCACATGCTAAGCTCATTCTCTAGCACTGAGCAGCACCAACACCTCTGCGTGTATTTTCTTTCCAGCCCTCATCCCCCTCCATGGGATTCTTGCTCCCCCAGTCCACACACCCCAGAGCCGCCACCACCATCTCCCCTACCCGTGTGCACTTGTACTCCAACGTCGTGCTCCACATACTTGGAATCAAGCCTTACACAGGATTTAGTGATTGGGTTCTTGAGCTCAGTGTAATTTTTCTGACTCATCCATGTTGTTGCTGGTATTCATAGTTCTTTTTTTTGGTAGTTTTTTTTGTATTCGGGTTTTTATATTTTATTTTCCTATTTTTCTCTCCTCTCTTTCACTCCTCTCCTTTTTCCTTCTTTTTTTTTCCTTTGGTTTGTTTTCCTTCTGTTTCTCTTTTTCCCTTCTTTTTTCAATGTTTAGTTTTCTTAATTTTTTTTTTTTT
>NW_004955558.1:899009-901010 GCF_000276665.1 Chinchilla lanigera
CTCACTTTTTGTGTCCTCAACTGCTTCTGGAATTTAAACTTGCAAATAAGTAAACATTGTCTCTGCCCTTTCTGACTACTCCTTTATATCCTATTTCATTCTTTCCCTCCTGTGTCCTCCAGTTTCCCAATCTTGGGTGATCATCCTTTAATTTCCAGCCCTGACTCTACTATATTTGACCTCACTCATCACTTCAGCCAATCCCCTAAATATCTTAACACCCCTGCTCCTGACAGAAGGATAAAATCAACTGACTAAGGAGGAAATTACTACATACAATGCACAGTATATGTTTGATTTTTTTACATAATTTTAGAGTTTACTCCCACAGTCAGAGGTAATAGGTTACTGGTTACAATAGTTTATCAGTAGTTAAGCTACACTTGAAAATATTGTTATTACTAACTGTACTACTTTAACCAGAATGCTATATATGTTATAAATAGTTTCTTTCTCCTGTATGATAACACTGTGATTATATGAGGTCATAATCACCACCATATCCCATAATCAAAGGGTAAGAAACTGAGCTAAATAGTAATCTTGCCTCCTTTACAAATTGGGAAGGTAGGGTCTTGGGATAGCTATAAGAAACCACCTACATCTAGAAGACATCCCTGAAGAACAGACACTCTCTTGGGAAACCTCAATACTAGTGATAAAGCTAATATCATAAGAAACTGGCAAGTATCGACATAGAAAACAAAATATAAAAGAGAAAATAGAAAATGACAAGACTCAGAAGCAAAATGCAACCCCAGACCCCCAACCCACACAGGACAAACCCAGAACTTAAGGAGATAGATGAAATTGGAAATCAAGCACCAGAACTTTCTGAAATGATAGCAACAGAAGTGAAAAAACAAGTGGAAATGGCTATGGAGAAAATATTCTCTCAGGTACAGAAAGAAATGAAGCTTAAAATAAAAGACATTAGAGAAAACACAGATAAAATATAGATGAGCTTAGAAAAATGATGGAAACAAATGATGCCCACCATAGGAAAGAAATGTAATCCATGAAACAAATCCAAATAGAAATCCAAGAGATTAAAAATTCCTTTGAAAGAATATGCAACAGGTTGAATAAAGGAAAAGACAGGATTTCAGATCTTGAAGACAGAGTTACAGACAGTGATAATGAATAGAAAGATATCTTAAAATTAGCAACAGACCATGAGAAACCAATCCAACAGCTACAAGATGAAGCAAACAAAAAATAACATATGATTGATTGGGGTCAATGAGAAAGCTGGAGACAGAACAAATGACATAAAAAAAAAAAAAAACTCTTCACAGAAATAATGATGGCAAACTTCCCAAATGTGGATAAAGAATTTGATATACAAATAAATAAGTATTTATTGTTCCAAACATTCATGATGAAAATAAAACTATACCGAGACATATAATAATCAAGATTCCAGAAATTCAGCACAAGCATAAAATGTTAAAAGCTATTAGAGAAAAGAAACAGATCACCTGTAAAGGAAAGTCCATCACAATCATGGCAAGCTTCTCAACACAGAACCTCAACTCAAGAGGAGCTAGGAGTGAGTTACTTCAAGTCCTGAAAGAAAACAACTTCCAGCCCAGATTGATGTACCCTGCAAGACTATCTTTCAAATTAATGGAAAAATAAGATATTTCCATAACAAAGAACAACTGAAGAGATCTATGAACACCAAACCAATACTACAAAGAGTACTAAAAAATACTCTAGGCAGAGATAAAAATTACCACAATTCTAAGAACAACAACAGAAAGAATCCTCCAGGCAGGGGAAGCAATTAAACAGGGGGAAAAGCAGAGAATCAACAACAGGAAAATACCATGACCAAGATGGTTAAAAGTGATATGTATTGACAAAGATAAGCCAATACATATCAGTTATTACCATCAATGTAAATGGCTCAACTCACCAGTCAAAAGAAACATACTGGTAGAGAGGATCAAGAAACAAGATCCAATAATATGCTGTATACAAGAAGCCCATTGAATA
>NW_004955558.1:901495-912706 GCF_000276665.1 Chinchilla lanigera
TCTGACCATAGTGCAATGAAATTGGAAATTAATGACAAAAGGAACCACAAAACTCCATTAATACATAGAAATTAAATAACGCCCTCCTGAACAACCCATGGGTCACAGATGACATTAAAGAAGAAATTAAACAGTATCTACAAACAAACAAAAATGTAAATACAACTTACCAGACTCTCTTGGTTACACTGAAAGCAGTCCTCAGAGCGAAGTTTAGAGCAGTGAACTCAAATATCAGGAAAACAGAATGAGAACAAATAAGTGGCCTAATGCCATACCTCAAATTTTTAGAAAAAGAAGAGTAAGTCAAGCACAAAGCCCAAAGAAGGGAGGAGATCATAATCATCAAGGAAAAAATTAAGGCAATTGAGATGATGAAAACACTACAAAGAATTAATGAATGAAAGAGTTGGATCTTTGAAAGAATAAATAAAATTTATAAAAATCCTAGCCAGTCTAATCAAAAAAAGGGAAAGAAAAAACTCAAATTCATGCAATAAGGAATGAAAAGGGTTGAAATCCCTATAGATCCCATAGAAATTTAGATCATCAGTACCTACGTTGAAAATCTTTACTCCCATAGGATGGAAAACACAGAAGAAATGGACAGATTCCTAGATAAGTATGATTTACCAAAGATGAATCAGGAAGATATAAAAATTCTAAATAGCATAGTATCAATTAATGATATAAAAAATGTGATTAAAAATACACCAACAAAGAAAAGCCCAGGTCCTGACAGATTCACAGCTGAATTCTACAAGAAATTCAGAGAACATTTAAAGCCAACACTCCTCAAACTCTTCAATAAAATTGAAAAGGAAGCAATTCTGCTCCCCTGACCTACTCATTTCTGGAGGCAAGTATTATACTGATTCCAAAAGTAGGGAAAGGCCCAACCGAAAAAGAGAACTACAGGCCAATCTCCCTAATGAACATAGATACAAAAATACTCAGTAAAATACTAGCAAACAGAACAGAGCAAATCATCAGAAGATTGTACACCATGACCAAGTGGGATTCATCCCAGGGATGCAGGGATGGTTCAATATACACAACTCAATAAATTTAATAAACCATATTAACAGAGCCAAAGACAAAAACCATATGATCATTGCAATAGATGCAGAAAAAGCTTTTGACTAAGTCCAACGCTCATTTCTAATAAAAGAAGTACAGAAAATCTGAATAGATGGTTTTTACCTCAATCTGATAAGCCCATCTACGACAAACCAACAGCCAACATCATACTAAATGGACAAAAGCTGAAAGCTTTCACCTTAAAATCAGGAACAAGACAAGGATGTCCACTGTCATCACTCCTATTCAATATAGTGCTGCAAATGTTAGCCAGAGCAATTAGAAAAGCAAGAGAAATAAAAATAACAAGGATAGGAAAGGAAGAAATGAAATTATCATTATTCACAGATGACATGACACGCTACATGGAAGACCCCAAAAATTCCACCCAAAGACTCTTACAATTAATAAACAAATTCAGCAGCATAGCTGGATATAACGTCAACACTCAGAAATCAGTGGCATTTCTATATACAAACAAAAAGCACACAAAGAGAAATTAAAGAAACCATACCTTTCACAATAGCATCCAAAAAATTGAAATACTTAGGACTCAACCTAAAAAAGGAAGTAAAAGATCCATACAGTGAAAATTACAATACTCTGAAAAAAGAGATCAAAGAGGATTTCAGAAAATGGAAAGACATTCCTTGCTCACGGATAGGAAGAACCAACATGGGAAAATGGCCATACTCCCCAAATTGTTATATAGACTCAACATAATCCTGATCAAAATACCATCAGTATAGCTCACAGATCTAGAAAAAAACATTCTTAAAATTCATCTGGAACCAGAAGAGACCCAGAATAGCAAAGGCAATCCTGGCAACAAAAGCAAGGCAGGAGGCATCACATTCTCAGACTTGAAGTTATACTACAAAGCCATTGTGACAATATCAGCATGGTAATGGCAAAAAACAGACCTGAGGATCAATGGAACACACTGGAAGATGCAGCCACAACCACAAATACACTCAGCCACCTTATCTTTGACAAAGAGGCCAAACAAGTTCACTGGAAAGAAGATAGCCTCCTTAATAAATGGTGCTGGAAAAACTGATTCACGACATGCTAAAGACTGAAATTAGACCCATCTATATGACCATGCACCAAACTAAAGTCAATATTGATTAAAGATCTAAATATTAAATCCAAAACACAAAATCTACTGGAAGAGAAATTAAGTAAAAATCTTGAAGACATAATGGGTAGGCAGAGAGTTTATGGACAAAAACCAAACTACACAGGAAGTACTTCAAAGAATCAATAAACGGGATCTCATCGTATTGAAAAGTTTTTGCACATCTGAAGAAATCACCAGCAAAGTAAAAAGAAAATCCACAAATTGGGAAAAAATTTTAGCCAACTGTCCCTCAGACAAAGGACTTCTATCTAGAACATATAAAGAATTTTTAAAAATCAGGCCCCCCAAATTCAAAGACCCAATACAAAACTGGGCATCTTAGATGGACACACACTTCTCAGATAAAGAAATACAAATGGTATATAAATACATGAAAAAGTATTCAACATCATTAGTCTTTTGAGAAATGCAAATGAAGACAACACTGAGATTCCATCTCACCTCAGAAGGAATCACTATCATCAAGAAATCAACCAATAACAAATGCTGGAAGGGCTGCCGGGAAAAAGGTACACTTCTCCACTGTTGATGGGAGTGTAGACTGGTACAACCACTGTGGAAATCAGTGTGAAGATTCCTCAGTAAACTAGGATTAGAGGTCCCACTCAACCCAGCTAGAAGAACTAAAAACATCATCCCATAGCAATATATATGCACCCATATTTACAGCAGGACAATTTTTTATAGCTAAATCATGGAAACAACCCAAATGCCCACAAACTGAGGAATGAATTAAAAAGTTGTGGTATTTTTATATAATGGAATATTACTCAGCTATTGTAGAGAACCTCACTGATTTCTCATTGTACCCCAGAGAGGAACAGTGGTCGGCATGAGGAAAATAAAGACAAGAGACAAGAGCTGGATCAGGTAGAGTTACCTCTTACCTGATAGGCAAGAGGACTGACTTCAACAGTAGGGCCATTTATTTCACACTCTTTCAAAGTTAGTATCAGGACAGGTAATGTTGCCTAGCAACTTGTGACTGTAATTGTCCAGGCAGGATGCTTTTCTCAAGACTGAGGTAGCTTGACCGCTTGAGGCACTGTGGCCCTGTCCTGCCCTCACACCTATGACCCATACCCAGCTCCAGTGGCTCCCAACATATCTCCCTTTTCTGTTTAGTTGTGGAAGTGATGGGGGTTCAGTTGAAGCTGGAAAAGCTGTGCTTGAAGAATGTAGTCCAAACTCCATAACAGTTCGCTTATCAGATTAGCTGGAAACTGTCAGAAATTGTGACTTGAACCTTTTACAGCTAACACATTACTGTAGCATCGCTTTTATACATCTTGTGGTTACTCTTTTCTGCTGGATGTTTAAGCCCAAGTTAAAATGAGACCTGTACAAATAAAAATTTAACTTTTTTGTATGTATCAAGGTCAGTTAAGTCTCCTCAGGAATCACCTTGGAACCAAGTACAGCATCTATAGATCTTTCGTCAGTGTCAACCATCTGGATGAGTCATGGCTATTACTTGACCAAGCTGTTTTCTGTGAAAGCTTGAGAAATTTTTCTCTCATGTTGACTGACTCTCCTTAGGCACACTGTACATCGTAGAATCACTTTCCTCTGTGGTCCCATAATCTCCTTGATCAGAAAATCAGGGACTCAACCAAGTTACAGGATGTCACAGCAGAGGTTCTCTTATGTCCTCAGTCTTCACTGACCTCAGAGGGGGTGGCCAAAATATTGGCTGTGTTCTTAGCCCATTTATCTCTCTAATCTTTGGTCTCCAAACCTCAGTTGTTGAACATCCAGAAGAGAAGATTAATGACATTATATTGCAATGGAGGCAGTAAGCTTAACATTATCTTATCTGAATATCAATTATCTTAGAACATGAAACAGAACTGTTATTTTCTAACAACCATGGATATCATAACATTTGAATCCTCAAAGAATGTTAACAGACAACAGTTACATATTTTTACACAGAAATTTACAAATCAAAACCATACATAACATTGCTACATGACAATCATGATATTTCATAACATACCTAATTTTTCATTTTGACATAACATTACCCTGTTAACTAATTATCTCTAATACATAATAAGCTTTCACCTAATTACTTGTCCTTTAATGGGATCTACATCACAAGTTTTTGTTAAAAGCAGAGGTCTGAATCTGAAGGAAAGTCTTATCACAGTAAGCAATCTCTGCCTTGCATTTTGGAAGACCTGTAGATCAGAAATCATGAATACATTTAATACACCATGACATTAACAATAATGAATTGCCATACACATGTGAAAACCTTTGTTTCTTAATTTAGTTTTGTACCCAGGGCATCTTTTACAAGAAAACCTGCTTTTATTTTTTCTGGAAAATTTTATCTTTTGACTATAACCAAATATTGGGGGTGTCTCCTAAGAGACTATTGAGATCACTGGGGGCTCCTTATTAATGAATAAAGGTTGGCCACTCCTCTATTCACCAATTTGAGTCCTACCCAATAATTTCTCCTCAGCCTAAGGACTATGATTAAAATTCTTAATTTTGATATTATTTGAACCAGCTGGTAACTCAAGTGAAAGCATGTTTCTAAACCTATAACCCAAACTGTACAATGAACAAATGATTCAAAAAAAATTTGTTGAGCTCAAACAAAAAGGGGAACAGCTGTTCACAGAATGACAGACACATAACAAGTACATAGCACATACAAACACACATCTTATAGAATCAGAATGCGGTCACATATATTCTAGATCAAATTGAATTATAGTAACTCTATTATAATTTTTAGAAATTTATAATTGTAAATAGACTAGTCAGATTTTGTTTATCAGTTAACAGAGTTCTCTTATCAAAAAATCTGGATAGAATACAATCCTCAATCTATAATGAATATATATATATATTCTTTGTATTTTATTCTCTTAAGAATTGATAATTTTCAGCTCAGTTATCTCTATATACTGTAACATTCTATATATATATACTCTATATACTGTAACATTCAAATCTTTCATTCCCATTTTGATTACTATTTCCTTGGTCTTCTGGGTTGATTTCTTTTGTTGGCTCGAGGTTGGGCTTATCCACATCCTGTCTGTTTTTGTTTTTGTTTTTGTTTTTCTGGTACCTGGAATTGAACTCACGACGTCATGCTTGCCAGGCAGGAGCTGTGCAGCTGAGCTAAATCCCCAGCCCCTGGTCCCCATCCTGTCAATCAGCTGTAGAGCAGTCTCTGAGGCATCACTGTCACAGGACTGCACATCAGCTCCCCCAGAGGTAGAACCAACTTCTCCAGATCTAAGTTCACGATACAACCAGACAGCATCCTCTCGCAAAACACAAGCATATTCTGGATCCCAAATAAGCTTTTTTGGCTTTACCTGATTGAATTGTCTTTCTGCAGTTTTACTTACATCTTTTGTAAAATTTTAAAAATGTTCATAGATTTCCATTTTCCGTGCACTTTCAAAGAAATTAATTTTCAGGACATTTTTAGGATCATTCTTAAAAGGGTCAGTGCAACGTCTAGGAGCAGACACATAAAGCCTGTTGGGATGTACTTGAAAAAGCTCCTTTAACTTAGTTAGGCTCACTAAATTAATTACCTCTAAAAATTTCAAAACATAAAATGTGCATCTATCCATAAGATGGACTCTAATTGCAGGGTCAGGTTGATGCAGGAGGGAGTCCTCTCCCACTTAGCTACGTACTAGAGCCATTACGTTAGAATAAAACCACTCACACCTGGACACTCCTTGGCAGGTGTCAATACTAAGTAGCAGCTCATTGCCTTATTATCTGGCGCAGCACCTGTGGCACGAAGTCCTGCAGGAAGCCACAGAGCTCAGGGAGCAGGCCTTGTACATCCCACAGCACGGTGAGGGTGAGTATCCCCTCTGCCTCAGAGATTTTTTTTTTTTTTCTGTCTTTTTTTGAGACAGGGTCTCGCTCTGCAGTTCAGGCTGGCCTTGAGCTCACTTTGTAGCCCAGGGTGGTCTCGAACTTGCAACGATCCTCCTACTTCAGCCTCCCGAGTGCTGGGATGACAGGCGTGCTCCACCACGCCCGGCTGCCTCAGAGATTCTTGCCATGAAGATAATGAGGGGCTCAGCCCTTGCTCCCTCCTCCCTGTCACTGTTGCCAGGTCCAATTAGCTTCTGGGTCACCTGGGCCTCAGTCACCAACCACTCAGCCCCCATACCACCCTCCTGGCCCTGCCGTCACCCTTGCCACATTTGGTGCCAGAGGGTGTAGTGCGAGCTAGTGCAGCCATGGCATGGTGAGGCTGGCGGTGGGTGGTTCTGTCTTTCCTCCTTGGGACCTGGGCACTGGCTAGCCACCACCGGAAGGTCTCCTGCTCTCTGGGGCTTCTCATGCCCCATTTCCACACCAACTTGCAAACCTCCACAGCTGTTTCCTCCTTTGCTTCTTGACTGAGGTTTCCTGAGTGTCTCCGCAGCTCCTCATCCGCATCCTTGCCCCCCTCCCCGTGCCCATCTAGCTTTAGTCTTTTGCCAGCCTCATCCCTGCCCCAGGCCGTGGCCCATTGGTGCCCCGTTCTGTCTGACACCCCCGTGCATGCTGTAGCACCCGGAGCAGGGCAGCAGTGAGCTGGGGGAAGGGCGCTGCGGGCAGGGCAATGGGAGTGGCCCTGAGCAGGCAGGTGGGAGGGCGTGGCTGCCAATGAGGCAGCAGCCCCCAGTCACGGCCTTGGGCAGAGAGGCGCTAATACTTCAGGTTCTGGCAGTAACTGTCCTCAGCTTCCATTTTATTGCCTTGGGGCCAACCAAGTTGCTGGCAGGGCCCCAACAGTCCTGTTTTATTCTCGGAAATGTGCTCTACTGCCTGCGCACCCCCTCTCACAAGCGGCCCTGTGGTTACTGCCTCTGTAGCCATGGGGGGTGTGCCCAGCCACCGTGCGATCTGGCTGTCGCTTTCGTTTTGACTGTTGAATATTCTATTTTGCCCAGATTCCAAGCACTGGTGCCATCACGGGACATACATCTTCTCCTGCATCTCCCACACAGGTCTTCACGATGGGACTGTTTGGGATCCTCACAACAAAGTCTTACTGGGCAGGAATATTTAATTCTTTTACAATTTGGACAGCTGATATCCTTCATTTGGTAAGGGTTTTAAGATTTTTAACACATTCTGCAAAACTGTTTCAAATAAACCTCGTTTTTTGTTGTTGTTGTTGTTGTTGTTTTGTTCTTGGTACTGGGAATCAAACTCAGGACCTTGTGCTTGCTAGGCAGGCACTTGTGCTGCTGAGCTATATCCCCAGCCCAACCAACCTTGTTTGTACCCTGGACACACCAAATGAATGCACTCTCCCAGCAGATGTTGCAGTCCTTGCAGTGATAATAGCCATATTTCTGCTGGAAGTGCAAGCGCTTCTTGCTTGGTTCTGTGGCAAATTTCCCTACACAGTGGCAGTTGTGTTTCTGCCATCTCTAGCCCTCCCTGCCACCAGGGGCTGCCCTAGCTTCTGCAGCATGGGCTGTGGGGCTACCCTGTCAGTTTGAGCCTCCTGCCATTCCTACCCAGCCCTTGGTAGTGCGGACGCCTTCCTCACTGCTCCTTTGTTCTCCTCCGGTGCCACTGGTCCCCGCATGTTAGCTGAGGCTTCCTCCAGGAAGCTGGTGAGGCAGTGGGAATGCACAGGCTAGCGCGCTGCAAGGGAGCAAGGGACTCCTGGGTCTCTGGCTCTGCAGGGCAGCATCTGCCACTCTAGCACACACTGAACTGATGCGTCACAACACGGGTCTACCTGCACACTCACATCATGACCGCTGGGCCTGCAGGGGCCCAGCCCGAAGCCCAGGTTCATGTGGGACAGGAGTGTGGCAGAGGAGAGTGAGGCTGGAGGGTGTTCCCCACTGTGGAGCTGCAGCCATCAGTACCCTTGGTGTTGGACAGGGAGGGGAAGACACAGGAGGGAGCACACACCGGGTACCTGAGTGTGCCCAGCACCTCAAACCCCATTGTAGCCATCTGGGCGACCCCCATTATTCGTTGGGGCTGAGGCCATCTCCAATGGGGGTTTCCCAGAAAGGGTCAACTTTTTCCAGCAGCTTTAGACCTACACTCATTATTCCAGTAATACCCTCCTTGACACTTAGTACCAGGACTGCCTACACACATTATTCCAGTAATACCCTCCTTGACACTTAGGACCAGGACTACACTCATTATTCCAGTAATACCCTCCTTGACACTTAGTACCAGGACTGCCAGGTTTAGTTGAACAGACAGATAATGGCTGTGCTGCCCTTACAGGTGTAGCAGAGCAATTCCGGACAAGGAGCCCCTTACATCCACAGCAAAACAAACAGCCTTGTTATTACTCTTTCCTCCAGGCTGTGGATGAATAACCTGAGTGACAGCTGCTGCCAAGGCAGCCCCCTGTCCATAGGAGGGGCCCATATCTGCACAGATCTGAATCATCTCCGGCAACGTAGCCCATTTTCTGTGGGCTCTTAAAGCCTCTTTACACCATTTATTTGCATTTTCAAAGGCCAGCTGCTGGACTACTAGTTTGCTGGCTTCTGTGTTATTTATAATCCTCTCAGTAGCCTGCAATAAGTGTGCCACAAAATTTTGAAAAGGTTCTTCAGGGCCCTGATGAATAGAAGCCAAATTGAGAGCTGCCTCTCCCTTAGAAGGAAGCTCCCTCCAAGTCCTCAAGGCAGCCATCTCGGTTTGTTCATATGCTGGCAGTTCAAAGGTCAGTTGATTGATTGTGGTAGCAAAGGCACCTCCCCCAATTAGCATATCTTTTGTAATGGCTATGTTGTGAATAGCATTCCAAGGAAGTTTCCTTTCCACATTAAACAGTCTCCTGGACTTCAACGTGCTTTAGCTATTCCTTTCCAATCATTTGGGGCCATAATCTGTTGTCCTACAGTTTCCATTAAACTCAAGGTAAAGGAAGCAGTAGGGCCATAAGTAGCGACTGCTTGTTTAAATTCTTTTAAGGTTTTAAAAGGTATGGCTTCAGAATGATGTATAACTTGTCCCAGATTTTTGGGGACTTGAACTTCAGTAACAGGGTAGATACACTGAAAACCTTCCATGGACTCCCTTGCCCATCTGGCTTCTGTTAGTGATAATTGTAGGGAGACAGAGAAAACAGCTCTACTCTCTGAGAGGCGGAAGTTCTAATCTGTGATGCCGTAAAATTTCTCTGAGCTGAAAAGGCCAGAAGAGCAGCCGGTGGCTCAGTCAATTCCATGGAGCACTGTAAGATAGAGATCATGGGAAACACCTCTCTGGTGGAGAAAAGTCCCTTTTGTCCCCCAGTACTCCTTCCTTCCTAAATTGAACCAGGTTAGAGGGCTCAGGCTATATAGGCAGTGCTGCTCCACCCTCCATGTCTCACTTAAGCTCTGGACTTGATTTTAACATAACGCTCTGAGCCAAATCCCTTGTGGTTACAAAACCCCTCCAAACCAACATCCAGAAAATTGAATACAGGAGTCAAACATGCAACAAACACTTCTACAGACATACACCCCTGGGAGTCTTGAGCCTCTACTTGCACTTCAATATCCCTCTCTCTTTTGGCTTCTTTGAAGCCTGTGTACCTTGTAGCCCTAGAGAAGACGTATCCCCACGCTTTACACCTGACGTTCCAGTACCACGCTCTCCCGTGCTGAACACTAGCTCTCACAAACGCACTTCCCCTCTTCTGTTGCACGCTCTTCGGAAGCGTACCCATGGCCCACTTATTTTCTCTCACTGAGTATCCAGTTTGGGCACCAAATGTAGGGAAACTTGATCTCTCATACCCCAGAGAGGAACAGTGGCGGGTATGAGGAAAATAAAGACAAGAGATAAGAGCTGGGGTCAGGTGGAGTTACCTATTACCTAACGGGAAAAGGACTGACTTCAATAGTAGGGATGTTTATTTTACACTCTTGCAAAGTTAATATCAAGAGAGGTAATGTTGCCTAGCAACTAACGACTGAAATTGTCCAGTCAGGATGTTTTTCTCAAGACTGAGGTAGCTTGACTGCTTGAGGCACTGTGGCTCTGTCCTGCCCTCACTCCAATGCCCAATATCCAGCACCAGCAGCTTCCAACAAGCTATAAAGAAAGATAAACTCGAGGCTTTTATAGGTAAATGGATGCAACTAGAGACCATACTCATAAGTGAAATAAATCAGATGCACATGTGTAAACATCATATTGTCTCCCTAGTGTAAGAACCTGAAAGAGTAAATAAAATCTGAGAAGTACAATAGATATTGTGAAAGGGAAAAAAAGACACTCAAAGGGAAAGAACAATTGTGATGAGGGAAAAGAAAAAAGAAAGAAAGAAGGAAAAAAAATGTATATGCGTACACACAAGATAGCTAAGATAATTGCAGTACTAATTTCTATTGGTTTATTGAAAGGAATAGTTAATGTTTAATTGTTTGATCAATCTTGCATGCCTATACTTGTTTATTTGCATAAGAAATTTGAAGATACCAATATGTAATGCAACCTTCATTGTTAATTTCCTATCATCTTGTCTGAAATTCTGTATTCCTTTTATTGTTTCAGTTATATCTGTGCGTTTGCTAATATCTTTTTATTCTTTTATCTTTAAAATAAAATTGCAAAAGAAAGAAAGAACATTTACACTATGTTTTTTCAGAATGTCTGGTGGAGTCAGCCAGAGGGTGATCTCACCACACCACAGGCCGGGTCCTTGCTCACCTTTCCTGTTGATATTCTCTTGTTGCTGATCTGTTGATGTAAACATCATCTGCAAAGCCACCGTTTGTCCAGGACAAGCTCTCACCTGTGGAAGACCTGAGTCTCATCGCCTGCAGTGTCCAGTGGGGATGGATTCGGCCAATTTCCAAATCTCTGCATCATCCCCAGTGTCACTAAGTTCCCCTCTGGAGCTGGTCACAGCTCAAACTCACCAGTCACTTCCGGTTCAGCTTCCTTGGCCCCACCCTGCAGTCAGGCATTGCTTCCTTGACGGGAACCTAACTGATTCTACCTCCGCCACATGCAAGATGCTG
>NW_004955558.1:914236-915362 GCF_000276665.1 Chinchilla lanigera
AGAGGCGGAAACTCTGCACTCATGGAACCCAGTTCCCTCTCCCTCACCCCACAACCGCCTGCCCTCTAATCTCTGTCTCCGTGCTGGGCCTCTTTCTTAGATTTCTCTCTTCCCTCCCCTCCTCCTAGGCTTTTCCTCCTTCATCTCTGATCAGATCATCTTTTCTGGGCTCTTCAATAGCCCCAGTCCCCCTGGATCTGCGTAGGATCTCCTTATATTTCTCCTCTACCTGATGGGCCACCCATTCCCTGAGTGTCCTGATGTCTCCCATTACTCTACACCCAGCCGCTTCCCTGGACCTCGGATCTGCAACCTACATGCCTCCTGCTAATGCCTCTCTCTGCCCACACCATCTGAGGAGTATTCTGGACTTTGCTCTAAGTAACTACCTTCCTCACTGTTCATGCCTCTGAGTCACTGAGTCTCAGGAATTGCAGCCCAACTCATTTCCTCTTTCCTTTCTCTTGTCCCAAACTGCACCCAAATTTTCTCTTGGAATCTAGATCACTGACTCAGCCTCCTCCCCTGCCTCCTGTCCACCCTCTCCAGCTCGGGACCTTTCCCAGCAGAATCTTTCTAATCCTAGAGTTATTTTAGTGTTCTTACACTCAGCCCCTACGGCTCTATGGAAGCCCAGGGCAAAGCCCAAGGCACATAGCCGGACTCCTAAGTCTCAAAGACCCTCCTACCTCTTCTCCCAGCTGCAGGGAGCATCTGAGCACTTGGATCTCCTCCCTGCCAGGTGGAAGATGCAAAATTTTTCCTCACTTGTGGGACTGGCTCAACTGTTGGTACATCTCTCCCTTAGCTGTCCTCAGGCTCCTTAGGAGGAGACATGGCCTCCTGCTGACAGGACTGTCTCCCCTTGGGCCACGACCAAAGCATTCTTACACTTTGCCACAAACGTAATCTTCTCTGGGTGGGTTCAGTGGGAAGATGAAGGAGACAACGATCCCTCCGCTTCGCTGTGCATTTCTCACCCAGCCATGGAAACCTTGAGGAATGGCTCCTGGCTGTCTCTCCTGGAGGAACAGTCCCTGCGCCTGGTCTGTGAGGCTGACAGCAACGCCCCTGCCAACTTGAGCTGGACCTGCAAGGGAAAAGCCGAGAGTCCCTCCCAGGTCTC
>NW_004955558.1:926602-928381 GCF_000276665.1 Chinchilla lanigera
TTCAAGACCATTGCAAACTGTCATGGGTGAGAGAGCTCACGTCTCATCTGTAGCTGCTCTGTTCATGTTCTCTTCCCCACAGATGTGGTCCTGAGGTCAGCCAGAGCGAGAAGAGTTTACCGTATTTCCCTGAAAGTAAGACCTGGTGTCACATTTTGCACCAAAGACTCAATGGGGCTTATTTTTGTAGGCACAGCAATCTGCATTTGCTCATTCATTCACGTACAAAAATCTACATTTATTCAAATAGTCACGTCATCTTCTGGAGCATTGTCCTAAATCTCAAAACCCTGAATTCTTGCCTGAATTTCTTGTGACTCCGTGTCCTGTAGAGCTGTTGGCCCCAGTCTCCTGTCTAGCAATAGAGCTCTCCTGAAATGAGCGTTTCTTGTCCATGTAAATTGCTCATGCTGCATCATCACAACATGGCACACCGAATTATGAGGACTCATGTTAGACACAACCACATCCACTCATTATCAAGTGTGCACATTATCTGTGCTTTGTGTCTGTACTTCGCCTGGTCATTTGGCAATAAGTCTCCAGGTCATCTGTTTACACAGGTGTTTACTGCTCATCCAAAGGTACCAGCTTGGGTATTTACAAATATACTTAATTATAACTTACATTATCATCAATTTAAGCATCAATATCAGTAATATTATTTATATTGACTCATGTATTAATATTATTATTGTATAATTCAACACAGCCATCATACGTTGCAGTGGATGTAATAAATGCATCCATCTGGCTGACAATCATAAAGGGAGCTTATTTCTGCAGTAGGGTTTATATTTTAAAAATCCTGAAAAATCATGTTAAGGTTTCTTTTCCTGTTAGGTCTTATTTTTCAGAAAGTACGTGAGGAGGGGCTTGCTGGGTGATAGGGTAAGTGGTGTCTAGCACAAACAGATATTGCCAAACAGATATTCCAAAGGGGTGAAGTGCACCAACATTGTCTGCAGCAGTGTTGGAGAGTTCCAGTTTCTCCACACTCTTGCCAACATCTGATGTATCAGGCTTTTCAATTGTAGCCTTGTGTGTTTACAAAAGATATTGTTTCTGATTGGCCTAATTTATGATGTATTTAGCAGGATTTTGATTTTCACCTTTTCTCTTAAGGATCTACTACTTCGTGCTTTCAGCTTATTTTATTTTCAGACTTTTTAATTTGTGCTTCTGTTATAGACAAATTTTCAGAAAACTGGTGATAAAATATGCATGGATTCATCACTATAGTGAACAAAATAGATACATTTGATACACTAACATCTTGTCGTTCTGCATTCAAGGTTGCTATCTTCACACTGAAAATTGACTTTAAGCCAATGATAGTTG
This sequence comes from Chinchilla lanigera, assembly GCF_000276665.1. Classification (NCBI taxonomy): domain Eukaryota; kingdom Metazoa; phylum Chordata; class Mammalia; order Rodentia; family Chinchillidae; genus Chinchilla; species Chinchilla lanigera. The sequence continues at coordinate 927,944 of NW_004955558.1, forward strand.
CCTCTATCACCTCTTAGTGATCTTCCAGTTTTATTTCATTCTTATTCACATCTCTAGTTGCCCATAAATATTGAAAAGTCTGTTTTTGTCACTTTATGTATCACTTCTCCAATCTCATATGATGTTTCCTGTGGTTAAGATCTATTTCTGGCTTTTCTATTGTGTTGCACTGGTGTGTTGGTCTAGGCCTGTGTCAATACAACACCATCTTAGTTCTGGAATGTTGAAGATATCTTGATTATCTGGCAGAGATACTTACTGTTTTTCATGATTCCTCTGGCTCTATGTGGGAGTTTCTACTTCAATATAAATTTTACAGTAGAGTTATACATTCCACAAAAGTCACCTGACAGATAATATGAATATTTCAATGACTCTGTAAGTTAATTTGTGTACAACTAACATTTATTTTAAAGAGAAAAGAACAAAACCAAATTA
>NW_004955558.1:929801-931036 GCF_000276665.1 Chinchilla lanigera
TTATTGATTCTTTGAAGTATTTCTCAGGTAGTTTGGATTTTGTTCATGAACTCTCTGCCTACCCCTATGTCTTCAAGATTTTTACCTACTTTCTCTTCCAGTAGATGTAGTGTTTCTGTTTTAATATTTAGATTTTTGATCCATTTTTACTTTAATTTGGTACATGAAGATAGACATGGATCTAGTTTTAGTCTTCAGCATGTGGCAAACCAGTTTCTCCAGGACCACTTATTAAAGAGACTATCTTTCTTCCAATGAACTTGTTTGGCCCCTTTGTCAAAGGTAAGGTGGCTGAATGTGTTTGTGCTTGCGGCTGCATTTCACTCTGTTCCACTGATCCTCAGGTCTGTTTTTTTGCCAGTACCATGCTGATTTTATTAGAGTAGCTTTGTAGCATAACTAGAAGTCAGGGATTGTGACGCCTCCTGCCTTGCCTTTGCTGCCCAGGATTGCCTCTGCTAATCTGGGTCTCTTCTGGTTCCATATAAATTTTAAGAATGCTTTCTCTAGATTTGTGAGCTATACTAATGGTATTTTGATCAGGATTATACTGAATCTGTATAACAATATTTGGAATATGGCCATTTTCCCATTTGGTTCTTCCTATCCTTGAGCAAGGAATGTCTTTCCATTTTCTGAAATCCTCTGTGATCTCTTTTTTCAGAGTATTGTAATTTTCACTGTATAGATCTTTTACTTCCTTTGTTATGTTGAGATTTCAGGTGTGTAACTTCCACGTCCTCCTGTGTTGATGTCTCCTGGACTTGTTCTGGGTGGGGTGGAATTCAGAGGTTGCATTTTGCTCCTTTGTCTTGTCATTTTCAATGCAGGTGGTGGAACACCCAGCCTTACCCTTCCTGGGTAGCTCACTGAAGATCCCAAGCATCCCTAGGTTTCCCAGGTGTCTGACTTGCTCCGTGATGACAGCAGGAGGTGGGTCTTGAGCTCACTTTGCAGCCCAGGCTGTTTTTGAACTTGCAAAGATCCTCCTGCCTCAGCCCTTGAGTGCTGGGATTACAGGCATGCATCACCATGCCTGGCTTCTCCTTTCAATTCTTAAACTTTTACATATCTTTAGTGTCTTCTTATGGTAGCCCCTGAGTAGGTGTGTTTGCTGAGATGTACCTTGTAACTCTTAGGGAATTTCCTTTTAATTCCTAGGTGCTATGTATTTTATCATGAAGGCATTTGAAATCATCAGTGCTCACTTTTTTCATCTCTTGATACTTAATATG
>NW_004955558.1:932011-933642 GCF_000276665.1 Chinchilla lanigera
GAATGTTCAAACCATTAAAAAGAATAAAAAATAATAATAAAAGACGTAAGTGATACAGAGCTTCTCTAAACAAGATGGTAAGTATTCACCAATGGTTGTTATATTGCATACTATTGTCTTCAAATTAGTTGTTCAGATTACAAGCATGCAAAATTGGTCGAAAAATTTAAGTGGAATTTTTATACACAGAATATATATATATATATATATATATATATAATGCAGCATTTCATTGTGCACAGTTGATTGAAATTTCTTTTGCTGACTCATAAGTCAAGAAGCTTTCTTTACTCCCACAATGCATTATCAGAGTTACATTTGAAAAACTCTTTATTAAGTTACTCTCTCTCTCTAGTGCACACACACACACACACACACACACTCACTCACTCAGTCACTCACACAAAAACCAGGAGGATGATAGGTTATTTCCAGGCATTCCTCAGGGATTTGAGGAGACTCTACAAGAAAATTGAACTTCATGAAGTTCCTGGTGAGAAATTTGTCCTGTACCCTTTTGGCACCCTGCATAGTAAGATGAAGCCCTCCGTGGCCTGGGCTTCACCTTCATCTGTGCAGTTTGATAGTGAGTGTGCCCTGTTCTGAAAACTCCCTCAGGACAAAGGTGTTTAAGCCCTTCCCTGAGGTCTCAGCTTCCGTAATTTGAGTTTAAAAAGTTCTTCCTTTCTGGCCAACATTTAAATAATTTCAGGAGAACTTAATGTTTTCCCAGAATATTTGGTAGTTAGTCTGCCAGAGGGTGGAGCTGACGTATGTCTCACCAAACCGCAGGACAGGCCCTCACTCATGTTTTCCATCTGCACTCACTCCCTTGGTGCGCTCACGGTTGACTTGAACATCATTTGGAAGGGAGCCACTTTTCACAGACGAGCTTTGGCCCTTCGGAACCTCGGTCTTATCAGCAACAGTGACTCGTAGGGGCGGGAACAGCTGACTCCCCCGACTCAGTCACCGCACTGTTCCTTAGCACTAGTTCCCCTTTGGAGGCGGCCACAGCCCTCCCTCACCAGCCACTTCCGGTTCAGCTTCCTTGGCCCCACCCCACAGTCAGGCTTTGCTTCCCTGACGGGAACCTAACTGGCTCTACCCCTGCCACATGCAAGATGCTGTCCCTGCTGCTGCTGTCCCTGCTGTGGGCTGGTGAGTGAGTGAGGAAGGGAGGTCAGCAGGGCTGAGGGCCAGAGCTGCAGCTGAGTGTCTGTGTCCCCAAAGGGTCCCTGCAGCAAGATCAACAGCTCAAGCTCCAAGTACAGGAGAAGGTGACAGTGCAGGAGGGCCTGTGCGTCCTGGTGCCCTGCTCCTTCTCCTACGCCTGGGGTCGGTGGTCTTCCCCTGCACAGTTCTACATGTCCTGGCACCGGGTCAAGTACAGCCCATACTATGGTGAGCTTGTGGCCACAAACAACCCAAGACTTGTACTGAAGACAGAGATCAAAGGTCGATTCCACCTCCTTGGGGACATCTGGACTGAAAACTGCTCCCTAAGCATCAGAGGCGCACAAAAGGAGGACGCAGGAAACTATGTCTTCAGAATTGAGAGAAAGAACGGTGGAAAAAATGTCTATGGAGATAAACCAGTGCATTTGCAGGTGACAGGTAGGTAGGGTCCC
>NW_004955558.1:934237-956908 GCF_000276665.1 Chinchilla lanigera
GTGTGTGTGTGTGTGTGTGTGTGTGTGTGCACGTGCATGTGCATGTAGGAAAGAGGGAAAAGATAACCTGAGAAAACTGTGTGGACCTGAGCTTTGCTTTTCTGGTGGGGGGAGGACAGCATCCCCACCTTCCATTCCCATGACCCCCTGGGTACCTCCAGGGCCTGTTCCCTCCCTCTGACACCCTGAAGTGAGGCTGTGTCTTTTTCCCCAGATGCTCCACACAATCTCAGCATCAGCCTTCTCTTCAGAAATGACACAGGTAGGAAAGAGCCTGTTCCCTCTGGGCCCGGGACCCCTTGAGTGGCAATGAGTCATCGGAGCTTGTATGAGGCAGATAGGAGGGAAGGAAGGACAAGAATCATCACCCTCTGCCCCCGCTCCTGTATGGCCCATGTACACATGCACGTGTGCATGCGCAGACACACAGACACACACACTCTGCTCAAAGAAAGGAGCAGACTTTGGATTTGCCCATCCCCCACCGCTTCCATGAGCCATTTTCTCGCCAGGGTCGCCAAGCCCAAATGCATGTCCATATCACCTTTGCCTGGCTGAGCTGTGTGGTCCTCCTGCCCCTTAGTTTATTTCCTGCTGTGACTAAACCTGGTTTGCAAAGCCATTGTGCTGCTCTGTTTTCTGCCTGCCATACAGTCCTGGCCAAGTCCCAGCGAGATTTTGAGCTTCCTCTGAAGATGCAAAGCCCAGAGTCTTTTGATCAACATCATGTGGGTGTAAAGGCTCTGTCCTTGAGAACCAGTGGGAACCAGTCCAGGGTGGGCCTTGGGAGGAGAGAAGAGAGAGAGGCATCAGACCTCAGGAGGAGGAGAACCTGGGAACATCACCCTTCTGTGTGTTCATCTCGCTCCCTTTCTTCCTCCCTCCCTCCCTCCCTTCCTCTTTCTCTCTTTCCTGAAAGTCCCCCAGATTCTACAAAATGCCTCATCCCTTTCCATCCTGGAGGGCCAGCCTCTACAGCTGACCTGTAATGTGGACAGCTATCCCCCTGCACAACTGAGCTGGTTCTGGGAGTCTCCTGACCTGAATGTCTCCCTCATCTCCAATGCTCGGGCCCTGGAGCTGCCTCATGTAGGGACCGCAGAAAGAGGAAATTTCACCTGCCGAGCTCAGAATGATCTGGGCTCCCGAAATGCCTCTGTGAGCCTCTCCGTGTATTGTGAGTGTGAGGGCTTCGGGGGCAGGACACTTGGATGCTGGAGGGGATGGCACCTGTGACCCACCTCCTCCCTCCCACAGATGCCCCCAAGCTGCTGGGACCCTGGTGCTCCTGGGAGGCTGCAGGTCTAGACTGCAGCTGCTCCTCCCATGCCTGGCCAGCCCCATTCCTGCGCTGGAGGCTAGGGGAGAGGCTGCTGGAGGGGAACAGCAGCAGCGCCTCCTTCACGGTCACCTCCAGCTCGGCCGGGTTCTGGGCCAACAGCTCCCTGAGCCTCCATGGGGGGCTCAACTCTAGCCTCAGGCTCAGCTGTGAATCCCGGAATGTGCGTGGGGCCCAGAGCGTCACTGTCGTGCTGCTGCCAGGTCAGGGGGGCCAGTTCTGGAGCGAGAGAGGGTGGTGGAGGAAGAGAGGGGGCAGCTGAGGGGAGGCATGTAGATCTGAGAGGGATGGATGGGGCACATGTGAGGCTGGAGTCCACACCAAGCTGCCTGGGAGGACAGGGTGCTCCGTTTCCTAGCAGGGGCTTGGAGCAAAGTCCACAAGGAGGCAGGATGACCAGAGATTGAGTCCTGAGAGCAAGTCCTCTCACCACCCTCTCATCCACAGGGAAATCGGAACCTTGGGCAGGAGCCATGGTTGGAGCCCTTGGAGGAGCTGGTGCCATGGCCCTGCTCTGTCTGTGCCTCTGCCTCATCCTCTTTTGCATGTGAGTCTTGGCCCCAGTGAAATTGTTGTGATTTAGCATCTTATGATGGAAAGATTTTCTCCAATGATTAGAGGAAATAAAGTCACAGTCCTGGGGGCTGCATGGTACACTGGGAGGTCAGGGGGCACATGCAGAGAGCGAGTGAGGGAGGAACCCCTGGCACAAAGCCTTTATAGGGGCTCAGGGCATTTTCCAAACAGGTTGGCAGCAGGGAGGTTTGATTGGTGGTTTAAAGTAGGCGGGCACAAGATCCAGAAAGTCACACTATGACTGAGAGGAGGTCACAACAGCAGATCAACACAGTCCAAGCGTGTGGCAGTCAGCAGGGCCTCTTAGGCAGGCTGTACATGGCTGTCCCACAAGCAGGTGGTCACCAGGAGGAAAGAGTATGAGGCAGATATCTGGATGGACCACGCCGGGTGTGGTCACTCGTGGTGATGGAGAATAGAAACTGTCTGTGGTGGCTGAGCCTGCTTCCGCCACGGGAGAATGCAACACACTCAGATTGGAGGCCCAGGACACATGGAATTATAAGAACTCACTGCAGGGATGTGGAGGTGTACAGAAGGGCAGAGGAGCAAACTCGCTGAATCCCAGAAATGTGGAGCTGAATACATCCGGCAGAGTCTTTTCTTTTTCCTGACAGATTAAGAAATACTGCACATACTGTACAACCGATCCACTGAAAGTGTATGACTCAATGACTGGGTATATTCAGAGTCACGATCCCATTGCCATAATGACGTTAGAACTTTTTCATTGGTCCCAAATGAAAAAGAAACCCTTTACCCATCAGCCTTCCTGTACCGTATTTCCCCCAGCCCTGGCCTAGAATCTTCTCCCTAGACTGGTTCCTTCTAGATGTTTCCTGCCAATGAAATCATGCAGTAAGTGTCCTTTTACTAGCTACTCTCACTCAGCATGGTGTTTTCCAGCCCCTGTGTACAGCAGGTGTTAGTACTCCCTTCCCTTTTGTGTCCAGATAAGATCCCGCCATGTGGATGAAGCATCTCTTACTTGTCCATTCTCGTCTACTAATGGACACTTGTGCTGTGCTCACTTCTCGGCTATTATGAATAACACTGCTACGGTCACATGTGTGCAAGTTTTGTATGTAAGAGAGATCTTTAGTGATGGAAAACAGGTTATCCAGGCAGGTGGAGTCCTCTCTCACATGTCAAGGTCTCCGAGTTGGGCTCCAAGGCCTGGATACCTGTCATCATTTTCACCATCTTCTCAGGGCTCCAGGGCAGTCCACTCACAGTGCCTGAGCCCTGCTAGCTGCAGTGTGCTGGTTTCTTCCCTTAGCATGAAGGCCCGGAGGACTCAAGCAGCTGGAAAGTCAAAGAGAATGGACGATGAGGACCCTGTCATGGATACAGCCACCTGGGTGAGTGATGTAGGAGCCTCATCATGCATGGGAGGCCCTTTTGCATGTTCATTTGCAAAGTTCAGGCTGAGCTCCTCAGCATTTTCCCAAATCCTTTCCTCCCAGAACCTTCTCTCCCTTTCTCCCTCTTCATCTCCCCAAGCCAATAAATCACTACCTGTGGTGTACTCCTCCTTTTAAGTAAACCGGTTACCTGGCCCTCTGTTGATCCTTTTGTCCTACCCCTACAATCATAGAGTCCATCTTGCATCCTTGCCTCCACTTCCACCCTGGACCAAGCCTGCCAGACCATCTTCCCAGGAGAACTATGTTCCAGCCAACCTGGAGTCTCAGTGCTGTTGTTTGATCCCACTCAGCAGGAAATCAAGTCCACGTTCTGTGGCCCATCAGTCTGTTTCCTGCCCCCTGGACCAGCTGCACTGGCCCTCTCACTGCCTCCACATGGACCCCTCTTCTCACAGCCTTAAGTCTTTGCATGTACAGTTCCTCCCCTGTTTCCACCACACCACTTTGTCTAACCCTCCTAGCTCTAATCTCGTATCTCCCACTCCAGTAAAACTTTGCCACAACCCTCCCATTGTCATCTATCCCTGCCTCTTCTGCATACACACAGCCTCACATGTACCCCTTGCTGATGTGCTGATAATGTACTTTTACCTGTGTCCACCCTCCCATCACATTTGCAAAGTTCTTGAGGGCTGGGTCTGGTTTTCTCCAGTCTCTGTCTCTCTGTCTCTCTCTCTGTCTCTCTCTCTGTCTCTCTCTCTGTCTCTCTCTCTGTCTCTCTCTCTCTCTCTCTCTCTCTTCCTGTCACACCTGTCTCCTCTCTTCTTTTATAAAATTTGGTCCATGTTACCTTGAATGGAATTACCCAAAGTGCTTGGCTCTTCATCAACCTTCTATTCCTGGGACAAGTATTGTTCACCTTTACTTACTCATTTTTATCCATAGCATGATAAACAACTGCTTCCAATCCACCATCAAATTTAAGACCAAAACCACTGATTATTACTTATATTTTAGATCCATCTCTGTTGCTCCTTGGTCCATCTCCAGTAACCAGCATTGTGAATCTTGTCTTCCTAGTGTTGATGCTACTTAGTTTTAATTATTTCTGAGGCCATAAAGGGTATCAGGAGCCATGCAGTCTTCTTAGACTTGCTTTGTTGGCTAAATGTGGTATTGTGAGGATTCACAAATATTATTGCACAAAATTTCAGTCTGTTCATTTGCCCACTGAGTACTTTATTTTATGATCATGTTTATTATCTAAGCTCACACCAGTAGATTTTTAAGTTGCTTTCAGATTGTGAGAATTTTTCTTTAACACTATCCTAGAATTTAATTGCTGGGTCATAGGTAGGTAAATGTCCGTCTTTATAAGATCAGTTGTATCCATTCAAGCTTCTGTCTAAGCTTGTAATTTCCTGGTGACTCATAATCTTTCCAACACCTGGTTTTAGCAGACAGGTCAATTCTTTTTGTCATCTCAGGTTCTCACTATGCTGTCTATTTGCATTTCTTTGGCTACCACAAGCATGAAAAGTCTCTCTACATCTCCCAGGCATTTTCACACTTCGATACAATACTTGGTCACCTCTGGAGCCCATTTGCCAGTCAGGTGTCTGATCTTTTACATATTGAATTTGTTGGAGGGCTTTATGTATTTTGTACTAGTATTTTTTTCATCTATAATGTAAATTTATTTTCACAGTGAATAGTTGGTTTTCACTTTCCCTCAGGTGACCTTACATAAACATAAATTCTTAATTGTTTTATTCATCAATCTTGAGGAAATTTATAGACTTTCTTTACATAGATCTTGCAAATTTTTAATTTCCTTCCTAAGTACTGCTGTTTGTTGCTGCTATAAATGCTGTGTTTTCAAAGGTGCATTTTCTGATTGCTTGTTGCTGGAATGCAGAATGAAAGTATTTTTTTAAAGTATGGGGTTTTTTTGACAATTGACAAATATCACAGGTTGATTTGGGGTGTCATTTAGAATCTTTACTGATTTGGTAGTTGAGGAATTATTAGGGAATCCTAAGCCTACTGATCTGTTCTTTTTTTTTTAGAGATATAGATAACATCCCCCCAAATTAGCAGTTTTTAAATTTTAACTGTAATAACTTGCTGAATCAAAGCAGTTGAAGTGTAAAGTTATTTCCATCAAGAATCAACACATCCTTTTGGGCTTCAAGTACTGAGCAAAAATCATCCAGCCTCATACACACCCTGTAGGTCTCTTTCTTCTAAGAGGTGTCAGATTCCTACAAATAACCCGCTGTTCTTCACTTTGGTGGAGAAGTAAGCACGCACATAGAGCCAGCTTCCTACAGCAACGGAAGTCCCTGCAACACCTTGGGCTGTGGGCAGCACATGGCTCCAGTTCCTTTCAACAGCGGACAGCTGTGTTCATTTCAACACAGAGCTTTGCCTTCTCTTTCCGACACTGTGGTCTTGGCAGTAACCTTTGCACCTCTCTGCAGGTAAGTGGGCACTTCTCCAAGTGACACCACTGCTGCTGGGGTGTCAGCTGTCTGAGTGCAGAGAACTATCTTTATTCTCTCAGCTACAACAAATGCAACTCAGATTATATTCTTTACTGATCTTATATCCCTGCAACATGCTACACTCTTTTTTTGGAAATAGTGGGTATACAGAAATTGAAGTATTTTTAATAATTTTAAATTTTGAAATATCAGATATTGGTCTTGGGAGTTATTTAGATTCTTGAAATTTCAAATTAGAGGATTATACCTCTGAAAAATTATAACAATTTCTTCCCCTTTATAACCTGAGCATATCATTCCTTTTTCTTGCTCTAATATTTGGGCCAAGATTCTAGTCAAAGTTGGGTAAAAATGTGACCATGGGCATCTTTTATTATTCCAGTTTTGAAGGCAATGTACTCATCCTGCTAGTCAAATTTCTGTGTTTGTTTTTTGCTTACCTTCATTACCTTAAAGTAGTTCCTTTCTATCACTAAATCACTTAAAGTTTTTATCATAAATTTATATTGAACTTTTCAGATGAATCTACTGATGGGATTTTTTTATAATTCTTATTTAACTCTTTATTTTATGGAAAAAATAAAACAAAATTGCAAAACAATATAGGAGAATAACAATAGTTAATACATTGCATATTAATAGCTTCAAAGTAGTTACTCAGAGTACAAGATATGGGCATAAAAAATTCTCCAAATGGTATTAGCAAAAACCTTTCTTTTTGATGAACCAAGAGAAACTAGTAATTGTATTTTTTCCCTCATTCCTTCCTTCCTTTTGTCTTTCCCGCACCCTAGTTCCTCTTTCCTTTTGAACAATTTCTTCCCATTTCACAATATCTATTGTATATTTTGGACCTAATTTATTCTTTCAGTTCTCATACCAGGAAGAAAATGTTATGTTTCTACATACAAGTCTGATTTATTTCACTTTATGAGTATGGATGCAACATGATAGGATTTTTTTTAACTTTCATGTGTTACCTTTATTAATGGCAAAGACTTTCTAAGATGAAGCTATTCTAGGTTTCATGGAGGAACCAAAGTATTTCTGGTATATATATTTTTGATATGCTGATAGATTCAACTTGATAATCTTTTGTTTAACAGTTTTACATCGATATCCATGGGCCTGTCTTCCTTTCTTCTGTTAACTTTGGGCATCAAAATAATATCAAGGAACTAGAGACTCTTTCTCATTTTTGTATTATCTGGAAGAACATGTATAAAATTGGAATGGCTTGTTTCTTGAATGACTGCTAGATGTCACTTGTAAAACTGTCAGGTCCTGGTGCTGTTTCTATGTGCAGTCTTCTAGTGCAGTCATTTTATGTGTTCTGTGAGCTTTTTCTTAAGGATTTGTTTATTACACCAAAGTTTTTACTTATCTATCACAAAGTTATGAGTGGTATTCGCTGTTCTTTTCACTATTTTAGTTGCGGTTACTTCTCCTTTTATATTCCTGACATTAGTTTTTAGTGACTTCTCTCTTTTTTTCTAGCTGAATCTTGTTAATTGTCTGGTTCAGCATCAGTTTGAAAGAACCAGCTTTAAGGAATGTTGATTTTTTTTTACTGTACCTTTGTTTTCTATTGTACTTACTTTTACTTGCATTTTCTCAGCATCTTCTATTTGCTTTGACTAATTCTAATGTTTTCACAAACGTTTAAAACTGAATATTCAGCTTATTAATTTATACTTTTCTTCTTTATGAAAGTAATTATGGATACATCTCTCAGAACACCACTTTAGCTCCATTTTTAAAACTTTTTTATTTATTTTGCTGTGCTGGAGATCAAACCCAGGGCCTTATGCATGCTAGGCAAGCACTCTACCACCAAGATACATCCCCAGTTCACCCATTCTACAGCTTTTGATCTGTGTTATTTTAATGTCATTCACTCTTAGATATTGTTAAAGAACAATTGTGAGTTCTTCTTTGAATCTTAGATTGTTCGGCATTAAAAAGTTTTTAATGAGAATTTATAAACACCTTTCCAGAGATTTATAAACACCTTTCCACTCAAGATTCTAGCTAGATGCTCTTTGGTCAAAATACAAGGCTTTTATGATAACTTTTTAAAAATTTGTTGAGACTTGATATGTGGGATATCATACTTCCTGTGTGCTTGAGAATGATGCATAGTTTGTTTCTGAAGCTCTGGATAAGATTACCAGGCCAGTGTGTTCACTGTAGTGTTCAAATCCACATCTTTAATGGCAGGTCTTCAATGACAGTCCATCAGGACTTGAGGATTGTGTGCTGAAATCTTACATTATGGTAAAGTATTTGTCAATTATTTTTAATTGACAAATCTAATACATCTATCAGATGTATTTCTTACATCTGATGTGCTTTTAAATTAAAACTATACATTTTAGAAGTATTAAATCTTCTCAATGAGTTGAACATTTTATCACACATATTGATCCTCTCTATTCTTTTATTGTAAAGTTTGTTTGGTTAGAACTTAATATAGTTACACCAACTTGTGCCTGGTTATAGCCTGGTATTTTTCAAATCTTTTTCCCACCAAAACTTTAAGTACTTAGCCTTCAACAGTGATATTTTGAATAGTATGTAACCAGGTTTTTAAGAATGAAATTTGATACATTTTGTTGAGTTTATTGTATTGGTATTAGTATTTATTATGGTTTTGATATATGTAGATTTCTTTGTACTATTTCACCTTTATACTATTTTACTTTTTCACCATCTCTTGGTTCTTCTTCTTCAGTATTTCATTTTTCTTCTATCTTACTTAAGAATTAATCCCTGGGATTTTTTTTTTCTGTTTGTGTGTGTGTGTGTGTGTGTGTGTGTGTGTGTGTGTGTGTGTGTTACTAGGGACTGAATCTAAGGCCTTTGCACCGAACTACATCCCAAGACTTTTTTTCTGAGCTGCTCTGATAAACTCAAATTTACAAACCTCTAGTCTCAATCTCCCAGAGTACGGGCATTGCAGGTGTGGGCTACCACATCTGGCTAATCTCTGTCTTATATCTCAAAGAACTCTGGTGTATTTTTATCTCTTTATCTCTTTATCTCTTCCTTCCACCTTCTAAAGTGTTGATATTTTCTACATATCAGCAGATAACTCATTCTGAGTTATCACTAATGTAATTAAGATTTTTTATTCATTGTCTTTTTAAATATGCAGGTACATATTTTACTGAACTATTTTGTCACCATTATATCTCATACATGTCACAGGAGTTACTATGTTCCCTCTCTCTCTCTCTCTGTCTGTCTCTCTGTCTCTCTTTCTCTGTCTGTCTCTCTGTCTCTCTTTCTCTGTCTGTCTCTCTGTCTGTCTCTCTCTCTCCCTCCCTCCCTCCCTCCTTCTCCTTTCTCTTTTTCCCCTTTTCCCTTCCTCCTTTATTCCCTCCCTCCTAAACTGAAACTTCTAGGGATTTGTGTGTCTAAAAATATTTTATGTCCTTATAAATTCTAGGGTCAAACAGCTTACCAGCCTTCTTCTCCTCAGGAATCCTATGCTGTACTTTCCCACAATTTGGCCTAGAGGTCTCACATAAGGGTAATGGCCATGAACTCTAGCCCTGCCCTGATGAGAATCCAAGGGATGTGACTGGACATGTACAACATGCCTTCCTCAGGATATTTGTTTATCCTTCCTCAGGATATTTGTTTATCCTGGTAGAAGCCTAATGCCAAATGTCCAAACCATGACCAGAGTCCCTCTCACAGGAAACTTGTTCATGCTGCCAGGTGCCCTGTGGTCTCATCTGGCCAGTGTCCATTCCATTCCTACCAAGTTAGCCACTTTCTGGGAGAGCTCCAAGCGGGAATGAAGTTAGGTTCAGGTGTGTCAGTCAGGTGAGACGCAGATGAGGCAACTCAAAGAAACACACAAGGGGCTGGGGATTTAGCTCAGCGGCAAAGTGCCTGCCTGGCAAGTGCAAGGTCGTGAGGTGGGTTCCCGGTACCGGAGAAAAACCAAAAAAAAAAAAAAAAAAAAAAAGAAACACACGAATTTCCAGAAGAAGTTTTATTATTTATAGACCCCTAAGGAGGATAGGGTAGCACACTTCATAGGACCAATGGGAAGGAGGAGCAGTGGGAGGTTATAAAGGCTAAAGCCTTTATTGGGGCCTAGTGTATTATCCAAGCAGGTTTCTGAAAGGGAGTTCTAGAGGGTGGGCTTAGAGCAAGCAAGTAGAATTCTGTGGAGTTGCGCTGCGACTGAAAAGCAGACATTGCACAGTCCATGTGTATGGTGGCCAAAGGGTCTAGTCAAGTAAGTTGTATCCAGCTGTCCCATGGGTAAGTGGGCACCAAGAGGTGGTTTTTTTTCTTTTAATTTTAAAAATAAAAGGAGGAAAACATTAACAGACAGACAACCTTTTACAAAATAGAAAAAGAACAGCACAGACAATACAGAGTTCCAAACAAAGTGGTAGAATGCTTGTTGTTTACATACTGATATCTTCAAAGTGGTTTCTCATGAAAACAAATACAGACATGCAATATTGATCAATCAAGGACTCATTAACAGTTTCTTTCAGCAAAGAAATAGAAGACAGTAGATCAACTATGTTAACTATCCTGTATATACATACTTACATAATGTCTCCTTCTTTCCCTTCTCTTTTCCCACACCCCAGTTGCCCTTTACCCTTGAGTGTTTTCCTATCATTTCACAATGTCTATCATACCTCCGAGTTTAAATTAACTCTTTCAGGTTTTACACTAGTGAGACAATGCGGTGCTTGCACATGCAGGTCTGATTTATTTCACTTATGAGTATGGTCTCTAGTTGTGACCATTTACCTATAAAAGCCTCGAGTTTCTCTTTCTTTACAGCTGAGTAATATTCCATTGTATAAAAGTACCACAATTTTCTTATCCAATCCTCGGTGGATGGACATTTGGGTTGCTTCCACAATCTAGCAATTACAAATTGTGCTGTTATGAACATAGGTCAAGAGTTGGTTTACAAGCCAGACATCCTGAGTAATTGGAAGGAGGTGGAGAGCCAGAAACCATGTCAAGGGCAACTAACCTTTGTTTCTGGTATGAGAAAGTCCAATTTATACTCAAAACAGGCGCTGAGGCAACAAAAACCATAAGAATGGGTTTATAAGAATTGACACCGTGCATGCTTCTATGTTCCTTCTGTGACTCCCCTTTCTCCCCGTCAGGCCTTCAAGAAGCCCTGGCCAGACAGCCCTCAAACGCAAGCGCCCCCTGCTGGGGATGCCTTGCCTCACCGGGAACAACAGGAACTCCATTATGCCTCTCTCAACTTCCGGGAGATGAAGCTTTGTGAGGTGAAGTCACGAGAGACTCAGAACTGTGAGGCCGCAAGCAGCACAGAGTACTCAGAGATCAAGACGAGCTAGTGAAGATGCACCCAGGGTCCACCCTGGCAGGAGGGTGCTCAGCCTGTCTGGGGGAAAGGAGAAGTCAGGGACTAACTGTTGGAGCCTGAGGAGCTCCTGTGATAGTATCAACTTTACTGTTAAGAGCGTTCGCAGGTAGACCACGAGGACAGCTCATGGGACTAGAGAGACTTGGGTCCAAACCCTCAACTCTAGGACTTTCTAAGCCATTTTATTAAACAATTCATTTCTCTGTGCCTTGGTTTCCCATTCTGTGAAGCTGAGATCATGTATCCCACCTAAAGCTGTCATGAGAGTTAAAAAAAAACCCTACACATGGAAATCAACCAACAGAGGTGCTGTCTGGGGGTGTGAGCTTGGTGCTCCCTTCACCATCAAGCTTTTGCTGGGAAGTCCTCCGGAGCTGGGGTGACCAGGCGCAGAGAACATGGCAGTAGCACACTGGGGTCTCTGTCCTCCCCAGAATTCTTCAAAGCTTCCTCACCAAAGACTGGGATTTGATTTATGATGTGGCATCTGCGGCCTTCTGTTATCTCTTCGCCAAACTTTTGTCTGTCAATCACTCCAACGTATCTCTCCCGCTCCATTTCCTTCTTCATTTCACTCATGAGACCCAGAGAGGCTGCCTAGCAGCCAAAGCGCTGACTCAGATTCTTCCCTGCTCAAACTAATTCATGACTCCCTGGCTTTAAACAGCACACAGCAGTCACCTCCTTCCTTTCCATCTGAAGTCCCTCATGATCTCCCTGGTGCCCATTCATCCATCTTCTCTTCTTGGCTGTCCTTTCCCTGAGCCTCTCAGCTGGTTCATATCACTGTGTCCTTATGATTTCAAATCTTCCACATGGAAGCCACTCCATCTTACTTTCATGTGGCTTACACCACCTTGTCCCTTGAATATTGGTGCAAGGATAGACTTGTGTTGAGAATGTAGGCTGCAAATGAACCCATGCGCCCCTTTCCCTAAGGCTGAACCAATTTAGATCTTTAGATACTAAAACAAAAACAATGAAAGATTCTACAGCAGCACCCAAGCTGAGAAAAGATTATGCTGTTATTTCTTGAACTTTAGAAGTGCCCACAAGGAAAGGCGTGGACAGTTCCAGGGTAATACTGCAGGACTTACTAGAGGTAACACTGATTCCAAATACCCACTATCCAAACTCTATTTTTAGTACTGTCAGTTTGGTTGTGACTGTTACTTTGATTACGACAGGCTAGATCATTCTCATCAAGCTTCAGGCTGAAAATGATAAAACCCTCTTAAAAATGAAGACGGAAAAAAGTCTTCACTAAAAAGTATAGAAAACCTGATAGCAAAAATGGAAACTAAATAGGCCACAAGTTGGGGGAAAGTATGAATCCAGAGAACGAAGCAGAAGATCTAAGATGAAATTTCAAAGATCTCACAGGCCATTTACTCATATTGAAAATGTGAGTTTTGGTTTTGTAATCTTGCACATGGCCCCAAAGACAAAAGTCCAGGCTCTGGCCCTGCCCAGGATGAGAAGTTTCATAGAAGAACATCCTCAAATTGAGTTTTTGTCAGGTCAAGGTAAGTCAAAGAAAACCAAAGGAGAAAATCTGAGCAATAACCAGAGATTAAAAATAAACCAGGTTACCTTCATAAGAAGAGCAGTTTAATGGACAGCTGAATTAACAATGATAATGTAGAGCAGAAGCAGGTAAGTACTATCTTTAACATCAATTTATAATCCATATTTAGTACAGAGGCTCAAATTAAAACCCACTAAAGAGACCTAGCATGGTGGCACACTCCTATAATCCCAACACTCGGGAGGCTGAGGCAGGAGGATTGTTGCAAGTCCAAGACCAGCCTGGGCTACAAAGGGAGCTCAAGGCCAGCCTGAACTGCATAGCGAGACCCTGTCTCAGAAAAAGACCAAAAAAGAAAAAAAAAAAAAAAAAAAGAAGAAGAAGAACCAGTAAAGATCTTTTGGAGCAAATGAATGGGGAGATTTAATATCTGAACAATAAATCAAGAGAGAGTTTTAGAATTCCTGATAATAATATGCTAAGTACAAAAGGAAGTAAGAAGGTTTACATTTCCTAATATCTACATATTATGCAAAAGGGAGAGAAGTTTTCATTTACTAAAGGCTTCAGTAAGTTAATTGTGCATGCTGTAATGTTATGACAATGACTAAAAGAGTTAGAATCAAAATATGTAACTTGTAACGTAACAATAATTAAAAGTATACTACAAAAACTAAGTAAGCTGAAAGAAGGCAAGAATGGCGAGATGAGGTGATGCAGGATTGGTGACACTGAAAAAAAAATGGAATATGGGATATTTCTGTCAAATATAATTGGATAGATGCACCAGTTAAAGACAGCCAACTTGGATTAATATTTCAATTACAGGCACTTGCCAATTTAAGATGGGATTATATCTCAGTAAACCTATCATAAATTGAAAATATCGCAAGTTCAAGGGCTTTTAAGAACTTAATCTACAGACCACTACAGTTAGCTGCACAGCACACTATAAAGTGGATGTTGTTCACCCATAATTTCAGGGCTAACTGGGAACTGGGATCACTGGCACTGCCCAGCACATGATGGTATCATGTCACCTACTATAGCACAGGTGAAGATCAAAACTCAAACTACATTTTCTATTGAACAGACATTGCTCTTGTGCTAGCATAAGGTCAAAAAATCAAAAGTCAAACGCTGAAATCAGGGACCATCTGTACGTGAACTTCAAATCACATGCACTTAAAGTGTAACAACAGAGAAGGCCAAAAGTAAAAGGAAACAAAATTGTATATTATGTCGCCATGCACAAGAACAAAATTTGTGTATTCTACTTGGTAATACATAACACACATTACTATATCACTCTATAGGAAATGTTAAAGTGCGAAGTTTTACTTAAGGATGTACACACAAGTATTATGCTTACAGGCAAAGGCAAGAAATAAAGATAAACCCAAACATTAATATAGGCCATGTAACTCATGAAGGAGACTGGGTAGGATGGCAAAGACGGTTCTAAGGTGCTGGTTGCTTTCACATTCTATTTTTGAACGGTGCCATGATGACACACTGTGAATGGTAGAGGTATTCTTCATAGCAAAAATACATGGAGATAATGTAAGCTAGGAAATAGCTGATGTTCGCACACTCATCTTTCGTTGAAAATTTTTACCAAAAATAATTGCAAGACAATATGACCCAAACTAACTCAGCATTCTTACCCAAAATCTTGATAGAACTGGCAACATGAAAACTGAAAATGTTTTGACAAAGGACACTTCAGACGGGATCAGTAGCTGCAACGTACAAAACCAGTGAGAAATTATGGGTTGAGGGGATGCAGGGAAAACGCCTGCCAGATAGCCCTGTCCGATTCAAGCCGGGAGACCTGGCAGGGCCTGACGTATCCTGAAACAGGGAGGGGAGGTAGAGCCAGGGTGGGCAAACGTTGGGAGGAAGTGAGTTCTGGCATAAGTGGAGTGATTCAGGTTCTCAGTGCCCCACCCCACCCCACAGAAGCTCCAAGGGACCCTCAGGGCGACAGTGTCCACCTCAGTTTACAGATGAGGACACTGAGGTGACACCCTAGACCACGTTCACTCTGATGTTAGTGCCAAGTCAGCGTTGTGCCCTGTTGAAGCTCCAGCACTCAGCCCTATGCTGGACCACAGCAAATTTCAACTTTTAATGAATGTCTCAAGTAGTTCTCACAGTATAGTTTATCTCATAAATCAAATTTCTACATGCTGGCTGCAACCAGGAAACATGCAACATGAGAACAGCTCACAGGTTCCAGCCCAGAGTGGGAAGTGAACACATTTTACCAATACTCTCCGGTATTATCCCGGATCTCTACACACTCTTGTTAGAAGCTCAGTTTCTCCTGATCTCCCCTGCAGTTGGCCTAGTATTCTCAAAAAGCTATGTTCTCTCTGCAGGCCGCACTGAGATCTTTAGTTTCAGTGGTAGCTGACTAGCTTGGTAGCTTCCCATGACATGTGGATACCCACTGTGCAGTTCTCCTCTAGGGACCTTGCAGTGGAACACGTTAAGCGACTGCTCCTCAGTAGGCATGCTGTGCTCACTGGAAACAGTGTGTCCTGGACTAGTTGGGAGATGGTGTCAGAAGATGGTCCTTGGAGCCATGACCTTGAACCTGTAGATTCCCCCTCCATTGGGAAGCTTCTCTCCTCTCTGCTGCCACTGCCATTCCTACAGTATGGTCTGATGGCCTGTGTTTCTTAGATGGAAAACTTTCCCAAAGTTTATCCTCTTCCCTCCTGCTTTCTTTTGGGATCCAGTATCAAGGTGATCCAGGGGTGCTCTCCCTGTCATACCAGGTAGGAGTGGTTTCAATTCCACCCCCAAATATGCACAGATAATGTGAAATCCTGTGAAGGTTCCTTACCATGTCACGTCTTGATTTCTCACTCTGTCAAATAAGTAGGGTTTTGTTTGTGTGTGGTTCTGGAAATTGAACCCAAGGCCTTCACATTGAGCTACAGCTGGTGTCACTCTGCCTGGCTTAAATAAGAATTATTAACCAAAAGCCTCTCTCATATTGAGTGTGGGAGTTAGTGGGGAGCAATATCTAGAAAAGCACAGCCTGGCACTCAGAGCTCCAGTAAGCACCCATCACTCTACTAATCTCTTATCCAAAGGGGTGATCTAGGCACGAACTTGCAACTTAACTATATCCCAAGGACCAGAAATGTCAGTGTAATACAGAACTTCAGAAAATACGTTTTTCTTCCCTATCTCTTATCAGTCACCACAAGTTCTAAAGAATGAAATGAGGGCAACAAGAGGGGAAGCAGAGAGATAGCTTTACCCACTCCCACTTCCTGCCCTAGCTCCCTCCCAAGAAGGACCCAGCCTATTTGAAGCCCTCTGGCTCAGCTCTCCTGCTGGCCTAATGCTCAGGACCTTGTACCCACGAATTTAGGTCCATAGCATGAATGGAGATTTCCTAAAATCAGCCCAGCTTTGGATCAGCACCGTGGAGAGCTCCCACCCGGCCTTTAGTTGAGTCCTAAGTCGGGCACGGTGGACCGAGCGCCCTCTGCAGACAGAGCTCAGCTCTCTCAGATGTAAACTGAGAAGGTTACGGAGTGGGGGTGGTGACACTCTGTTCTCAGGACAGAGACGCTCGTAAGGAGCATCCAGCTTCCGTCTCGGTCTCCCCCTGAACGTCTCCACCCTCATTCTAAAACGGCCTGGCTTCAGAGACAGCACTTTTCTCACAGGCCTCCTCTTTCCCTATCAGGGCTGACTCTTCCCACGCACAAAACTGTGTCAGATTCCTTCCCCTCCTCCCCTCACTGCCCAGACAGCTGACGTTTTACTCCCTTCCTTGTGCTGTCAGGGAGCTCTGGACAACAGAACACTGTGTCTCTACTTTGTGCCTGGCTGTATGTCAAAGTCCTGGATGAAGTATTAGGAGGTGGGTTGAGAGCTTATATTTTTAGCTGATGAGCTACAAAAACAAATTCTACCTTTTCCTCCATTCTGCGTGACAGTAGTTACTCAGATTGGGGAGAGGATTCTGTGGCTTCAGTGGCCCACAGGGTGGGTAAAGTTGTGAGGGGCACAGTAGGCCGGGGAAGGTCAGCGGAGGGGTGAGGAGAAGGAGATTTGACAGATACCATGAAGGGGAGGCCTGTGGAGTGGGTGGAATGGCTGAGCAGTTGAAGTTCATTCTGAAAGTGTGATTGAAGGGCTCATGGGAAATCAGACAATGGGCTGAAAGATGCAGCAGGTCCAGCTGCACCCTAAACTTAACTGACACCAGAAAACCTCAAACACCACACCCAAGTCTGGGGCTCAGTCCAAGGCCCCAAATCTCAATGGTTGTTTTGACAATAAAAGGTATCTTTCCAGATGAGCATGAATTCAGCCATCCCTCCTGGAAACTTCTTTTGTGACCACAGGTAGGTCCAGAAGAAAGAGAAGATTTGGTTTCAGGCATCTCATGGACTCCAGACCCTCCTGGTCTGAGAGAGACGTTCCAAGAATTCCAAGTGAGGGAGGGAAAAACAGAAGGAAGAAGAGAGGGAAGGAAGGGACAGTGAGTTGGACAACTGGAGGAGGCATCATATAAGTGACAGTGAAACAGAAGGGGCCAAAAACATGTTATCATTCAACTGGAGTGAAGAGTTCAGCCTTCACTTCCTTGGGAGTGGATTCAGGGAAGCAGAGATCCTGGCAGAGAGGCAAAGTCTAAGACAGCCTGATACAGAGCATCTCTGGCTGTCTGCTCTTTCTATATCTGCCCTTGACCCCTAGACAAAAGGGGCTGCTCAGGTGACATCAGGGTTCCTAGACTTGTCCACCCCATATCCTACTATTTTCCCTGCTGTGAGTGTGTAGGGGCTAGAGTGCTGCAGGTAATGGCTTCAGGGTGTCCTTACGATACAGCACAGGAGTTCTTTGAGAACAGCTTCTTTGAGAGACCAAAAGAGCAGGAACAAACAAAGCTTTACTGAGCTGGCTGGTGGACAGTCTCTAACCAGGAGCCAGAGAAGATGTCTGCCCCAATCTGGGTCTCACCTTCAGTTTAAGTACATTTTAGGTTTCCATAGTAACCATTACCTCATTTTTGGGAATCTTACAGGAATGCACAAAGTTTACCTTCTCAAGAGTTGTTTGACAGCCAGATTCCAAGTGACAATTACAGTTTAACTTTTACCCTTCTTCCCAAGTTGTCCTGTTTATCCTGTTCCCATTTTATGACTTTGCTCTCCTTTAAATGGGTTGAAAACTAACCAAGGGGCAGGAGTAAAGAGTGGAGGTCAACTACAGCTTAAGTGAACTTAATATGGAGTTCAAAACAGAAAATGGAGTCTCTCTTGCCCTATCACTTAGTGTTCATTCTGGGGTCCCACATGGAGGAACGTGTGTGATAGGGGCTGCAGACATGAGATCCAGAGACGTATTGTAGGAACAACAGCCTGTGTTCTCATGCTCTGACCTCCCATCCTAAAATGTCTGTGTCGATTCTAAAACTGTATCTTTTTGAACTGTGGATGGGGCCAACATAGACCATGATCCTCTTATACCCACAAACAGACCAAGCCAAAAGATTCAGGAAGAGAACCAAGGGCCCTGGGCCATCTCCTGAGGGACCACCAGAAAATCAGCTGCTTTGCCAGCACCAAAGATGCAAGGATGGGGAAAGAGGACATTTTTCCCTTGTGGGAAGACTTCTTGTGAGATAATACTACAAATACAAGATGCACTGTGTGCATGTAGCAGGAAGGTAGGAGCCTCAACCAGGGGCTGGGCTGGAGGGAAGGCGTGGAAAGCCCAGGTACAGGGTGAGCAGAGGCCACTCCCAGGACCACACCCTTCCCTGTCTCTTAGGTCCTCCTTCTCTCCCAATGCTGACCCAGCACTGACATTCACATCCTCAGAACCTGGAGTCTGGGAACAAAGGGATCCTGCTGTCCCCATCTTGAACTTGTCCAGGTTCTAGGACACCCAACAACTTTTACTGGCAATGGGCCACCCTGAGAGACTGTGCCCAAACACCCACTCCTATGGTTGTGAAGAGAAGAGCCTGGGCCCCTCGTTCCTTACAACTTCCTCATCATGATCCCCCACATGGATTCAGATCCTGTCCACAGTTGCTGATTCTCAAAAGGAGCCACCCTCAGCTGATGACCCAGTGACCAATGCAACAGTCTACAATATGAAAGAAGACTGGAGAAAATCCACCTCTTCCAAGGTCTCTATAACAGTGTTTCCCAAACATAAAAGATGTTCCAGATGTGGAACACAAGACAGCAAGGTTTTCTCTGAGCACGACAGATATTATAGTTTGCATCTCCAATGTCCTCCAAAAGCTCCTTGTTGAAGACTTGGTCTTCTCCAGTGTGGTGATGTTCAGAGGTTCAGAGGTTCAGAGGTTCAGAGGTTCAGAGGTTCAGCTTCAGAGAGGGTAGGAACCTGACAGCTCTGAACTCATGGGTGGATTAATCCATTCAGGGATTCATATCTAATGGGCTATTGGGAGGTAGTGAAAACTGGGTGGTGGGGTCACCCAGGAGAAGAATGTCATTGGAGGCGTGTCCTGGGGCATATTTTGTTCCCAGCCCCTTCCTCTCTCTCACTTCCTGCTTCCTGGCTCCCATGAGGTGAGCATTTTTCCCTCATCATGCACTTCCGCCATGGTGTGCTGTCTCTCCACAGGCCTAAAAGAGACCAGGCCAAGCAACTGTGGATGGAAACGCCTAAGAGCATGGGCCAAAGTAAGCTTCTCCTTTTTATAATTTACCTCAGGTATTTTGTCACAGTGACAGAAATGAATAGCAGAAATATCCTAGAAGAGGACACCAGGGCCAGGTATGCAGGCCCAGAGAAGACATGGGAGCCCCTTAGTCATCTGTTGAGTGACACTTCCACAGATGGTGAGGCCATACAGCACATAATCTGCTGTGGCTCATGCCTTGGAGACAGGCTATCTGGTCATGGGACAAACAAGGGCTGTGGAGGAGTCCCTTAGTGGGTGGCCTCCTGCACCATTAGGGACAGAGGCATTAGGTCCGGATGGCTCAGCAAACTCTGTACTCCAGGTGACATGACTCTGGCAGTGGTTTGCCTCACTAGAGGACTGGAAGTTGCACCTGAAAGCCTGCCAAAGGAAAGAGTCCCTGCTAAACAATGAAACTTCCTGTAAGTTGGAAATTTACAGAGTAAGCGTGAGCTGGGAATAGATGATACCCCATGACAATTGAACCTGGACTCCAAATTGCCTCAATCTCTGATCAGATGGGAGGGATCCACCTGCCACAAGCAGGAGTAAATATGCCCTGGAGAAAGATTATAAGACCCAGAGTCTAAAATTATCTCTACATTCTTTTCATAAATGCATCAGAGTGTAGCTGGAGAAACACAGCCAAAGGGAATTATGGGAGGAAGGGGCTTATCAGAGGACCAAGGGCATAACACACACAGGCTAAAAGCTAAGAAGTGATGGTCTGAAGAGGGGAGAAAGATGAATGCTACCAAACTGCTCACTCAGAACATGGGTGTGCATGGATAAGATGGAGTTCGAGAGAAATCTGAAAAGTTGAGCACATCCTCTGCCAATGTGGGACACCTAAGGGGAAGTTTGCAGAAGACCCCATGGAAAGTCATTGTCTCTGTGAGCACACGGCCAGCAGGTGGTGATGGGCTCCAGGTCACTTTAGTCAAACGGCTGGCAGCCGGGAAGACCAGATGAATGCGGAGCAAAGCAGAACAAATTGCTTTCTATGTCACTTTAAAGTTGTTTACAGGAGGAGGGCAAGGCTGGTCCTTTCCTTTCTGTCTAGCTGCTTTTTATTTTTTTTTTTCATGTTCTCTAATGCAATTGTGAAATTTTCTATTTTAGCATCTGATCTCTTGAGTACGTGATGAGTTAAATTCTACACCTAACATTCCTATACGTGGATGACCTGCAGTCCTATCTATGCTCTGTTTTTCCTTTTGGTGTTCAGTTATTTGGTCATACCTCCTGGCATCCTTGTTAGTTTTTTTTTACTGAATACAGTACTTTGTGTAAAAAAAATATTGTAGACAGGTTCTGGGGCTACGGCTCCAACAGTCTTCCTCTGGGGTCAAGCAGAACAGCACTGGACAGTGATAATGGAAACCTTCTGTGGACTGCGCTGCTTCTCATGGTAGCCATGGTGGCTACACATTACGGTCACAGGTGGCTGTACGCACTTCCTGAGTTTTCAGTTCAATTAGTTTAAATGTAAACAGGCTCAACTGGCCAGGAATAGCCTATTTTCTCTTTCTTGCAAGCACATAGAGATCCCCTTGATCCAATCCAGTCTGGGACTGAATTTGAAACTGGGTTTGGTCCCTTTGTGGGTGAGCCTACTTCCAGTTGACCCTTCCTCCTAATTTGTAAGCCTTGTTCCATCCTAACTGTGGGTCTAAGGTCTCTCCTTGTGAGATGCTAAACATCAAATTTTATTTACCAAATTCCACAAGATTGCCAAGGGGAAGGTCTAAGAATAACACTGTGGTCACCATAGTATTCCTCCTCCCCTCCAATGCTTTGCTGCCCAAGTCCTTTCTGTTTTAGTAGCCGCAGACATTTCTGTCTCTTGCCCCACCCATGACGCAGATGAAAGCTCAATTTAGGTTCCCACCTCTTGCCTTATACATCCTGCTTCCTCCTCAGTCTTTGGGTGGGGCATGGTGGTGCACACCTATAATTCCAGCACTCAGGAGGCAGAAGCAGGAGGATCACTATGATGTCAAGGCCACTTAGGCTACACAGCGAATTCAAGGCCAGCCTGAACTGCATAGCAAGACCTTGTCTCAAACAAGCAAAGCTCCTTTCTTGGCATACTGGCCACCTTGGTAGTTCTTCAATGTCTTCACATTGTCTTGTATATATGTGTGTGTCTTCTTTTTCCAGCTGGTCTTGTGGTCTCTGTTGACACAAACTTTCCATAAAGGCTGGTAACCTCCTTTATTTTGGTCTCTACCTAAAAGTCACCTTCTCAAGGATGTCTGGGCCTCCCGACCTAAAATACACTTCACGTTTTCCTTCTCAGGATGCTTTCTTATTCGCGACACTTCTCATCACCTGGCATTGCATATTTATTACCTCTATCCTGCAAGACTGTAAGCTCCATAGAAGTTTTCTTTTTTAACCAATGCCTAGAAAAGCCCCTACAATAAGTACATGTTTATTGAATGACTAATAGTATATTATCTTGTGGAGCGATCTGGTCCTTGTCCTCAGATAGTCCCATGATCTGAGGCTGGTGAGACTGCCCCAAGGAACAGGGCAGTTTGCAGAAAGCTTCATGCTCTCTGGCTATGTTGGGAACACTCATATTCACAGCCTCTTGAGATAAAAGGCGGGCATCCAGGGGAAGGAGTTTATCATGTTCTCTTTGAAATCTTAAGTTTGATCCTCACCTTATTATCCCATTCCTAAACCAGTCGCTGTTCCAGGAAAAGAAATTACTCCCCCTACTTCTCACCGACTAATAAAAACGGGCAACACCAAGAGATCAGAGTCAGTCTGCTAGAGGCGAACTCCTCCTAGTCTTTTCTTTATTCCTCGTTATCGCTCTGCAGGTATCCAGGGGTCTGATCCGCCCCGGACACAACCGGACAGAACACGGAAAAGTGTCAGATGGCCACGGAGTCAAGGTAGGGCTGAGGGGCTGGGGTTTGGGAAAGCCCTACACCAAGGGCTGGATGGGGTGGGAGGACAGCACCTAGGAAAGCTGCTTTCTAGGAGGACCCTGACGGATTTGAGCAAGGAGATGGGAAAAGGAGGGCATTCGTGATAAGGGAGACAGCACAGCAAACCCTAGAGATGGGGTCCGTGACGACTGAGTGTCTCCAAGAGCCAGGCAGGAAGCTTCAAGGTCTCGCCTTCCTGTGCTGCTGGACAGCGACCCTCAAACCCAGCGCCCTCTGGTGGCCAGACCTTGGTATGAACAGCCAAGTCCACCACCGGTTCTTCAGCACCTCGGAGTCCTTCCAAGAGGGCTTTGGTTTTATTT
>NW_004955558.1:959818-975332 GCF_000276665.1 Chinchilla lanigera
CGGGCCGAGCGGCAGGAGGCGCAGGTCGGGGCGGGCATCGCGGGGTCAGCGGGAGGGGCGGCGTCTCCTGGACGGGAGAGAGAAGCGGGTGACGCGGGAAGCTGGACTGCGGGGAGGCTGCTGGACGGCGTCCCTGTGTGGAGAGGACCAGGGGGAAAGTTCCCCTCCGTCATGTCAAGATTGGACAACTTGGACAACTGCAGTTACCACTTCCTATTCAGAGCCGGTCAGGCTATTTCTTGGACTCACCAGAATGCTCAGAGTTATTTGATGACTGTATTGTTACTGTCTGTACCATGAGGCTGTGGGGAATGGCTGAAGCTGGAGATCACTCAGAGCTGCAGTGCGCCTAAGCTGAGCCACGTGAAGAGACTGTTCCAGCTGTGAGAACGAGGAGAGCCCAGAGGCCGGAGGCAATCCGAGCAAACAGGTTGCTAGGCAGAGGGGCGTCACGTGACATCCCTCCGCCAAGTGTATGAATGAACGCACTGCCATCATTGAGCAGTTCCTTTCTCCCATCAGGAGAGAGGGCTCCACCTGACCTCAGCTTTCTGTGCTCTGACTTTTTAATTTTGTTTGTTTTTGGCTTTTCTCCGGTACGGGGAACCGAACTCACGACCTTGCACTTGCCAGGCAGGCGCTTTGCCGCTGAGCTAAATCCCCAGCCCCTGTGCTCTGACTTTTGTCTCTTTCTTCATCCACTACTGTCCTTCACCCCAGAACTGAGAGAGCTGCCCTCAAGATGGCATGAAGCCAAGGACAAGTGCCACCGAGATATCTAACAGGTATCTCACACTCCAAATTTCCAACTCCTTTAAGCAAAGAGGCTCCTCCTGCAGTAAAGGGCAGCTCCAGCGTTCCAGGTGCCCCGGCCAGAAGCCTTGAGGTCCAGGACCACGCTTGTCACTCTCCCCACCGGCTCTCACCTTACCTTTAAATGCCCCACTGAGGATGGTGTATACTCAGATTCTGTTTGGCTGTAGCTTCAAAACAAATCCAGAGGCCAAGTGCTCCTCAACATCTCCATGGCCGGCAACCTAATCCAGGCCATCACTGGACTCCCTGCGTCCACCTCCCCTCCTCTGTACATGTCCTTCTCCACACAGCAGCCAATGGGATCCTGCCCAGCATTTTCTCAGAATCTCATTGCTTTAGTAAGTGCTAATTGTGAGGCCCTGAGAGCTCTGACTTCTTTTCTCTGAACCACATCCATCTCCACCCACTGTCACGTCTGCCACATTGGTCTCTAAAGGAACATGCCTGTCTCCAGATGCTGGCACTGGCTTGCTCCTCCGTTCAGAGCACTCATCCCTCTCCCTGAAGCAAGCGGCCTTCAGGACTCACCCATCATGACCGTCAGGCATATCTGTCACCAATGAGCATGGTCCTCTGAAATTTTTTTCTCCCAGTTTTTGATTCGGTCCTCCCTCCGCCCTGTTCCTACTCAGTCCCCTTTAGGAAGGGCTCTCCATGGTCTTCCCAGCACCTCTGTTTTCATTCTCTTGGTGGTGACTCTAAATCAGTGTCCAATACCCTAGTCCTCTACATGCCAAACATGGAAGCCATACATTCCCACTGGCCTTCTTTCACATCCTTTCAGTGCCCAAACTGACATGCCACTGCCACCCAACGCAGGAAGTTACTGAGCTCTTTTCCTGTCTCTCCAGAGCAGCCCTTCCACCTAGCACCTCTACAGAACAGGATTCTTCTTTCACATCTTCTAAACCTGCAGTCACCCAGTCCTGGGGCCATCTCCTAGGGTCCCCATCAGATTCAGTCCAGCCCCTGAAGCAACCCCACTTTTGGTGTTTCAGGTCCTTGGTGGCCTTTCATGTCCTGCCTCCACCAACCTCATGCAGGTGAACTGCTGGTGGACTGTCCTACACCACCACCACCTGCACTTTGGGCTGATTTCATTGTCCGGGCATTCTTTACAGAATGCTTTGGTGACTTGGTTCTTATCTTCCAGTCTCAGCTCAAACGACAGTATCATTCAACAAATATCCACAGAGTCTTGTACTAGCCAACATGCTGTAGGCACTAGGGACATAGTGTGCAGAAGAAGACACAGTTCTTTGGGCACTAATGTTCTAATGGAAGGGCTATACCATGGGTAAAGAGTAAATAAGACGTTTTCCAAATACGAAAAAGCAGTGTGAGGAAATTATCCTTGGTGCTGCGGCTGAGGGAACGGGGAGTGGGTTCTAAAAGCCGGGGTGATCAGAGAAAGCCTTTGAGCTGAGACCAGCAGGATGAGGACTCAAGCAATAGAAAAAGTAGGAAGAATGTTCCAGAGTTAATAGCAAATGCAAAGGATGGACCTAAAGGGCGGGGCCTAGCTGTGTTCAATTGGGTGGAAGGTGTTGTCACTGAGGACCACAGAGGGAGTCTCGGGGGTTGGTAAGGTGGAGAGGTGGAATTTTACTGTGAATGAGATGCGAACCACTGGACTATTTTATGCTATGGGGGTAGCTCGATCTGATTTATATTTTAACGGGATCCCTTGGCCTACAAGAGTAGCAAGAGGCCAGGGCAGACACAGGCAGAGCAGTGGGGTGGCTCCTACACCGGCCCATGGAAGCCATAAGGACTGACAGAACTGTGGAGGGTGGACGGGGCCGGGGGCGGGAAGAAACGGTCAGATTGTGGAGATGCAGCCCAAGCGATTCACACAAGTCTTGGTTGTGGGAGGGATGTGGACGAGGGAAACAGGAGATACGGGACAACGCCAAGGGGCTGCTTGAGCCCTTGGAAGGTCAGTGTGGCGGAAGTGGGAGATCAGCCACAAGGGAAAGACTTTCGAGAGGGGTGGACTTTAGGGCAGAGAATCTGGGTTTCCCTCGGACGTGGCCGAGTTCTCCGTGGTCCTGGGAAGTGGGTCCTGAGCTCTGGGCTAAGTCTGGCGCCTGCTCTGGGCTCCCACAGCCGCCTGAGCTCCCCAGGCCACCCCTGACCACGCAAGGTCTAAGCACCCAACTCCAGAGCGGGTCTGCCTGCACAGCATCTGCCCAGGGGACTCCCGCGGGACAGGCGCTGGGGATCACGAAAGGAGGCCGTCTCCCAGGGACGCCTACCAGAATGCTGCGAGAGAAACAGGTAATTTCAGCTCCGACCAGGCAGTGTGGCAAAGGACCGGCGAGGGATGGGCGCTCACCCGGGCAGAACCCGCGCGGGAGGATCCGGGCGCGGCAAAACACGGAAGCAGGCGACGGGACTCGGTCTCCCAGAAGGCTGTAGGTCCGTGGCCTACGACTCCCAGGTAACTGTGGGCGGGTTCGTGTGCAGCCGAATTGGAACTACAACTCCCGGCGACCCTCGCGGCAGAGTGGTGCGTCCCACTCGCAGCCCCCAGAGTACGTGCACTACGCCGGTCCGATCTGTTTCCGATCTGCGCCTGCGCAGGAATTAGTGCGGCGTTAGGTTCCGGTGTAATATCTCCGAGGTTTTTGCCAAAAATAGAATGGATATTTTTCAGATTTTTCTGGTATTGTGGGGGTGTAAGGGTTTGTGATTTGAATTGGTGGGTGAGAAAGGGAGAAGTAGCGCGTCGTGAGCGGATGCAGAGAGGGCCCCTACGCGCGCTTGTGCAGGCGCGGGAGTGGGCGCGCGGCGGCTGGGAACTCCGCTTCTGTTGAGCTGATAAGGTAGGGAGCAATTTGCAGACCTCTACGCCTGACTTGGGCGAGGTCAGAGGTCAGGAAGTTCTACTGCCTTACAGCAGCAAAAGCAAATATGGTTTGGAGTGTGCTTTTTTTTGGTTGTTTGTTTGTTTGGTTTTGTTTTGTTGAGACAAGGTCTCACTATGTAGTTCAGGCTGGCCTTAAGCTCACTTTGTGGCCCAGGCTGGTCTCGAACTCACAACGATCCTCCTGCCTCAGCCTCCGGGGTGCTGGGATTATAGGCGTGCGCCACCACGCCCGGCATGGACTGTGCATTTCTGAGCCTTACAGATCTAGTCCAAAAGCTATTTTCCTGAGAAGAGGTTGGATCCCGTTCTTTTTAAAAAGACTTTTCTAACGACATAGTGTCTTTGCAAACAGAGGTTCCTGCATGGTTTGGTGATGCATTTTCCTCCTAGGGAGCTATGCTTTCTCTTTAATGGGGGCATTCCGGTGTTAACTAGGTCAGCCAGAGATCGCAGTGCCTGAACCTCTCTTTTTTTCCCTGAACAGAGGGACCTGATGAACCTGAGTGGTGGGCGCATATTAGGAGCCTTATAAGGCCACTTCCAGAGCAGAACCAGCGAATCCAGCAAAACACAGTAGACTTCTGAGGGATGGACAAACACGCCATGGAAGCCAGAGAGAGCTTTCCATGAACGAAAATACAATTTATTTTTGAAACAGTTTGATGACACTTGGAAGATACAGATGTACACTCTGTTAGTTTGAATGCAGCATGCATGAGAGTTGCTGCTAATTTAAAACATTTTTTTAAAAAACTTGAAATCTTAATGTAACTTTGTGACATAAAGTTTTTAAAATTCAATTATTTTTACCATGCTTGGTTTACCTTTACACAGTGGCGAAACAGAAGTCTCATAATTACACTCACAGAATTCATTTTTGTCATTGTTCAGAATTAAATTTTCATCATCTAGAGCCCAAGATACAATGGCAGTGTGTCTTTAAGTCATAATCCCTGTAATTATGACAAGAGTTACAAAAGAGGAATAGGGAAACAGTCATTTATTAAATTCAGTAAACTTCCCAGGCTTTAAGGTGTTTCCAGTTCGGGGAGGAGGTCTGTCTTTGAAGACCACGCTTTCCACAACAGCCAGGGCAGCAGCCCTTCTGGTTCTAGGAGAGGGAAGGTCTGGAAGTGGGGTTAGAGATGGCCTGATCCTGAGCAATGTGTGATGTAACACTTGTTCTGCTGATAGCTCCACAGAAACCACCAGCCATTCTGAGTTCTGTAGGAAATGTCGCACTGGAGACCATGAGACCACTGCACTCCATCTAGGACAAATCATTCTTCCCAAGTTCCCCAGCACCCTTGCCCAGGAAAGGAACATAGAGTCACCATTGAGGCTTTGTTGGCACCTGCTGCTTACAGAGCAGCTGGACACCAGCCAGCATGGCAGGGTTCACGCACCGTCTTCGCTCGCAGGCACTCACAGCTGGGAAGTTGGAAACGTGAGCCTTGCTGTTTTCAGGCTATACACATGTCCATAGTTACTGCTGAGCCAACTCTATCAGGACATTTCACGACTGGTCATGTTCTCCCAAAGGACAGCACCAAATCTAATTGACATTCTCAACAATTGATTACGTGAATGGGATGCATTTCCACCTTACTGCTAGGGTCCAGGTTTTCCTCATTTTGCTTCATCAAGGGATGGCTGAATTTATGAATTTTACTCAAAAGCCTGAGGGGCGGGAGCAGTGTTCCTGTGTAAGGCGCCTTCTGGCAGGTAGTGCTTCCTAATGCCTGTCTCATAACAGAGAGTGCACAACTACAATTAGATTCTTGATCCTTCAGTGCTCCAAAACTAAGAATTTTCTTTGCCTGCCTCACATTTAAGATTTGATTCCTTAGCCTGGTTGTGTAATGAAACATTCTTCTAATTCTTCTTAGGGCGCTTGCTGACCTAAGCCTCGTCAGCTTTTCAGTCCCTCTGGACAAGCTCATGTACGCATCTATTCATGTCCTTCAGCTTTGACTTAAGAATGATAATTGGGACAGTGTGGAACAGCACATATCCTACAGATCTGTTCATGACACCCATTTGCCTCCAGCCCACAGCCATCCCAGGGACGAACCTAGGGAGCAGAGATTCCGTCCCATTCTCTACCATCATTCCTAAGATTGCCAGTATCCACTGTAAATGTAGTTCCCTTCTCTACCCTTCTTTAATTGTAAATTTAAAGAAGATACCAGTTAAGAGCCAGAGAAGCACAGGGGACTATCCCAGCATTCGTTCTTTAGAGCATAGGAAAGCCTTCAGGGTCTGTGAATAGGTCTTTTTGCTCAATGTCTTTGCAAGAGCAGGAATTCTTAACCTTTTCCTGGTCCATAGCAATGCTGACACCAGAGGGGGCGGGGGTGCACAGGAAAGAAGGGAAAGGACAGCAGAAGGAAGAGAGAGGGCTGATGAAAAAGGAGAGAGAGGATATTCTTTTTTGTTTTGTTTTGTTTGTTTTTTTCTGGTACCGGGAATTGAACTCACGATGTTGCGCTTGCCAGGTAGGCACTGTGCCGCTGAGCTAAATCCCCAGCCCCAGAGAGGATATTCTTTTCTCCCAGGTCACCCGCATTGGTAGAAACAACATTGCCTACCGAGCAGTTCCTGCACCTCCTGCTGATGTGCTTTGGTGGGGTGGGAGTAGGGTCTGTCTAGCACACTGCAGAATGTTCCCCAGCATCCCTAGCTTCTATTCATCAGATGCCAGTAACAATCACTGCCCCACCCTCAAGTTGTGACAATCAAAAACATCTTTATTTATTTACTTTTGGCTTTTTTTTGAGACAGGGTCTCACTCTGCAGTTCAGGCTGGCCTTGAGCTCACTTTGTAGCCCAGACTGTTCTCCAATTCACAGTGATCCTCTTGCCTCAGCCTCTTGAGTGCTGGGATTATAGGGGTGTGCCACCATTCCCAGCAAAAACATCTTTAGGTGTTGCCAGATGCACCCTGGGGGACATAATCTCTCCAGAATAAGACCACCTGCTCTAGAGCAAGCTTAACTATGGAAGTCAGAGCATGTCACAGCTCCACTCCCTCAGCCTCGCCTGGAAGAGCCTTATGATTCAACCCTGGTCACCCCTCCAACCTCTTCCTATCACTCTTCGCACAGTTCTCCCCTTTAAGCCTGCTGAATCTGCTACCAGAAGAACTTTCTACAGTACCTTTCTCGTCTTCCAGCTGTCAGATTAACTGTTACCTCCTCGGTCACAGAAATAGTCTTCTATTACTCTTGCCTCTCCACTGCCCTTTTTATTTATGTATTTTTATTACTGTCTGAAATGATCTGTTTTCTTGTCTGTCTTTCCCCACTGGAATGTGTGTCATAGGGCAGAGGCTTTTGATGATGTTGTTTCTGTCTGTGTCCTTGGTTCCCACAATAGTACCCTGCACAAAATAGGTGCTTGGTAAAACAGTAGAATAAGTGAGTGCTAAGCCCTTGGGCTGGGGAATGCTGGAGACCCAGAGATGAGTCACACATGAGGTCTGCCCTCGCTGGGCTCTCCAGCTGGTGAGGGAAGGACCTGGACACAGAGTATTCCAGTTCTGCTGACCAGCGATGTGACAGAAAAAGTACCAGGGACCAGGAGAGCTCAGCCAGAGTGCAGGAGACTGGAGGACTTGTAAGAGCCCTCCCTGACAATGAAGGAGAGCAAGGGGCTCGATGCAAGGAACAATTGTGGTGACTTAGGAAGGGTGAACAGGAATCCACCCTACACACATACGAGCCTGCCCTGAAAGGATGGCTAGAGATGGGCAGGTGAGGAGTGAACACTTGGCTGAAGCTGGAGACCCAAGAGCAGCTCCCAGTGATGGTCGGAGAGAGATAACTAGTGGGTTCAGTGAGGCATGAAAGCTGCCCTAGACAAAATATATCTGATTAAACACAGTTGTGTTTCAACTTTATTTTTAAAAAGTTAGAGCCTGGTGTGGGTGGTGCATGCCTGTAATCCCAGCACTGGGGAAGCCGAGGCAGGAAGATCACCATGAGTTCAAGGCCAGTTTAGGCTATATAGGAGTTCAAGGCCAGCCCATACTACATAGTGAAATACAGCTATCCAATGGAAATGTAATTGAACCCCAATGCAAGCCACAAAGGAATTTCTAACTTTCTAGTAGCCGTATTAAAATGAAACAGATAAAATCAAGGTAACAGTATATTTTACTTAGTCCCATATATCCAAGTTATTATTTAAAGATGTAAGCAGACTTGGAAACAAGTGCCCAAACGGGGACCAAAATGTGTAATAAGTCTGTGAAATAGAAAATAAATGTTCACATGGGGAGAGGAGCAAAAGAGATGGGAGGGGAAAAGGAAAGAGGGGGAAAGTAAAAAAGGGAGAAAAGATGGAAAACATAAACCTTCTGTAAAGGGGGAGGGGAAGAGGGGCTGAAAGGAGGGTAGGGGAAGGAGGAAAAAGGTCTTTCATGTACAGGTACAAATTCTCTATGGTGAATGTGATCATTACATTCATCTAAAATGTATCAATAAAATCTGATTGAGAAAAAATATGTAACCAGGATTTAAAATATCATCAGTGGGATGTTTTACATGCTTTTTTCATACTAAGCTTTCAAAAGCTAGTGTATATTTTACACTCCCAGTACACCTGGAACTAAAGTGGCAGTTTCAAGTGGTCGGTAGTTGCATGTGGTGTGTGGCCACCGTACTGGATAGCACACGTAAAAATTTAAGTACACACTCACCGCAAATACAAGGGTGGGAACTCTAGTGAGCCATATCTGGAATCTGTCACAGTCTCAAGGACAGTGCAGTTTCTTCAGGAAATACAGTACAACCAGAGAATGAAGAGAAACATTGGTAACCTAGAAATGGCTCAGCATACCTGTCAGATTAGTAGAATATGTGAACAGTGGTTGGGTCTTAGTATGATAAATTAAGTGTCGATTGTATGACTGGGTGTTAATAATAAGTCCTTGTGGTGGTTTTGGCTTTTTGCAGTACATGGACACACGTGTCAGAGCGCTTTGATGCTAGAAATTTTTAAGAGTAAGCCAAGAATCTTACGAAACACCCACTATATGTATATGTATGTATCTGTACATCTAGTCTTTATAGGATAATTTAATACTGCAAAAGTGACAATAAAATCACCATTTTGTAGATAAAAATGGCAAAATATTACATCTGCTATCACATGCCATCAAAATGATAACATTAAGAGTCTCTATAACTTTGTAAGACAATTGTATGAAAATAAAAAAAAAAAATTCTGAAAAAGTGCAGTTATTTAATTTAATGATTTGTGCCATCAGCTATTAAAACACATTTTAATATAATTAAAATTAAGGCTATTAATGGACATATCAATAGACCAGAACAGAAAGAGAACACAAGTTCCCTGTTAAAATCTAGGTACGTGAAAAAGCGGTGCTGTGGACATTAGGGAAAATGGTTCTCTGTAAATATTAGAAGGCAATGATGGCAAACATGGCATGCAGAGCCCTCTGTCGGCACATGAGCCAAGTATATGAGTTGTTTTCTCGATATATATCATCAAAGTCACACAGGAAAGATGTTTTATGATTGTGCTGACTGTGAGAAAGCCTTTGCCTAAAGGTTTCACCTCATTATGCACAAGATAATCCACACTGGAGAAAGATACTATGCATGCTGTGCATGTAGGATACCCCTAGAGGTCAGTACTCAGTATGTACCAGAGTTTACACGGGAAAGAAGTCCTAGCAGTGAGTGTGGGAAATCTTTTCATTCCTAAGTCCCAATTCAGGCAGCACCTGGGAATCCACACAGGGAAAAGCCTTATGTATGCACTGGAGGTGGGAAGACCTTCAATGCAGGTCAGATTTCCATAAGCCCCAGGTAACTAATACTAGAGAGAGATCTATAACCTGTCAAAATGTGGAGAGTGCTTCTTCTAGAAGTCAGAGTTGGCTGCCTGTCAGTGAACTCACCTTGGAGAGATGCTTTTTGAGAGCTGTGACTGGGGGAAATTGTTCAGTAAGAAACCACAGCTCAAGGTGCCTCAGCAAATTAGCAGGGGATGGAGATCTTGTGTATATTCTGAATGTGGAAAGGCCTTCAGCAATATGTCAAATTTTAGTAAATACCAAGCAAATCAACCAAAAACAAATCTCATCGCACTTCTTCTGAGGAAGACTTCCCAGAAAGACAGTCTCAGTATCCATTACAATGTTCACACATGAGATAAATTGTATGAAAATTTCTCTTGAAAATCAGATATAATGTACCTCATAGAATTCATGCTTCAGAAGAGCTTTGGGAGGCATCACAAAGTCACAAATACATGAGGGAAATTACTCAGAAAGTGACTTTTCATAATACACTGAGAAAAATTTTTGTATTTTGACTAGCCTTGTTAAGGATTGTAGAATTTATTTGGGGGCAAACTCTTAAATCAGTGCATCAAGAAAATTCTTTCTTCAGAAAGCCCCACACTGAGTATCCCTTGTCTGAAATTCATGAGACCAGAAATACTTTTGATTTTGGACTTCTTTCACATTTTGGAATATTTGAGTAGACTTTACCAGTTAAGCATGTCTAATCCAGAAATCCAAATCCAAAACACTCCAAAATCTGAAACTGTTCAAAGAGTTCCAAGTTTTAAAGCATTTCAAATTTTGGACTTTCAACCATACAAGATAGATTGCTACTTAATTATCTGAAAGTTTGAGAGAAATCATACTTGTGATAAACCTTTTAGTGTGGTTTATTAATATTTTTCTTTTGTACCAGGCAGGACCTTGCACTTGCCAGGCAGGCACTAGTGCCACTGAGCTACATCTCCGGCCCATGGTGTATTAATATTTTAATTGGCCAAACACTGAATGATGATAGCTTGGTACATATGTACAGTGATACCTCAGTTTTCAAACTCAGTTCATTCCATTTGTGCTCGAGAACTGAACATACTTCTCCCATAAGAAATAATGGAAAACCAAATAATTGGTTCTGAGGCCCAAAAATTATACTTATAAATTCATTTTTCCAAGCCTTTAACAAATTTCACAGTGATTCCTTTCTTTAACTCTTACGGTTCACACAGTTTTCCTCTTAGCTTTCTGGTCGGTATCACTAGCTTTCTTTGGAGCCAAGGTTATGATATTTCACACAAATAAAGTGCAAAATAGCACAGTGCTTTAACACAGTAACACAAGTGCTATATGTTCTCTGGGTGAGAGCAGCCCTTAGACTGAAGCGTCACCCCTTTGTGCCCACATTGAGATGTGATGGGAAATTCACTCTCTGCCCCTACAGGTTTTTTCAGGATGGATTTTCGGTTGGACAGTGGAG
Organism: Chinchilla lanigera; assembly: GCF_000276665.1. Taxonomy (NCBI): domain Eukaryota; kingdom Metazoa; phylum Chordata; class Mammalia; order Rodentia; family Chinchillidae; genus Chinchilla; species Chinchilla lanigera. The sequence goes on from NW_004955558.1 coordinate 970,796, forward strand.
CAAATACCAACACCGAGCAGATTTTGTTCAAACTTTGCTGTGTGAGTAGTGGAAGGTTCGAGGGTGGAGCCTGTATCAATCAGTGTGTACTAGAGAAACAGATATAACACAAGATATACAAATGTATAAGGAATAGATGTATACAAATGTATACATATACAAATGTATAAGGAATAGATCGGCTTACGATGGTCAGCCACAGTTGGACTAGGAAGTGTGCAGAGGGTGTCTGCATTCTGGAGGCTGAAGGGTCCAGCCCAAGATCTGGAGCTCACTGCAGTGTCTGTGCAAGTCCGAATCGTGAGGCCAGTGGGTCTGCGGCGGAATGCTGAAGAGTCTCAGGCAGAAGCCAAACAGTCTGTGCCAGAAGCCAGGAGAGGACGTCTGAGTTGAAGGCAAAGACAGGAGCTCCTGCGAAGAACCAGCAGTAGTCCTTCCTCATTTCCCTTTTATCGTATGTAGGCTGCCCGCCCTGGGGTGGGTCCTTTACACCTGCATCGTTGCTGTGCCGTTGTGCACACGCTGAAGATATTTACACATTGATGACCCCGGCCCCCTGCTGAATCACTTACACTTCTAAACTTTTCTTTTTTTTTTTTTTTTTTTTTGGTTTTGGTTTTTCTCCGGTACCAGGAACTGAACTCACGACCTTGCGCTTGCCAGGCAGGCGCTTTTGCCGCTGAGCTAAATCCCCAGCCCCTTAAACTTTTCAAGTTGATACAGTGAACAACATCTTAGAGCTAGAGTATGTCTTCTGCACCCCAAGACGTACAGCTGCTGTAGAGCTCCTTAAGTTTGTAGACTTCCCAAGTTGACACAATGTACCAACCATTACAGAGCCTTTTGACAACAGAGGTATCGCTGTATTTATCTGCATGAATATTAATATATGTATGTAAACATATGTGATCTAATCATATAGTTGTTGATGAAGAAGAGAAAACAGATACATTTGGCCAGTAATAAGAATAAACAGGGGCTGGGGATTTAGCTCAGTGGCAAAGCGCCTGCCTCGCAAGCGCAAGGTCATGAGTTCAGTTCCTGGTACTGGAGAAAAAAAAAAGAATAAATAGATGCCGCTGTGACTCCCACAGACAGTGAAAGACAATCAGGAGAGATTGTAAACAAGCCTATGTGAATTTATTGCACAGGTAATTAAAAACATTTGTTGAAAAATAAACCTTATCAACCTAAAAGTGCTGAGATAAAGATCTAAGCAAGTGAATACACACACACACACACACACACACACACACACACACACGTCTTTGTTCTTGAACTGGAAGACTTAATATAATTAGGGTACCAAAGTGATCTGTGAATTCAAAGTGACCCTAAGCAAATTCTCAGTGAGAGGATATATAGAAACTGGCAAGCTGATTCTATAATTTACAGACAAACAAAACACTGGAAAATCTTAAAGAATACTGAAATTCAATAACATCTATTGCAGCAAAACCCTCAAGTTCCAGCCCCACTGGCCTCAGGTCCCCATCCTCCTCCACAGCCCTCACCTACACAGGTGAAGACTCCTTTTCAAACTAAAAACTGGGAGTCATTTCCCAGCGAATGCTGTCGGAGCATTCCTGGCGGTGGAGCATTCCCGACCTGCAGTCTATTCCATGGCTCCTGAGCCAAAACACCCAGCAGAAGCACTGCATGAAAAACGCCTCAGAGCAGGACAGTTTGTTGTGTCTGCGAGCAGTCAGGGACAGTTAGACCAAGAGAAGGAACAGTGTCTGAAGTGGGTCATGGGGGCTGGGTTAGGGTGGGGCGGCCGCGGCATAGAGACTGCTTGCTCTCTCAGCTTTCATTCCCCTTCATGGTCCAGCTCTTCAGAAAGCCACAGCCACCCTGCTAAGGGCTCCGTGCTGGGTAACAGGGACAATGTCCAGTTCTGCCACCTTTACCTCTTACCTCTGCTTCCCAGAAGAAAGCAGGACTCATCTCCGTGTATTTGTAGGAATTAATGACCGAATGAATGAGTGAAATATAAATAAAACATTCAGAAAGTTTAAACTTCAAGATGGCAAAAGTAAAAAGTTTCTGCACAGCAAAGAAACGCTAACAAACCTACAGTATGCAGAACATTCTTGCCAGCTGTTCATCTGACAGCAGGTAATATCCACAGTTTTTAAGGATCTCAGAAAAGTGAACAAAAACCCCAAGTATCCAATTTTAAAATGGGCAACTTCTCCAGATAAACACTTCTTTTTGTTGTTGTTTTGTTTTGGTCTAGTTTTTCTTTTTTTTTTTTTTTTTGAGACAGGGTTTCACCATGTAGTTCAGTCTGGACTTGAACTCATGATGTAGCCCAGGTAGGCCTCAAACTGCCAGCAATCTTCCTGCCTCAGCCTCCCAAGTGCTTGGATTACAGAAATGTGCCACCACACCCAGACTAAATAAACACTTCTTAAAAGAAGAAATAACAAATGGGTAACAAATATATGAAGCAATGCTCCACATCCCTGGCCGTGATAGTAGGATGACTATTATGAAAAAACAAAAACAATGCTAGCAAGGATGTGGAGAAAAAGAAACTCATATCCTGTTGATGAGGATGTAAATGAGTATAGACATTGTGAGGAACAGCGCAAAAGTTCCTCAGATAACTGAAAATAGGTCCGTTGTACCACCAGCTATTCAATTCCGGGCGTACATCTGAAGTGAATGAAACCAGGTGTGGTGGTGCATGTCTGTAATCCCAGCACTCCCGAGGCTGAGGAAGACGGACCCCTGAGAGTTCAAGGTTAGCCTGAACTACATAGTGAGACCCTGTCTCAAAAAGAAGTATAAATGTTATATAAAAAATAAATAGGGGCTGGGGATTTAGCTCAGCGGCACAGCGCCTGCCTGGCATGCACGAGGTTCTGAGTTTGATTCCCAGTACTGGAAAAAAAGTTAAAAAAAATAAATAAATAAATGAAATCAGCATACCAAAGAGATGCTGGCACCCCCACATCTACTGTGGTGCTATTCACAATAGTTAAGGCACAGAATCATCCTGGGTTCCCATCAGTGGATGAATGAACAAAGAAAATACCAAATGGAACATTATTCAGACATAAAGAATGAAGTCCTGTTGTTTGCAGCCAAATGGATGTAATTGGCAGACCCTGAAATAAACCAGACTCTGGAAGACAAGCACTGCAAGTTCTTATATCTACAAGTTTTAAAAAAATAAACGACCTGAATGTAGAATACTGACAACTAATTTTTGGGAGGGGGATATGGATAAAGGGAGGCTGGGTTTGGTGAGTGTTTACAGTATTCATGTCTGGAAAGGTCGCACTGGTCCTCATTCCTATGTGCAATTAATATGTTAATAATTTTTTTAATTAAAGAGAATAGATAATATCAAAGAAGTTGGGAATGCTAGCCTAATATCAGATGAACGAGCCTTTAGTGCAACGTGTATTTCTACCCATTACCAGATCTTCATAAAGATCAAACTTTTAGTACAATAGAAAAATATAAAAAGTTTAAATATGTCATCTACAAACAGAGCCTTCACCTACGCAAAACACACAGAGTTTTAGCTCCTTCCACCAGAAACTTCTGATGGTGGACGAGTTAGTGTCCCTCCCTTGAGGACAGTGGCCACTTGGGGACAGTGGCCACTTGGGGACAGTGCCTAGGCCTGCTGTGCTGACCTCATTGTGCAGGGAGGGTGTGTCCACCCCGGGGCTGCTGAGCAGGAGAGGAAAGGCTTCCTGCTAACACGACTGGGCTTCTCTGTCCATCCCGTCCCTGGGTCCCACCCGACTTGACAGATGTCGATGGCCTCAGGGGTAACTCAGGGGTCAGGTCAGAGGGGACCCATTTTCACACTGCAGAAAATATCACTCAAGGGGGAGGATGTCAGCAGGGAGGAGTTGAGCTGGGTCCCTGCATGAGGGTGAATTGGTGAGTCTTTCACTCCTCTGGTCCCAGGTCCCAGGAGTGGATGTGGGTGGTGGGTGGCTGATCCCAAGGGCAGACTGGGCCCTGACAGTGGCCAATCCAAAGCTCCTCCCACAAAGAGGCACCACTCTTCCTGTGGGGCCTCCTAAAGGTCTCACAGCTCCGGGTTCCTCAGAAGAGAGGCGCTAAATAGACTCCACTGGGCGGGACCGCAGCTCCAGCTGGACATGCTGCCGCTGCTGCTGCTGCTGCTGCCACTGCTGCTGCTGCTCTGGGCGCAGGACGGGGCGAGCATAGGGCGTTACTCCCTGAAGGTGCGGAGCTCGGTGACGGTGCAGGAGGGCCTGTGTGTCCATGTGCCCTGTGAGGTCAGCTACCCCGATGAAGATGGGACTGAGTGGGATCCGGCTTATGGCTACTGGTTCCGGAGAAAGGATGTGCCTACAAGCCAAAGTGCTCCAGTGGCCACAAATGATCCAGATCGACAGGTGCAGAAGGAAGCCAAAGGCCGATTCCACCTCACTGGAGACCCCGGGGCCAACAACTGCTCCCTGGACATCAGAGATGCCAGGAAGAAGGATAAGGGGTCATTTGTCTTTCGGCTGGAGAAAGGAAAGACACGATATACTTACAC
>NW_004955558.1:975695-1001128 GCF_000276665.1 Chinchilla lanigera
CATCACCAGCTCCCCAGTGCTGACCCTCACCCCGCGGCCCCAGGACCACGGCACCAACCTCACCTGTCAGGTGACTCTGCCCGCGGTCAGTGTGACCAAGAGGACGACTGTGCATCTCAACCTTTCCTGTGAGAGCTGGGGGGGCGGAGGGGGGAGCAGGGCTGCCGGGAGAGGAGTCCCTGGGGGTGGGAGGAGGGGCTGCGTCCTGTAACCTGGGGTGGGGCAGGGGCAGGAGGGTGCAGCCCCACACCCCTGCAGCTCCTGGGGACAGGGATGATGTCCTTCAGCCTCACCACTGATGGTCCTGCCATGTCTTCCTGTCCTAGACTCTCTACAAAACCTGACAGTGACTGTCATCACCCAGGAAGCCAGCTCAGGTATAGGGCCTCCCTGGAGCTGGGGTGCATAGACCGGGTCCTCTTCAGCTTAGGCAGGGCCTGGTTCTCCTCACCCTGGTCACAGAGATCCCTTGTTGGGGGGCCCAATTGCTCCTCCCCATCCACACCCCCAACGGTCACTTCGAACCCCTACACCCAACAAGTCCCTCCCTCCCTTCCCCAGAACCTGACACAGACCCCTTAGCCCCACAAAGATGGGGACCTTTCACACAGTGGAACTGAACTTTCCAGGCCCTTCCTGAGGATCCACCCCAGCCGTTCTCTTTCTGCCCCAGCAGCTTTGACCCAAGTGCTGGAGGAAGGAGATACACACATACACACACACACACACACACACACACACACACAGAGTTTGGCCCCAGAAGTGACCCTGAGTACACAGGTTGTGCTGAGCCTTGGTCTGTCCCCCTGAGGGTCAAAGAGGCCATGGGTGTCAGCAGCATGGGCAGCCCTGGTTGCATGGATGGACCTGCCTCCGTGGGCCCCTCCTGCCAGTGGACAGCTGGGGCACTTCATTCTGCCGACAGAAATGCTGCAACGAATAGGTTGGACCTACTTCTGGAAGTGTGTGGTGTGTGTCTCATGGAATAGAGTCCTTCAAAGCAAGCTAGCTGGTTAGATTTCTCTCATTTTGAGAGGAACGGCAAGCTGGTCTCCACCATGTTGGTGTCCCCACCTTGAGGGGTGAGTGTGTTTTCCACTCTCTGCTTTGAACAGTGTGCTTCTTTCTATTGGCAGGGGCCGATTGCATTTGTTTTTGGAACTCCTGTTTATATTCTTTGCTCAGATTTTCAGAGTGATTTCACTTGTTCTTATGTTTGTCCCACAAAGCTCTTTCCAAGCTAGAGAAATTATCCTTTATTTCACACGTTGCCACTTGGATTTTTCTTGCAGTTCAGTGATTTGTACGGTGAACAAGGGCACACTGTGTTCTGTAGTCACACTGCTAATCCTCATCCATGGCTTCTGATTTGCCCACCCTGAGTTCATAAACACAAGCTCTTCCGGCCCGCCCTCCTGCAACGCCAACTCCACCCCACGTCTCCTCCCTCACCTGCTATCTCCATCTCATTAGCTGGTCCTTTCACTTTTCCTTGGATGTTCTCAGGCCTTTGCCATCTTTGCGTTCTCTGCTCCCCCTTCTGGAATCCCCTTCGCCCCTCACCATCACCTGACCTCCTGCAGTTTGACCTCCACACGTTACTCTGGGTGTGAGGTAAGCGCTCTTCCTCCACGAAGCCCTGCCAGACCGCAGATTTACGCTGTCTCACTCACATTGCCATCTCTGGGGCTGCTGCTGCCGAGTCCCCTCCATCACAGCTCATGCGGCCCTACCAACACCTGCCCAGAGCAGACTGATCAAGCGGTGACTGGGGCAGGGGAAGATGTGGGTAAAGGCCAAGAGCCTTCTGCATGAATCTGGCTCCTGAGCTGTCACCCAGAGCATCGGGGGAAGCTGGTGACTTGGCTGGGTGTCCTGGGAAGCCCCAGACCCTCCCTCTCTCCTGCCTGGGACCTGAGTCCAGTTAGACCCTTTGGGGTCTGAGCCAGGCCTCAGGCTCACGCTCACTCCCTGTCTCTGCTGATCACACTGGCATCCGTTCCTCTGTCTGTGTCTCTGTGTCTGAACCTACCTCGCCACTCAGTCTCCCTCTTTAGCTTTTCGTTTAACCACTTTGTCACTCTGATCCTCTGCATCTTCTCTGCAGCGCCCACAGCCCTGGAGAACGGCTCCTCCCTTCCTGTCGTGGAGGGCCAAGCTCTGCGCCTGCTCTGTGCGGTCGACAGCCACCCGCCTGCCAAGCTGACTTGGTCCTGGGGAAACCTGGTTCTGTGCCCCTCCCAGCCGGCGAACCCTGGGGTGCTGGAGCTGACTCCAGAGCACCTCAGGGGCGAAGGAGAATTCACCTGCCGAGCACAGAACCCTCTGGGCTCCCAGCACATCTCGCTGAGCCTGTCTCTGCAGAGTGAGTGTCCAGGGGCCACTTCCAAGCCCTGGGGTGGGAGGGACCTGCAGCTCCCAGGCCTCTGAGCTAACAGGCCCTGCAGCTCAGCAGTGCAGTAGGGTGTGCTCTGCTCAGTCTCAAGACAGATGCAGGACCCGGATGTACCTCTTGGCCGTGGGGCTCAGGGGCCTCTGATTCTTCCTGGGCAGTTGGAGTGCGGGGTGGGGAGTGGGGAGGCCTGGGCTGATGTGGTCCCACACTGAGGAATAAGGAAGCTCTGGGAGGTCCATATAAAGTGCTCACATGCGACTGAGATGGTGATTTAGCAAAGAAATCTAACCTCCCCCACTTTCCTGCAGGGCAGCCAGGACCCGTGGCAGAGGTGCTGCTGCTGGCCATCATGGAGGTGGTTGTCAAGGTCCTGCTTCTCGGGCTCTGCCTCATCTTGCTCAGGTGAGCACTGCCCGTGGATGGAGAGGAGGTGTGGGGAGGGCAGCCTGCCACCCCTGAACCCCAGATGCCCAGTGCTGGCAGATGCAGAGTTCAAGGGGAACTGGCACCAGGCTAGGGCTGAGTGAACGGCGAGAATTCCCAGGAGACTGTTGTATACCTAGCTCTGGCCTGATGTAGGGAGGAAGTCTGTCGAATTGCGGAGGTCTGGGGACTGGATTTCCTCTCTCTCTCTCTCTTTCTCTCTTTCTCTCCCTCTTTCCTTCTCTCTCTCTCTCCTTTTCTCTCTCCCTCTCTCCCTCTGTCTCTCTTTCTCTCTCTTTCTGCCCCCTCCAACCCCTTAACAGGGCACAGGTGAGGTGCCCATGCCCACTGCACCCCCAGTGCCCACACTGAAAAGCCCTGGTCTCCTCACTCAGAGTGAAGTCTCAGAAGAGGAAGGCACCCAAGGAGGAAGGCATCCTTTGTGCAGCAGAGATGCACACTGTCCTACGTCAGCCTCTCAGGTGAGTGGCGTGCTGGCTCGGCACCCCATATCCCTCCAGATTCCTCCCCCGCGATGTCCCCAGTTGTCTGACTCATCACAGCCACAGGTCAGTCACCCATCACCATTCTGAGCCCAGTTCTTTTCCGTGAGGGTTTCTATGATGCTCGTGGCTCGGTGGTCCCTTCTCTAAGCCGGGAGCGAGTGTGGCTCTCCACTGGGAACCGTCTCCCTCTTCCCCATACTATAAATTACGTACTGGTCCTTCTTTCCTGCTAAGACTCGCTCACCTTGACTCCCTTTCTCTATCCCGACCCTGGTCATTCCTGGTCCTCACCGAATCCACCACACTCACTCCTGCCTCATCTCTCCCATCGTCAGCCTCTAGGATGTGTTTGCAGACAGTCAGAGTCCACTTCCTCCACAGTCCACTCCATGGAAAGAGATGGGGTAGACGCCATGCCTGGACCAAGCCTTGCATGCCCTGTGCCCTGCTGGACTCTCCTCCAGCGCCTCCTCCTCATGATTGGTGAAGTTCTCACCACAGGCACCGTCCAGATTCTCCTGAACCTGAGACTTTGCACATGCAGTTCTCCTGGAGATGCTTTTCCACTCTTTCCTGCCCATTCAAGAGCGGGTGACCCTGCAGGCTCAATTAAGAGTGTGTGCATGTAATCCTTGGGTATGATTCTGGGTGGGGGAACACTGTTTCTACTATTTATGAACTACTTTGATAACTAACACTGAGCTCCTACCATGCACCAGTGTTTTCCTGGGTGCCAGGTATGCCTCAGTGCCCTTGTCATTGAGGAACTGTCATTCTAGAGATAAGAGGAATAAGAATTTAAAGAAAAGAAATGATCAATTAGGAGCTAGCATGTGTTGACAGGTGCCTGTAGAGAAATCATGCAGGGAGAGGATCTGGTGACATTGGGGTTCGTCTCTGTGCCTGACAGTGTGAGGGGTGATGTTTGAGCAAAGACTGGGAGGTAGCTGGGAAGCAGGATCTGTGTTTCTGTAAGAATTATCTCAAGGGCTAGGGATATATCTCAGTGGCACAAGCGCCTGCTTGGCAAGCGCAAGGTCCTGAGTTCAATTCCTGGTACTTAAAAAAAAAGAATTATCTCAGGAAGAGGGAAAGGGGAACAGCAAATGCCACTGCCCAGAAATAGGCCTTGTGAGTTCTGCAAACAAGGGCCTGTGATTTAGGACAGGGGAAGGCAGAAGACCAGAAAACAGCAAAGAGGAAGTCACAGACTGTTGGGGCTCTGTGAGATGAGGCAGAACCCACAGAGGGGGCAAAGCCCTGACTGCACTTACACTTTGCCATGATCCCCAAGGCCACTCTGGTCACGAGCCAGAAAAAGTGCTGGCGGCAAAAGAGAGAAGGGTGTGTTAGTCAGTCAGCTTTCCACCACTGTGACAAAATACCTGAGATAAATAATTTACAAAGACGGGAAGTTCATTGCAGCTCATGGTTCCAGAGGTTTCAGCCCATGGTCACTTGGACCCACTACTTTGGGCCTGTCGTGCTGTTAGGCAGTAGTTAATATGCTTTGCCAATTGTCGTTAAATAAGTAAAGACCTCAGCATGTGATACATTTATGATTATCTGTTAGATCACAGACCTATGCAGCACCATGAGACCTTATGGTCAGACAGTGAGACATGGCCAATCTGAAACACAGGGTGGCTTATTCTTAACACCAGGCAGCCAGACATTCAGCATTCCTAGTTGCTATGGCCAACAGCTGAGTGACAACAAAAATGAGAGAAAAAGTAGCGTTTGAAGACCCATCCGTGGTACTGGTATTGAACAAAGTCTTGACTCTTGACTTAATCTTCTTACTTGAGGCTGGGGCTATAGCGAAGTGGCACAGCACCTGCCTGGCGAGTGTGAGGCCATGAATTTGTTTTGTTTTGTTTTGTTTGGTTTGGTTTTTTTCTCTGGTACCGGGAACCGAACTCACGACCTTGCGCTTGCCAGGCAGGCGCTTTGCCGCTAAGCTAAATCCCCAGCCCCCCATGAATTTGATTTCTAGTACCACATTAAAAAAATTTCTTAAGTTTTTTGGGAAATATTTTATATAATTAAATGCTCTGGGACAATAATGTGCTTCAGAGAAAAGGCTGACCATCTGAAGAGAACAAATAATATGTTTCACAGCAGTAAAAGATCGACATTCCAAGGTAACTTCTAAGACAAAATCAGCATGATCAGCATGGAACAGAGCAGCGCTAATCACTACAGTTGCCTATGCCCCGATGTGACAGTCCCATGGACAAAATGCCTCTCTGTGCCACTACCTCCTTGGCTTTCGTCCACCCTGACTCATAAGATTCACGTCTGCTTTGTGCTGCTGCTTTTTCATTCTTTGCAATAAGTTGCGCCTTTACTTTTGCAACTTTCTCTGTCTTGACTAAAGTCCTTCATCAACCACAGAAGGACCAAGGAATCCTCCCATCAGGCTGCTAACAGCGCTGTGGTGCATCATGGTGGCAGCACACGGCTCAGGTCTGTTCGCCTCTTGGCAGTAGAAGAGCAGAAACAGATAGGAAGGCACCAGAGTCCTAGTGTCTCCTGCAAAGCTCCTCCTCCAGTGACCTACGCTGTACCACTAGGAAAAGTTGATTTTGACTCACAGGTCTGGATGTTTCCGTTCATGGCCCTGGGCCCCGTTCTGGCAGTGGAAGAACATGATGGAAGAAGAGCGTCCACTTCCGGGCAGCCAGGAAGCAAGGAGAGGAAAGAGGGGCTGAGATCCCAAGATCGCCTTCAAGGGCCGCCCCCAGAGTCTTAACCTGTTCTCAGTGGGCTCCGCCTCCTACGGGTTCCACCACCTTCCAACAGCCCACGGGCTGGGGACCAAGTTTTCAACATATGGGCCTAAAGGGGAACCTTCAAGATTCAAACTACAGCTACGGGAAGCGGGAGATGGCTGCTCCCCGAGGAGGCGAGATGGCGTGAGGCAGGGAGGCAGGGAGGGTTGAGGATGTATCTGATAACTGTGGAGGCTCAGGCCAACAGCGTTCTCATGGGCGTGGTCAGTAAGGGAAAGACAACAGTGAGACCGATGCAGAGCGTTTCTCTGAGCTCCCGGAAAGCTGGAGTCCGTTCCATGGATGCAGGGAGATGGGTCCAGGCTGCAGTGTTATGGAGCACAGCTGGGGTGAAGGGGAGCCCAAGGGAGAGGTGAGAAGGAGGGGCTCACAGTGCAAGGGGAAGGGGAGGCTTGTCGCTGATGACCTTCGTAACAACAGCTTTTTATTAATCCCAATCATTTATTTGAATCACCCTTGAATATGTTCAAAAATTAGCTCCTGCTCATCAGGGTACAGTTGAAAAATAAAAATTTTATATGTTTATGTTGTGTGGTGCAATTTTGTATAGATACTTATTCTGGACCTTACTGTTTTATTGACCAATAGAAATGACATACAATGATGGTACACACTATAATATTTCAAAATGCATTTGCACTGTGAAATTAAAGCAGGCTAAGTACCGTATGAATTACCTTGCATATTATGGACACCGCTGCATTTTAAAATAACACACCCCACATCCATGAAAAGATTGCTTTACATCCAGTACTATTTTTTGTCTGATGCTTTGTAATGATAATATTTGAAATTTAGTCTCATGCAATTTTGAAATGCACAATACATTATGATGAGCTGTAGGCAGCATGCTATACAGAGCTCCAGGACTTACACCTCCTGCCTAACTGCAACTTGACTCGTTTCCTTAACCTCTCGGCATGCTCCTCCCACCACCTTGCCTCTGGCCAGCACCTTTGCACTCTTGCTGTTAGGAGTTTCAATTTTTCAGACTTAAAATGATACAATGTGCTATTTGTCTTTCTATGCCTGGATTATTTCACACAGCATAATGCCCTCCAAGTTCATCTATGTTGTTGCAAATAGCGGTGTGTCCTTCTCTACGGATTCATAATCACTCTGTGTGTGTGTGTGTGTGTGTACACGCGTGCACACATGTGTATGTGAATTTTTCTTATCCAATCACCATTCAAGGACATATAGTTGATTTTATACCTAGCTATTGTGTGCTGCCACGAAAATGGGAATAATAATGGATATGGGAATGCAGGTATTTCTTTGAGATGTTCATTTGAGTTTTTTACTATAGGCACCAAAAACGGAATTGACTGTCTATATCAAAAATGGAGCAAGATAGTTCAGCTTTTTCAGAGATCTTCTTACTGTTTTCTACAATAGCTATACTAATTTACACTCCCAGGAAGAGTGTACAAGAGTTCCTTTTCCTCCACCTCTTTGTTATCTTTGCATATCTTTCTCTTTAGGATAATAGCTATGAGGCCAATGTTATGTCTTTCTGAAATTCAAAGATTGTACTATACAGTTCTCTGTTGTGGAATTGCAACACTTCATTTGGAATTTCTGCTTTGTTCCTGTGTACAGTTCCTGCACTGGTCAACTTGTGCTCTGTTAGCAAATGTACCTTTTTTTGTTTTTTTTTTCCAGTACCAAGAATCGAACTCATGACCTCATGCTTGCCAGGCAGGTGCTGTGCCACTGAGCTAAATCTCCAGACCTAGCAAATGTAACTTCAGTTGGAAACCAGTAAATCCAGGTCAAATGTCACATTCTGGTTAGTCTGGGAGATGGGAGCAACAAGTCTGTTCACGATATCATTCAGTTTATTACTATACAAATAAGAACCAGATGGCTCATTTCCAGGATAAGTGTCTAAACTGAAACAATAATAACTCTTTGTATCTACAATGGCATAAATGTTCATATCACATTTTGACACACTGCTTTTCCATAAGTCTTTTACATTCCTGCGATCACCATGAGAAATCCGTGCTAAGTATAGCAGACCCGTGAATGCTTTCAATTTAGCTAGGGAGTTGTCATAATAAATACATTTTTCATATGGCTATTGGTGCATACGGAAGGTTTTACTTGCACCTCAGCCTTTGTGTATTTCACAGCATCTTGTAGCATTTTTGTCCATTACAGTTTCCAACACTGAATGGCAGTGCTGGCATTCTGTCCAATACATTACACCCCTGACAAGAACTTCACTGTATTTTCTGACTGAATTCTAACATTGGATCATTGCATTTGGCTGTATGGCCATTTCACATTTGACTAGTCATATATGTACTCACATCAGTATTTTCTTCATCTGAACCAAAGAGATCTGCATTCCCTGTGTCAATTCTTGCTCCATTTTGCTGTCACAGGAACTGTGGCTGACATGTCCAGTGTCAAAGTCATCATCATCATCGTCATCATCATCATCATCATCATCATCCACCCACACCACTCTTCCATTATGAAAGCATGTATTTTACCATAATGAATCATCTTCATCATCCATGCATGAGTAGTCTGATGACTTCACTTTTGACCTCCTCCACAACTTGCAAATCAGGTTTTTCATGTCCCATTGTACTGAATTGGGCTACTTCTAACAGAAAAATCAAAAGAAAAAATTTTTAACAAATCCTGGAGTACTTTGGCCTGTTGGATCCTCTGCAATGCTCAGGTGAACATATGCAAAACCAATTAGAGTATAAAGGTGGGTCCAAATCCCAGTTTGACACTTGTGTACATGTGCATACTCCTTGCTGTTGGTCATACTAAGTGGGTAAACACACAGATTGCTTCCTGTATCCCTCAAGAGAAGGTACTAAGACAAAGTACTACTGGCTACTATAATGCTAAAGTACAAATTTACAGTAGAAAAGTAAGGGATGGGTCTGCTGGACCCAAGTTTATGCCTCAAGGGTTTTAAAACAACACTGAAATTCCATCTCACTCCAGGAAAAATAACTATTATCAAGAAATCAACCAATAACAAATTGGTTGAAGGGGCCATGGGGAAAAATGAACCCTTCTCCACTGGGGGTGTAGACTAGTACAACCACTGTCAAAATCAACATCGAGATTCATCAAAAAACTAGGATTAGAGGTCCCATTTGACCTAGCTATTCCCTTTCTCAGGATCTTCCTGGAAAAATTTAAAACATCATACAACAGTATTCTAAACACCCCTGTTTAGAACAGCACAGTTTGTAATGCACACCCATGTTTAGGGCAGTACAAGTCTAAAACTTGGAAATAACCCAAATGCCCATCAACTGAAGAATGGATAAAAAAGATGTGGGTTTTTTTTCATACAATGGAGTACTACTTTGCCATAAAGAAGGATAGACTTAAGACATTTCTAGGTAAATGGATGCATTTTGAGACCATACTCTTAAGTGAACTAAATCATACACACAGGTGTAGATATCACATTACCTCCCTGGTGTAAGAAACTGAAAGAGTAAATGAGGACCAAATTGTATAATAGATATTGTGAAATAGGAAGAAATTGTTCAAATGGAAAGATGACCAAGGGATGGGGGAGGGGGAAAGGAAGGTAGGGAAAAGAAAAAATTATAAAAGAAGGATAAAATGGAAATAAAGCTTTGTAAATAAAGAAGGGGTGAGGGGTTGAAGGGGGTTGGGGAAAAAGAGGAATCAAGACATATCATCTACAGTTGCAAATTCCTTATGATGAATATGATCATTATGTATATCTAAATTATACCAACAAAACTTGATTAAAAAATAAAGTCGTACTAAATTAAGCTGTGAAAAAAAGAACAAAGTACATGGGTAGACATTTCTACAAGGATATCAAAATGGTCATCCGGCACATGACAAAATGTTCAACGTCAATCATTATTAGAGAAATGCAAATGGATCCACAATATTATATTGTACATCTGAAATAAATGCAGTAAAAATGAGATTCCACTATGTATCCATGGGAAATGTTATTTTTTAAAAATGATAAAGTACAAGTGTTGAGGAGGATGAGAAGGAACTGGAACTCTCAGCATTACTGCTGAGAATGTAAAATTGTACAGCTGCTATGGAAACAGCACAGTCCTTCCTCAAAAAATTAAAAGTAGAATGGTCATGTCATCAAGCAGTTCTGTTTCCCACATAGAACTCAAAGAATTGGAAACAGGGACTTGAGGCAATTTTTATGCATCCATGTTCATAGCAGCACTATTCCCAAAAGCTAAATGCGGGGAGCAACCAAAGTGCCCATGAATAGATGCACAGGTAAACAAAATGTGTTACATAAAAGCAATGGATCTTATTCAGCATGTGCTGCATGAAGGAGGGGCCCAGAACAGGAGCAATAAGTCAGTCACAAAAACCCAGGTAAGTGTATGAGCCCATTCATAGGAGGTACCTTGAGTGGGCAAATTCTCAGGAAGGAAGTAGAATGGTTGTTTCCAGGGGCAGAGAAAGCAGATACCCTTTATGAGCACAGAGTCCCTCTCTGAGAGAGGGAAGAGTGGATGGGGGTGAGGGCTGCACGACAATGTGAGTATCGTTAATGTCGCTGACCTGTACATGTGAAACAATTAGAATGGTAAACATTTCCCATTCATCTTACCATAGTCCCTACAAAAGTAACCAAGTATTTGACCATTTATGTCACCAGAGAAAAAAATGAATGACTAATAACAAGATAACAACATGTTCAACATCATTTACCATGACGAAATTACAGGTTAAATTCAGATACTACAGGTTAGCAGCACATACTCATTAGAATGGCTCAAAACACAAAGATAAAATTTAAAAATCCTACTCATGCCAAATGCTAAAAAGGATATGCAACAAATATATGGAGCACGTAAAATGTTATGAGAATTCGGAATGGTACAACCACTTTGGAGATGCGTTTGGAAATTTCATATACATATAATCTTACACTTGCCATTTGATCAGGCAACCTCCTCCTACGTATTTACCCAAGTGAAATCCAAACATGTCCACACAAATACCTGCATGTCCTGTTTATGGCAGCTTTATTTCATAGTCACCAAAACTAGAAAAAAAATCCAAATGTTCCTCAGCCTGTCAGTGGATACAAAAAGACGGTTCCTGGGAACAGTGAGGTGCCTTCAGTAATTAAAAGGAACCCGTGGTGACATACACCCCATCACACAGATGACCCCCAACACATTATGCCACGTCAGTGCACCACGCTGTAAAGACTGCACTGAGTAAGATGGAAAATGACGTGAGCCAAAGCTCGCCCAATTTTTTTTATACAATCATCTGCTATTGGCTTAAAATGTGTCTTCTGAGGCACATTTATGTGTGGGAAGCAGATCTGCAACATGAAAGGAAGAACTGGCCTGTAAGATGTGGATAGACGGACAATCATTGCAGTCCATGCTACCCGAATGGCAGGAAAGTGGAGAAGTTTCCTCTGCAATAAAGAACGTGTACCCTCTTCTGTGCCACATGAGGATGCTGCACGGATCTTTTTCTGGAAGTGTCACTGACACACTGGGAATCAGTGTAGGCGATGACAGAGAAATAACGCCATGCTCAGAATTTGTCAAAATATCTAGTAAGTTGCCATGCCATGTGCCAAACTTATAGATAGCTCCTGTGTCTGGTGAGGTCCTGAGGCTCTTGCGCTGTGGTCCCTGCTTGTCCCCATCCCCACTAATGCTATAGCTTGCTGCAGGTTTGCTGAATGAATGAATAAATGAATGAATGGAGTCAGTGAGTAGATGCTGTCTTCTCTTAACCTAGGACCTTTCCTCACTCTAGCTCACACAGACTCTACTAAACCCTGCATCCTGCAGAACCCACCACCCCACAAATCTCCTCTGCCAGGCAGGCAGTACCTGGTTTCTGGTGAAAAAAAGAAACTTAACCAGAAAAGCAACTCAGATGGGGAAGAATTTAGACTCTCACCTGTGCTGCATGCCCAAGATGTCCCCAGGGTCCTGGCCCAGGCCCAGATTCTGAAGGAAGTTGTTATGGCTTGCGTCTAGAGGTCCTTCAAAAGTTCACGCAGTCATAGGTGGGGCTATTTCAGGGGTGGCTGGATTTACAGTGTGTGATGCTGGGATGGATTCATGGTGCTAGGCTCTAGGGCACTAGGATTAAAGGTATGGGTACTATCCACTCTAAGTACCCTGGATAAACTAAAAGGGGAAGAATGATGCTGTTTAGGTCCCTTGCTGTTTTGCTACCTTCCACCCACCATGAACTGTTCCCTTGTGCGATGCCACCCTGCCTTGGAGCCACCCTGCCTTGATTATGGACTGAAATCTCTACAAACTGTGAGCTAACTAAGCCCTTCCTCCCTTAATGCTGGACATTGGGTATTTTGTCTCAGCAACAAGAGAAAAGTAACTAAGACAGAAGTGCTTGACTTGTGGACAGGAGGTGGCCTCTGCTTCTTTTCTGCTCTCTGAGTAGCTCTCTGGGTTTCGGTCCTTTCCGACAGAAGGGATCAACCCCAAACCCATATAGGTCTAAGTTCCTCTTCTATAACCCACTGAGGTCTCACGCTTCTCCCCAACTTGCATGGCTCACAAAGCATTTCCCTTCCACACAGATCCTTCTCAGTGCACTCCCAAGAGCCTGAAGTCTCCAGCTCTAAGATGCTTCCACCTCTGCTGCTGCCCCTGCTGTGGGCAGGTGAGCGAGCACAGGGGGAAGGGCCACTGGGCTGGGTCAAACTGACCCCTGTTTTTCCACAGGATCCCTCGCTCATATTCTAGGACCCCAGCTGACAGTGCCACAGTCAGTGGCGGTGCAGGAGGGACGGTGCATCTTCATCCCCTGCCGTGTCTCCTACCCTGAGAGAGGCTGGAGCAACTCTACCCCAGCTTGGGGCTACTGGTTCAAGAAAGGGGCTGAGAGTTCTCAGGATCCTCCAGTGGCCACAAATGACCCACATCATGAGGTGTTGGAAGAGACAAGAGAACGATTCCATCTC
The DNA here is from genome assembly GCF_000276665.1 of Chinchilla lanigera. Taxonomy (NCBI): domain Eukaryota; kingdom Metazoa; phylum Chordata; class Mammalia; order Rodentia; family Chinchillidae; genus Chinchilla; species Chinchilla lanigera. The sequence goes on from NW_004955558.1 coordinate 988,782, forward strand.
CTCGGAGACCCCGAGACCTACAACTGCTCCCTGCGCATCAGAAACGCACAGAAAAGGGACACAGGAGTCTACTTTTTTAGGGTGGAGAGAGGGAGTTATGTGCTATATAATTACATACACAACCAGCTCTGTGTGTTTGTGATGGGTAAGGAATGAGGTTCAGAAGGCCACAGAGATGGGGCCTGAGGGCCCCAGGGCAGGGTGGGGATGGGATCCCCCGCTCCTCCTCCTGGGGGGCCACGGGGACAGAACACCGGGCCTGCTTGGGGGAGGTGGCTCGCCTGAGGCAGAAGCCGCTCTGAGGGCCACCCTCGGGGTCCCCTCCAGGGCTTGAGGGTCTGTCTGTCTCCTCCCCAGCTCCAACAGAGACCCCTGACATCCACATCGTGGGGACCCTGGAGTCCGGTCACCCTGGGAACGTAACCTGTGCGGCGCCATGGCCTTGTGAGCAGGGGACGCCCCCCACTTTCTCCTGGATCGGGGCGAACCTCACTTCCGCGCTGGGCCCCGAGGCTGCTCGCACTTCAGTGCTCACTGTCACCCCACGGCCACAGGACCATGGCACCGACCTCACCTGCCAAGTGACTTTCCCTGGGGCCAGTGTGACAGTGCAGAGGACCGTCCAGCTCAGCGTGTCCTGTGAGTGCTGGGCCAGGACATACAGGGCCCAGGGAGGAGAGGGACAGGGGCTGGGAGAGGCCGGGCCTGGGGTCCAGACACTGTTCTGGAGGCACAGCTGGGGTCAGATGAGAGCCTCCGGGCCCACAAGCTGCCCCAGGCCACCCACCCCCAGTCAGTGACTGGTTTCTGTTCCAGATGCTCTGCAGAACATGTGCCTCCGTGTCTTCAGGGCCAACAGCACGGGTAGGGAAACCCTCACCTACGGGGCTGTTCAGGGGGTGGGTGTCTCCATCTTTCTGCCAGATGCTTTCCAGTGTCACCGTGCATTCCTGTGACCACTCGCGCTCACGTGCCGTAGCTTCCTGAGTGCTGCTCTCTCTCCTTTCTCTCTCCTGTGCCTCCCTCCCTCCATACTCTCCAGCATCTCTCTGACAGCACCATCTCTCTCTCCCACAAGAAGCCTCCGTCCATGAGCTCCCACAGCTGGGCCCTGGGCCTCTGGCTTCTCTCTGCCTGTCTCTCCAGTGGGGGTTCCAGTCCTGCTTCTGCTCCAAAGACTCTCATAAACCTCTGTCTCGGCCTGCCTCTCCTGAGCACACTTCCTCTCTTCGGGGGAGCCCCTCCCCCTGAGTTACTGAGTCCATATCCTGGAAGCCGCTTTAGACCCCGGGCTCTCACCAGACAATGCAAGTCTGTGAGTTCTGCAATCTTGACTTCTGGAAAACGTCTCTAACCACTTCCTTCCTCCATCCGGGCCTTTCTCACCGGGACCTGCTCCAGCCTCCCCTCTGACCCACCAGCCCTCGAGTAACCTGGACACTGTTTGGACCCAAGGGCATTTCTCTGTCACCCAGATGTGACCCTGTCCCTGCTGTGCTCAGAGCAGCCCCACAGCTCCCCCAGGAGGAGGCCCAAAGCCACCGCCTGCTGTGGCTCCTCGAAGAGGTCAAACCTGCCTGAGTTAGCGTGAATCGTGGTCTTGCACGTCAAGGTCCACTGTCCTGGCCTGTCACCCTTGCGTGTTGGTGTGCCGCCACTTCTGCACATCTCTGTCCAGCTGTGCTGGGGTCTTACGCTCCCTCCACCCACGTTTCCGTCGCACGGGTCCTCGCCGCTCCTCGCCCTCACTTGCAAGGCTCGCTCAGAGGCGCCACTTTCCGTCCCCACCTCTGAGGGAGGACACAGAGAGAGAAGCGTCCCTCAGCCCTGCCCCCTGGTTCGCTGCCTCCTTAGTCCCACAGCTGCTGGGAAACAACACCACCTTGCGAGTCCGGGAGGGCCAGGCCCTGCGCCTGGCCTGTGATGCTCACAGCAGCCCTCCAGCCAAGATGAGCTGGGCACAGGGAAATCTCACCCTGAGCCCCCCACAGACCTTGGCTCCTGGGGTCCTAGAGCTGTCCCGGGTGGCTGCAGGGGATGGAGGAGAATTCACCTGCTGGGCTCAGCACCCTCTGGGCTCCCGCTCGTCTCCCTGAGGCTGGCTCTGCAGGGTGAGCATGAGCCGTACACCTGTGTTCAGAAGAGTGTCGTGGGGAAGAGACCCAGACTCCTTCTCCCCCCTCTTCCTCTCCCAGGTGCCTCCCGTTCCTGCCCCCAAATCTGTGGGGAGCAGCAGGGCCACTGGCCTCTAGTCCTCACCCTACTCAGGGGGGCCCTCATGGGGACCGGCTTCATTCTAACCTATGGCCTCACCTGGCTCTCCTACACCAGGTGAGCTCAGATGTCCTAAGTTTTCAGCCCCCAAATCCCCGAGTGTCTTCACCCATCCTGTCCTCCTGGACCAAACTTTCCACAGCAGGAGACTCTCATCTCAGCACTGTCTCCCCCGCAGGTGTGAGGACTCCTGGGGCACAGGGCCTCACAGAGAAGCTGAGGGTCTTCCTCACAGCAGGGCTCAGGTCCGGGCTGCAGGTCTCTAACAGGTGAAGAAGACCCACCAGGCCTCTCTGTGCTGGGACTCAGCCCTGCCCAGGGCTTCGGAACAAGGTGTTGGCTTGACTCCGCGTGCTCTCCAAAAACAGATTCTCATCACCCTCACCTCTGGCCTCTTCCTTTGATTCGAATGGAATGGTTGGGAGGGCTGCTGAGGAAGTAGATTGTCTTTACTACTATGAATTATAATATATATATAGTTTTTCTTGTGTGTAGCTACTCTCATGTGATTTTGATGAGCCCATAATTCAGTCTTATATTTTTTATTAATACCATAATATATTTCTCTGTAAGTTCATCAAGTATTAAAGAGTTTTTTGATTAGAAAAATGAACTATTTTGTGTTCAGTCACACAGCAGCCATCTCCTCCATCCTCTGTACCCTCGAAGACACCAGGATCCCTGGTCTGTGGGAAGCTCAGGGTGCAGTGTCCCTGTGCCCTGCTCATCTCGGCTGGGTGGTTAGTGTCGGCATCACAGACCAGGCCCATTTCCATTGCTCTTCGTTCCTTGGTGCACATCCAAATTTCTCCAGAGCATCATTTTCCTTTACTTGAAGATCTTATGCATTTCTGATAGGATAGGTATATTGATGAGACACACTCTCAGCTGTTGTTTATCAAGAAATGTTTTTATTTCCTTTTGTCTCTGAAGGAAATTTCATTGGAATTAGAATTTATATGGATTTGGGGCTGGGGATTTAGCTCAGCGGCACAGCACCTGCCTGGCAAGCTCAAGGTCCTGAGTTTGATTCCAGGTACCAGAAAAAAAAAAAAAATAAACCAAAAAAATAAAAGAAAAAAAAGAATTTATATGGATTTCTAGGTTAACATTTTCTTCCATTCTGTACCTTAAAATTTGTTGACTTCCATAATTTCCTATAAGAAATCCACTTTAATTATCTTTTTACTTCTTTCTTCGTAGTTTGTTTTTCTCCGGTTGGTTTTAATTTTTATCACTAGCTTTCGATCATTTGATTATTATGAGTCTTTGTGTGGGCAAGGGTGTGTGTGAGAGAAAGGTGAGGGAAGGAGGGAAGAAAAAATAGATTATTCTATTTGGGCTTAGCTAAGTATCTTAGATCTGTGGATTTATACTTTTCATCAATTTTGTGAAAAATTGAGACTCAGCTTTACATGAATATATTTTTTCAGTTTCTCTTCTCTCTGAATGGTGCATATGAACTGCTGGGTTTTTATTTCTTTAAAGAGAATTGGTCTTTTTGCTTACAACAGTTAAGTTACCTGCAAGTTTAGTTCATCTTTTTCTTAAGGTTCTCTAAATTTTGTGCTCTTCTGTGATAGGACAAATGTGTGTGGGGCTTTAGTTTAGGGCTACTGCAGTCCCATTTCAACGCTGTGGCCTGTAGGGGGAGCTATTAACTGACCCTGTATATTCAAAGAGGTATATATATATGTTCCCTCTGACAGTCCAGAATGCCCGCTTTAATATATGGTCCGGTGATTTTTCAACCAGGGTACAAAATCATTTAGTGGAAAAGAATGATTTCCTCAACAAATGATGTGCATAGAACCGGTCAGGCTGACGTTGCTGGCATCTCAAAATATGCCAAAGAGAGGGCTGTGTTTCCAGTTTCCAATCAGAAAATGAAGGCATCATGGAAAAGTCTAACAGAGAGGATAATTAGACAAGATCAGGCTGAGGAAGTAGCTCATGGGTAGAGTACTTGCCTACTATATCAGAGGCCCTGGGTTTGATCCCACACACTGAAAAAATAAGGACAAACAGAAGATCTGAGCATGCACTCCACTCCATTCTGTTCTTTGGCCTGAACTTGAGGAAAATAAGAGCTGACACTTCACACTCATGAATGATGTGACCTCCTCTGTCATCAATGCACATGGAGTGGGAACTCACCCCATAGGAATCACCCAAATTATGTCCTATCAATGAAACAGAGAAGCTGATAAAGTCAAATTGTGGAACAGCTTACAAGAAACAAATGTCAACACTGACCAATCAACAAACACATCAGTGTCATGTGGCCAGAGACCGTGAGGCACGGAAGGCACTGCAGAAGGTCCCCACCCGCGGTAGCGAGGGACAGAGGGTGCACACCACAGAAACCATGGCGCGAATCACCAAAAAACCTCCTACATTGTTCACCAGAGGACTTGGGCTTAGGGTACTGCCTTGGGGAAAGTGTGAAGGAAGAACGGTTTTCTCTGGATTGGACATCGGGAAGCCAGGGCTTTCTATCACTGGATTCTTTAATAACCCTTATCTAGAAAGAGGAAAATGAGACCAAGGTCGTCTTAGTTTGGGCTATATCTTAGGCCATTTCAGTTGCTAATAGGATTATGCTGTGCACTGAGAGAGTTCCAAAGAACAGAGGTTTCCATTGGCTCATGGCTCTGGTCTGAGGTGGAGGGGCCACCGCTGCTGATGGCACTCATGTTGGCAGAGTAACAGGGTGGCCTGGGCATCACATCAGGACAGGTAGGGAGCACCGCAGAGACCGACCCTAACTGTCTTTCCTAGAAGACCCACTCTTCAGATAACCCACTCACTTATTTCTCCATCAACCACAAGACTGTTTTTAATATTTTCATGAAGGTAGGCCCTAATCACCTCTTAAACATCCCATTGGCCCACCTGTGTGGAGGGATACTGGAGAAGAATCCAAGGCCTTCACACTGAGCTATGTTCCCAGCCCCATTTTTATTTCTATATTTTGAGACAGGGTCTTGTTAAGTTCCTAAATTGCCCTGCCTCAGCCCCCCAGAGTCCCTGGGATTACAGACTTGTGCCTTCATGCCTGACTTGGTCCCACATCTTAGCATTTTCTAAGGAGAACTACACTTCAATGTGAGCTTCGGAGGGAATAAACCAAGCCATACCAGGCTGCTATCACAAGGCTATAGACTGGATTTCTTAAACACCAAACGTGTATCTTGCACCATTTTGGATGCTGGAAGTCAGAGATCCAGGTCCCAGCACAGTCAGGATCCTCATGAAGGCCCCTCTTGGCTGCAGACAGAAGCCTTCCCATTGTATCCTCCTCATGCGACGGAGAACTGGGACCTTTCCCTCATTATAAAACCATTAATTCCATCTGTAATGGTTGATTGACTGTGTCAACTCAAGAAGCTTAGAAGCTTAACTAAATCGGCTCAGCAATTCTACACCCTGGCGTGTAGAGGACCCCCCCCCATAGCGCAGCTTATCACCTGAATGGCAGGAAAGGGAAATGAGAAAGGACAGAGGGGCTTCCATTCTTCAGAGGAGCTAGTCTTCACATTCAGCTTGGACATCATCTCCTGGCTTCCAGTGCAGAAACTTCGGCTTCCACCACAGATCCTTCAGGCTTCCGTTGTAGACTCTTCAGTGTAGAGCCTTTGGCCTCCTGATACAGACTTGCATGGGCACTGCATTGAACTCCAAACCTGGGACTGATTCCTTCTGTCTCCAGTGTGCAGACACCCTCTGCACGCTTCCTCATCCTACTCTGTGGCTGACCATCATAAGCCAATCTTGTAATTTCTTATACATTTGTACTTCATGTGTTATATCTGTTTCTCTAGTAAACACTGACTGGTACACCATCCTAGGGCTTCCCCGTCCCTGTATCCCTGTCACTTCCTCCTGACCTCAGTCCTTGGGCCCACACCACACAGCCCATCCAGGAGCTCTGGAGTTCTTGAACAAGGCCTACTCCTTTCTGAGGTTTCTCAGCGTGAAATTAAGAGGGGATAAGCAAATATGTGGCACCTGCTGCACAAAACAAGATGGAAACATGCAGGCGTGGCTTTCAAAGGACTAAGTTTGGGGGAAAGCTGAATATTCTCAGCAGAGGAGACGGAAGTGAGATTTACCTGGAAAGACTGCCATAGCCTCTGGTGTCCTCCAGTGTCTCATGTGACCACGGGTGGGAGGGACAGCTGGTCTGAGATGCAGCTAGAAAGTGAGAGGTGGTAGGAGGTGGTCTGGTCACAACAGAGGGAGGTGGAAAGTTCTGAGGAGGCCAGAGAAACCACAGATATTTCAGACAGGGAAAGAGGAAGTTGGTTTATGAGATTAGAAAAGGCAGGTCTGAGGAGGTGGCTTAGAGCGCAATGCAGTTAGAAGGGGCCACCTGGAGCAGAGCCTCTCTGGAAGAGAGCACTGTGAACGTCACGTTCCTGGAGAGGAACAGAGGTGGGCGGTGTGAGAAGCAGGGAAGGCAAAGGCAGAGTGGACACAGATGAGTTAGCAGAGGCCAGCAGGCCTCATCCTTCAGAGCCGTGCAGGTGCAGCAAGCAGTTTGAGCTTTCCTCTAAATAAAACGAGGGGCTGAGGAAATGCTTGAGTGAAGAGGGCCTTGGTGTGGTGCACATTTCTAAAACAACTCTGGCTGCTGTATTGAAAAGCTGAAGAGGGAGCAGGGAGGAGTGTCTGCTGTCATTCAGCTGCATGGGGGGCTGGCTGGGAGACACCAGGCAATAAAAATACCTGCAGACATTTTTAGTTGTCACCATCAGGATGGAAGGGGATGCTACTGGCATCTAGTGAGCTAAGGTTGGGGTGCTGCTCGGTACCAAGGGCGCACAGGGAGCCCCCACCCCAGAGGCATCTGACTGCGAATGTCAGGAGTGTGATACTGAGCAACGCTGCAGAGGGATTCATGGATGGATATTTTTTTATGTCATATAATAATTGCACATATGTATGGGATCGAGTAGGATTGTTCAGTACACATGTACAATGTGGAATAATCAAAACAGGTTAATGAGCATTTCCATAATCTAATCATATCTTCATTTTGGGCCTTCTGAGCTCTTCTTTTCTAGTTCGTCATAAAATATACAACTGGTTGTTGTAAACTGAAGATTCTGCTCTGTGCTGTAGAACACTAGAACATACCTCTCCTGCTTAATATGTGTTGGCATGCATTACCCATATTCCTCTGCCCCCTCGCCTGCCCACCCTTCCTACTCCCTCCGAATCACATGATCACCATTTTTTACCTTCCATACATAAGGGAGAATATGCAGTATTTTTCTTTGTCTGGTTCATTTCACTTAACAGTTTGTCCTCTAGTTCACTCATTTTTGCCACATATAACAGGATTTCAATATTTTGTGGGTGAACAGAATTCCACGGTGGACATACACTGTGTTCACTTTAACCAGTCATCCACTGACAAGCATCTAGTTTAATCCTCTATCTTGGTTATTATGAATAGTATTGTCAAAACACGAGAGTGCGGGTAACTCTTCTGTTTAGTGGGGAGGAGAGGAAACTTCTACAGTGTTTGCCGTGATTGCTGTTAGGTCAAATTTAAATGCTTTACCAGTTGAACTGACAGGGAGTGCGGATGCATTGCAGATGGGAATGAGGCAAAAGCAGACATGAGAAGGTGCACGGGTTGGGCAGAGGTTGACACATCACAATAATGTTCAGATGTCTGCAAAGGAGTTTGCCATGGTAACGATTGAGTGATACCCATTCTATACCCCTGAGTAGATGTCAACTCGGCGGGGAACGGTGAGGGTTAAAGTGAAATTTCATGAGCCATCAGCATGTGTCTTTGTTGTTGTGTGTTTTGTGATGATTTATTTTGCTTTGTTTTTCTTTTTTTTTTTCTTTTTGAATGCCATCATACATTCATAGGCAGTTGGGAAGAAATATAGTGCGAGGTTCCCCCAGCCTTCCTCAATGGTAGCATCTGATACAGGTCTAGCACCGCATGTATGTCAGAGCAGAAAACGGACAGCTCATGTTTTCAAGCCTCAGATGAAACAGGACATGTAGGGAGAGGATCCTGATGCATTTCGACATTTCAGTGTCAAGGCTAAAGAGGAACCATTGAAGGAGATGAGACAGGGTCTAGAAGGCAGGAGGGAAGCCATGGTGTGAGGCCTCCTCTACGCTTCATGCAGAAAGGGCACCCACAGGTGCCTCCCCGTACACATGTGGGCGGGGCCCCAGCCTAGTGCAGGAGGGCATCTCCAGGTGACCTGGTACTCCGAAGCCATTCCTGAGAGATGAGGGGCTGAGCCTGCCCAGGGCTTCTGAGAGGGAGGCACCCTAGGCTGGTGAAAATGGAAATTGTCTGTGGGTTTCAGCAGTTTGGAGGTTTTGAGGATCTTCGTGGAATCATTTGAGTGACTTGGTAGGAATGGGAAGCAAAATTGGGCCGGGGTGGAGAGTAAATGAAGAAAGATATGGTGTAGAGACATTTATCTGGGAGAACTCTGCTCCTTGCAGAGTAAAGGGGAGGGGCTGGTGGTCTCAGAACCATCTCTAGAAGCTCGGGCTAAGCCACAGCAGGGTCACTGAAGGGTCCCCATCCACTCTCTTTCCACCCCTCCCTCTCAAGCTGGCCCTGTTCCAGTTCAGCCGACGACACCAACCCAAGCTGTCCTCACTGGCTACTGGAGTTTGCAGCCTCTCAACACCAAAAAAAGGTGTCAGAACCAAAACGGACTCTCTTGTGTCACAGCCTATCAAAACTACATGAACAAGTAAACCTGAGACACTACAAAGCAGGGGGAGTCCTGTGGGGCCAATGACAAGGACTTCACAGAAGCTGCCAGAACCACAGCTTCCCACAGAGGCCACTAAAACCTTACACAGAAACCTCCTCAGCCCAGACATCTGCCCAACAACTGCGGACCTAACCTTGGGCCGATGCCACCTTTGGCACTGGTTCTCATAGCCAAGGATTCCATTATCTCCTCCACTCATTCTGGGGTACAGTATCCCCTGCAGGTTGGTTCCTGTGAAGGCCCAGGTCCCTTATACCGTACAGGGTGATGGTGCTTATGTACAACCTGCAAACCCACACACCTTCAATCACCCCCAGATGACACGTAACGCCTAGCATGATGTAAGTGCTATGGAAATGGTTCTTGTTCTTCTTTTTTTTTGAGACAAGTTCTCGCTACGTGCTTCAGGCTGAACTTTAACTCACTATAAAGTCCAGGCTGCCCTTGAACTCCAGCAATCCCCTTCCTCAGCCTCCCACGTGCTGGGATTATAGGCACGCACCATCACACCCAGCTTTAGTTATTCTTCTCTAGGGAATAAAGATACGGCCAAAACATTTGTGCATGCTCAGGATAGACGCAATTTTTTTAGTGCTTCTAACCCATGGTCAGTGGAATCCATGGACACAGAACCCACAGATTCTGACAGTGGACTGTTCTCTGTATCATCAGCTTGAGCAAACTGACCCTGTGGTGCTGAGAACCAAATCAAGGGGCAGCAGGGACAGCTAAAGGTCACTTCTTGCCCGTGATCTGTCCTGACTTCCCTCCAGTAGAAAGGACTGACCACCCCATTCCAGGAACCACTATGACTGCCTGCCCCAGCGCCTGGGGCACCTGTGAGCACCTTAGTGCTTTTCTGTTCCTAAGAATCTTGACTTATCAAAGCAGGTGTTCTTGAGATGAGACCCCTGGTGGGATTAAGTTCTGTGTCCCCTGCGGACGGCCCAGTGCCTGGCACACAGGTGCGTGGAGGTTGAGTGGCTGAGCACTGGGTCTCTACCTGACCCAGCATCTGCTCTGAAAGGGCCGGGTGAGGGGGCAACACTGTGGGGAGTTTGTTCCTCCTGCTTGCGTGGCACACCCCTGCCCTTCCCACTGCCAGCTGTAGGCCAGGGGGTTCAAGCCACAGCAGGTGTCACCAGGAAGACACCAACTGTCCAAAGGCAGAGGGGGCGGGGCAGAGCGTCGAGGGAACTAAAGGGCACCGCCTCACCACAGAAGACGAAGGGGTGGGGTAGAGACCCACCCCACTCTACAGTTGCCAGCTTTAGAATGATTTCAAAAAAGAAGCAAGGCATTTAGATAAATTTGAATTCCTAATAAAACAAAAAATATTAACATGGGTAGGTGCCATCGAATACTTCAGACATTCTTATACCACGCAAACAAGGGCATTCATTTTTTAAACCTGAAATCCAACTTCGCCTGCCTCCTTCTCTAATGGGACCAGCTCCTCCCGCAGCCCTCCCTCCCTCACCCCCACCCCCACCCCCACAGGGACCCCCAGAACAAGTGCTCTGTGGACTTTCACTTCCGCTTCGCGGTGACCCAGGCACATCGGGACCTTCCCAGCTGCCCTCCCCCACCACGGCCAGGCCCCAAGGAACCAGACACAGGTCCTCGCTTCCATCCCTCCCCCAGGGGTGGCAGGGAAGAGAGCAACTCTGCATGCCCACAGCCCTGGAAGCTCCACCCACCACAGGACGCGGAGGACAGGTGGGCCAGGTGGGCGGGGAGTGGACAGAAGGGGGCAGCAAGTCCTCAGCCCGGGGCTTCGAGTCAGCTGTTCAATTCATGGCTCAGCCCCCGGGGCTCAGCTTCCGTCTCTGCTTCCCCTTCTGTCTAGCTGTAATCAGCCACAGCACAACTGCAGAATGAGCTCATCTCGGGTGGTCCAGGTGCCTCCTAAGACCATGCTGCTCCTGCTATCCCTGATGTCCTCGCTGATGGACGGTGAGTGGGCCGAGAGCCGTGGGACCCCGGTGGGGCTGGATGGGGCTGCAGGCTGAGCCTCTGCCTCCCTCAGGGTCGCAGGCTCAGCAGAAGGATTACTGGCTGAAGGTGGAGGAGTCGGTGACGGTGCAGGAAGGCCTGTGCGTCCTTGTGCCCTGCTCCTTCTCCTACCCCAAGGAACCCTGGAACCCACACCCAGTTTATGGCTACTGGTTCAAAGAAGGAACCCACACAGAAAATGGAGATCCAGTGGCCACAAACAACCCAAGCAGAAATCTGCTACAGAACACCGAGGGCCAATTCCAGCTCGTGGGGGATCTCCGCAAAAAGGACTGCGCCCTGCTGATCAGAGATGTACAGCGGAAGGACTGGGGTCTGTACTTCTTCCGGGTGGAGAAGGGAAACCAGGTGAAATATAATTTCAAGGATAACAAGTTCTTGCTGAGAGTGACAGGTATTTAGTGTGGAGGAGACACCCTGCCTGTCGCATCAGGGAGGGACCAAGGGGATAACCCAGGGCTGAGCAGGGCAGACCTAGAGATCCACTAAGGTGGCTCCATTTCTCCCAGACCTGACTCAGAAACCAGATGTCTTCATTCCTGAGACCTTGGACCCTGGGCAGCCTGTGACAGTGCTCTGCGTGTTCAACTGGAGCTCTGAGCAGTGTCCAGCCCCAATCTTCTCCTGGGAAGGGCCCACCCTGACCTCTGAAGGGACCAGGGCACCAGGCGCCCCCTACTCCATACTCAGCTTCACCCCCGGGCCCCAGGATCAAGACTCTGCGCTCACCTGCCGAGTGGACTTCAGCAGGGGCCTGAACACTCAGAGGACGGTCAGGCTGAGCGTGGCCTGTGAGTGTGCCGTGGGCTCCCAGGGTGCACACAGCCCCAGGGTGCAGGGATCCGCATCCGAGAGACCCATGCAGAGGAGGGTGCACAGCCCTGGCGCCATCGGGGCCTTGTGAGGGGCGGTGTTAGGAGGAGTTCTTGTGGTGGGGAGCAAAACATTCTCCGCGGAAGTCAGCCCTCAATCTTGTTGCAGATGCCCCCAAACACCCTGTGATCAGCATTTTCCACGACAACGGGTCAGGTACTGAGGGTCTTTGGGGTGGGACAGAGCCAGGCCCTGGCAAAGGCATGGGGGGGTCTCTTCCTACAGCCCTTCTCTCTCATCCTCTGTGTGTGTGTGTCTCTCTCTCCAGTTCAGGAGAGCCAGGAAAACAACCCACACGTGGAAGCCGAGAAAGGCCAGCTCCTGCAGCTCCTCTGTGCTGCTGAGAGCCGGCCCCCCGCCACGCTGACCTGGGAACTGAGGGGCAGAGTCCTCTCTCAGTCCCCTCCCTCAGCA
>NW_004955558.1:1002113-1006117 GCF_000276665.1 Chinchilla lanigera
AGCAGCAACGCCTCCTTCACGGTCACCTCCAGCTCGGCCGGGCCCTGGGCCAACAGCTCCCTGAGCCTCCGCGGGGGGCTGCGTTCCGGCCTCAGGCTCCACTGCGAGGCACAGAATGTGCACGGGGTCCAGGGCGCTGCTGTCCTGCTGCTGCCAGGTCTGGGCTCTGGGGGCCAAGGCTCTGCTGTGGAGGAGGGCCGAGCGGGCAGGCGACACTGTCCTGGGGTTGGAGCAGGAGCTGGGGTGTGCAGGGCCTGTCCTTGGGTTTGCGGCACAGCAAAGGAAGGAGTGTGGCACCCGCCCAGGTTGTGGCTGCGGTTCCTAGAGTGAGCTAGGAAGTGGCTGCAGATAGCGTGGGGCTGGCGCTAGACACTTTGGGGAAATGGTCCACCACCATCCTGTGTAGATAAGACACCCACCGCCACCAGCTTCTCCAGGGGAGTGCTCCTGGGAATCGGCAGCACGGCACTCCTTTCCCTCTGCCTCGTCCTCATCCTGTGAGTTGGAAGAAGCAGCACAGGGTCTGGGGTCTCGGGTCCGGGGTCTGGGTCGGGGCTGGGAGAGGACAAGTTCAACAGTGCACGCCAATGTGTGGTTCCTTCCCGCAGCGTGAAGGTACGGAGGACCACACACTCCCAGGCAGAAACCCCAGGACCCAAGTTCTCGCGGAGCAGCACCATCCTGGATTACATCAATGTGGTCCCTAAAGTCAGGTCCCTGGTAAGTGTACCCCCTGTAACCACTGACACTTTGTGTCAACTGGAGAAGTCTAGAAGCTTAACTAAGTGGCTCAGCAGGGGGCCAGGGTCCTCACTTTGTAAACATCCTGAAGCCTGCACAAGAGGAGATGTGTGAGGGCTACACCTGCTCTAGGGCGGGTAGCCTGCATACAGTATAACGAAGGAAAAGAGGCTTGCTCTTCCCACGTCTGCTCTTGTTGCTTTTGCTGCCTTCCACCTCCATGAACCATTGCCCTCCGCCATGTGCCACCCTACCTGGAGCCAGCCAAGTATGGACTGAAACCTTCACACACTGTGGGCTAAATAAACCTTTCCTCCTTTAACTTTGGGTGTTGGGTATTTTGTCCCAGCAACGAGAGAAAAATAACTAAAACTGCTGTCCATTCTGCCCTGGAAGTAAGCACCCTCTTCCCCTTCTGCACATACCCCTTTCCTGCCTTTCCTACCTTCACCTTGGAGACCTTGAGGGTAGCAAAAGCATCAAGTACTGGGTTCAGATCTGACTCCTGCCAAGTCTTCCTGTCTTCCTTGGTTCCCTTCAATGGTTGGCTGAGGGTTAGAATACAGGCACTGCCCCAGTATGCAGTGGTTACTCCACTGGTACCACCACCAAGGACACAACTGCACTTAACTACTTCATAACTGCGCGTGTGGTTGAGGTGTAATATTAAGAACCCTCGACATTAGTACGAAGCTCTCTCTGAAACCGGCCTGCTCAAGCGTTTCTGCTTCTATGTGTGTTGTTGAGCACGTCACTCAACTTCCTGCCTCCCCTTGAACTATCACTGGGGAAGCAGAACTGCCTGACCACCTAGAACGAAATATATCACACCTCTCAAATACTCAGAAGAAGCCAGACATGGTGGAGCACACCTGTAACCCCAGCGCTGTGGGAGGCTGAGGTGGGAAGATTTCAAGTTCAAGTCCAGTCTGGGCAAGTTAGGAACTTACCAAGACCCTGTCTCTCAAAGTAAAAAATTAAAAAGAGATGTTGCTCAGTGTGAAGACCCGGGTTTAAATCCCCAGTACTAAAAAACCTAAAAATCAGAAGAGTGCCTGGCCCCTACTAAGTGTTCAGTAAACACTGAGTATGTCAGAAGATCACATCTGTCCTAATCATGACTCCCAAATGCACGTCCCCCGGCTCCTCCCCTGCACTTCAGACTTGAGCAACTGCTCATGTGGCATCTCACCTTTGACTGCTCTAAACCCACTTCTACTCCGCCCACTTCCCCTCCACCCCTGGCTGTCCTACCACATACACACCCACACCACTGCACTAAGAGCACCTCCCCGATGGCCTGTTAATGTATTTATTTTTGGTACATGATAACTGTACCCACCTATGGGTACAACTGCTACTTCAGTGCATGTCCACAGCATGATATGATCCAGCTAAGACAATCTGCACATCTGTCACCTCAAACACTCATCATTTCTTTGTGGTGAAGCCATTTGAAATTCCCTCTTCTATTTCTTTTTTGTTTTTGAGACAGGGTCTCCCTATGCAGTTCAGGCTGGCCTTGAACTCACTTTGTAGTCCAGGCTGGCCTCCAACTCACAGCAATCCTCCAGCCTCAGCCTCCTGAGTTCTGGGATGCCAGGAGTATGCCACCACACCCGGCCTAACTATTTTGAAATATATGTTACATGACTGTGAACTATGGTTGCTGTCTTAGTTACTTTTCTCTCACTGCTGAGACGAAGTACCCAACACCCACAAGTTAAGGGAGGGAAGGTTTATTTAGCTCACAGTCTGTAGATGTTTCAGTCTGTAATTGGCTGGCCCCAAAGCAGGGTGGATGGCAGAGGAGAACAGTCATGGTGGGCAGAAGGTAGCAAAGCAACCAGGAGCACCGACAAGACTCTTTCTGTCCCTTATACATAATATCTAGACCCCTGAGACTAGGCCTGTGCAAATCAATCAGTGGACTGATTTAGCAATCACACACCCTTAAGCCCAGCATCACACAATCTAGATCCAGCCACCTCCGAAAAAGCGTAAGACTGCATGAGGTTTTCGGGGGACATCCAGATGCAAACTGCAACAGTCGCCCTGCTGTATAATCAAACATCAGAACTTCTTCCCGTTGTCTCGTGCAGCCATGGATTAATGTCTCCCAATCTCCTCCTCCCCTCCCTGGACTGATAACCACCACTGGATTCGCTACTTCTATGAAAATAGCATTTTTAGGTTCCTCCCATGAGTGAGATCATGTGTTACTTCTCTTTCTGTGCCTGGCTCTTTCACTTAACATGTCCTCTAGCCCCACCCATATTTTCACAAATGATAGAATTCCCTCCTTTTCATGGCTGAATGCTATTCCACTATGTACGCATACACAACTTCTTTATCCACTCATCTGTCATTTTGCCCTGGCAAAATGCTCACAACCTGACAGATTCTCAAGGGCGGCAGGGCCTTCGAGATGACCGCTGTGGTCTGGAGTGCTTTAAATGTGTCCTTCAAAGGTTCGTGTGCCGGGATCTCTGTCCCCATTGCTAAGGTGGTAAAACTTTTGGGAGGTGGGACCTAGTGAAAGGTGAAGAGTGATTTCACCCCCAGAAGGGGTCAATGCTATCTCAAAGGCATTAGTCCTAGAGAGAAGGGGGTGCTAGTCAGGCTGTCTCAGTTCCCTTGCGTTCTGTCCCCTGCTTCCCTAACCACTGCTTAAAACAGAGTATTAATTGAGAAAATGAAGTCTGAGACCCGGCCCGGGGGATAAACTTACCTAAAGTCACAGAGGAGCCAGTGGCCCCTTCCCTCCACTCGCTGTTTCACAATTGCTCCTGCAGGGGGCGCTGTGAATGAAAAGCGACTCAGGCAACTTCCGGTAGGACAGAACGCACGTGTGCTGTATAGTTCACAGGACCGAGATGCTAAACAGTAGAAAAAAGATTTAGAAAAGAAGGCGTATGATTGCAAAAAAGTGATGCAATTGCAAATAAAATGATGTAAATGCAAAGACAGGTCAGAGTGCACTTAGCTTTTTCCAAGCATGGGCAGATTATTCTGTGTCCTGAACAAGAAATCAGCAAAGCGTATCCACAGATAACCTCCTCTTCGGCAGACCTTCTCAGTCCAGACCTATTTATTCGTGAACATGTTTATAATAGCGGCTGATACCTGTTGAGCACTTAGTGTATCCAGGTTGCTGTTTGGCGCTCTTTCTACTCACACGTAGGCTTTCGGGGATTTTTATCCAAAGACAAGATGAAATCTCTCTTCATCTTACAGCCCTCAATTAACCGGTTCTTTTAACC
>NW_004955558.1:1006552-1043016 GCF_000276665.1 Chinchilla lanigera
AGAGTTCTTCACCTAATTGTGCTTATCCTGCTAAGAAGTAAAGACCCACCACCACCCACCCATCATCTTAGCGAAGTGAGAAAAGACACTCGATCAACACAAGCCAGCTCTGTGGACACGGCTGGCCACTGATCCCTCCCTAGACAACAGATGAGATGACCAGACAGCCTGCCTGCCTGCCTGGCTGCCTTCTTTCTATGCTTTTTTTTTTTTTTTTTTTGGTCCTGGGGATTGAATCCAGCGGCACTCTACCACCGAACTATATTCCCATCTTTTTATTTTTTGTTTTGAAACAGGATTTCACTAAATTGCCTGGGCTGGTCTTAACCTCGCTATCCTCCCGCTTCAGCTTCCAGAGGTGGGGGGATTATAGGTGTACCAGTTGCCCAGCTCAGATAACTCTTTCCTATTTTCTTCTTTTTTTTATTTTGGTAGTACTGAGTATTGAACTCCAGGCCTTCACAATGAGCTATACCCCCAGCCCTTTAGAAAATATTTTATTTTGAGACAGAGTCTTGATAAATCATTAAGTTGTCCAGGCTAGGCAGAAACTTGTGATCCTCCTGCCTCAGCCTCCCAGAGTACTGGGATTACAGACGTGCACTACCACACCTGGCTCAGAAAGACTCTCTTGTGTCTAAGATGATTTCCAGTCCTATTTCTCTTGCACCAAGAGGCAGGTTCTGGCTCTTCTCTAATAAAGATATAATGAAGAAGTTAACATGTGAATATTCCTGTGACATGGAGCCAGATATGTAACATGAACAACTCACAGTATTACTCCTTTTCAGTCAGAGTTCATTCAAAATTTCCCTCTAGTGAATGAAATAGTTCAAACTTTGGAGTTCCAAGTTCTCCTAAGTACTTTTTTTTCTTTTTGGAGTTAGGGTCTCACTACATAGTTCAGGCTGGCCTCGAACTGGTGGCAATCCTCCTGCCTCAGCCTCCCAAGTGCTGGGATTACAGGCATGCACCACCACGCCCAGCCCTAAGTACGATTTAATAAATCAATTTGTGACCAGTGGAAGATGACCACGCTGGAAATAACAGTTGAGCTGGAGTCTTCCAAGACATGCTTTATAAGTACGTTGTGATCCCCATCTTGGAGCTGAGGGAACTAAGGCCCACAGGTGACAGCTATGTCCAAAGCCACACCTTTAGGAAGAGTCAGCCCAGGCGCTCTCACTCCAGAGCCCAACCTCTTAGTCGCAGCATGATGGCTGCCCCTCGGGAGTTATTGTGCAGACAGCGCCCCCTACAGAGGAGGGGCAGAAGCACAGACGGAAAGGCAAAAGGTTTTCCGCTTGTGTCCAGATTCTACCACGTCCTACAGAGAGAGGGGAAGCAACTTCTTTCCCCGTGAGCCTGTTTCCCACACTAGAACGAGACAATACACGAACCCGAAAGGTACACGGTAAGTACCGTGAAAGAAACATCAATAAAGGCTCTTCATGAACTGTGGTCCAAATGTTAAGCATGACTCCCTGAGGTTGATGCGTATCCTTTGACGCAGAAGAGCAGAGGTTATCAAGACGCAGGTTCTGCCAGGCGTGGTCGCACACGTCTATAATCCCAGCACTCCGGAAGCTGAACCAGGAGGATCCAGAGTTAGAAGCCAGGCAGCAGAGTATGGGCTATGTAGCAAAAAAAGAGGCAAATCTTAAATTTGCTTAACGGCATCTGTAATACTTTACATTTCTCAGCTTGCGGAAAGCACTCCTCGACTCCCCCACTTTAGCTAGCTGAGCACTCTGGCCAGCACGGGGAAATGCAAATGGTTTGGAGATGACCAACGCAGAGGGGAGTGTATGCTACTGCCTCCAGCCACAGAATGGCCTTCACCTGCCGGTTACTGGGTAGTTGACACGGCCAGGGGGCGCTATCTGCATGTTTTGTCTCCTAACTGCGCCAGAGCCTCTGGGTACTGCCCAAAGCAAAAAACTGAACTAACTGCAAGGACTGAAATGGACCACCCCAAGCCGGCGCCCAGAGACCGACAGAATTACACAGTCATGACGTGGGGTCGCAGTGCAACCACTGACCTTACAAGTGAGTCTGAGAGGGCCAAGGTCTTGCTAAAGGTCACACGACAGAGTTGGGGTTCACACTTGGGCACAGGCTAGAAGAGATGAGCACCACAGGGTGTGTCATTCCCTCTAGCAAGGCTTAGGGTGGGGTGAAGTTTGGAGTGGCCTTAAGAGAAAGGGGAGCTCCCTGCAGCTGCACAAATGCGGCGGACTGACAGCTGGTGGGCGACTTGTAACACCCAGCTGAACTGAATCAGCGGGGTGCTGGGTGTGGGCGGCCCACCTGAGGACTGTTGCCAGCAGCGAGAGAAGAACTGGAGAAAAAAAAGAAAAGCTGTTGGAAGGCTGTTGGAAGGCTGTTCGTTCTCTTGGAGGAGTTTGTCCTGCTGGCTTTCCTGGGACGAGCTTGACTGTTCTCATTGTTGAAGGAACTCAGGCCCTTGCTGTCGTTGACAGTGGCTACAGTTCACTTTCGGGGCGTTCTGGTCCTTACTTTGAGCGTCTCTTCCTGGCTCCAGAGGGGAAGATGGTGCACTGTTCAGAGTCCTGGAGAAGCTTGTTGTGCCGGCTTTCCCGATATGGACTCCACTGTTCTCATCCTCGGAGGAGCTTGGGACCTCGTTGTCGCTGAGGATGCCTGTAGTACTTTTGCTGGGAGCTCTGGTTCTTACTTTGAGCATCACTTCCTGGCTCCAGGGCAGATCCCTCAGCCTGCTAGCACAGATGCTTCATCCCACTGGCACAGACTTTTTAACTCCCACCATTGACCCTTGGGCCTTCCCAGCGCAAATCCATGCAACAGGCCTGCATGAGACATTGTCTTGGGCCCTTGGCCTCCAGCTGGACTCGTGGGCCTCAGCAGCATTGTTAGGGGCTCTAGGCCTTCAGCTGGACTCAGGCAGGACATTGCCATGGGACCCAAGCCCTCAGTTGGATGGATTCTTTGACTCTTTAGTGTGTGGACAGATTTCTTGCACTCTTTGTACTTGAGTCTTTGGGTGACTACTATAAAATAATCCTGTAAATTATGTGTCCTGTATTGCTTCCCTTGCAAGCCCCGCTACAACAACAAAGGGTGGGGCATCTGTTTCCTTCCCTCTACCGCTGAATCCTGCCATGACAGCATCCCTGAGAATCCGTTAGACCTTGGAAATTGCACGATTGTGTTGCAACAGGTTTGGCCTGGGCTCAGTAACTTTGACATACACAGTATGTGGTAAGTATTGATTTCTGCAATGGAATCTGGAAGGAGGGTGTGAACACTGTTATCTAACACTCTCAGGGAAAGACAATGCTGTATAAATAAATCAGGGGAGGCAGGGAACACCAGACTCGGAGTTAAAAGACTCAGCTTGGGCTTTGGGTATTTTCAGACAGTCTCTTTAACCAGTTAATTGGGAACACTTAGTTCCTGGAATATAATATAAGCAATTCAAAGCTGGGAACATTGGAGCGTATCTGTAATCCTAGCACACTGAGAGGCTGAGGTAGGATGGTGTAGGGGTAATTTTGTGGTTTAGCAAAACTTACCTCTATAAAAAAGAAATTTTTTTCAATTAAAGGGCAGGGGATGTAGCTCAGTACAGAGGCTCTGGGTTCAATCCTGAGTACCACAAAAGAAAAAAAAAATCTATTTTTTTAATCACTGATTTGATTGTTCTGTCAAAACTGTTTTTCTCATCCCTTAATGTCTTGGACATTACGTAAGTCTCCAATCAGTTCTGATTACTAAAACTCTGCCTGGTGTTTTGTTTTGTTTTTGTTTTTGTTTGTTTGTTTTGAGACTGGGTCTTGCTGTGTAGTGCAACCAAGCCTTGAACTCACTTATGTAGCCCAGGCTGGCCTCGAACTCACAACAACCCTCCTGCCTCAGCCTCCCAAGTGCTGGGATTACAGCATGCACCACCACGTTTCACTCAGCCTGGTTTTAAATGTTAGCTTCAATCCCATCGCTCCCTTCCTGCTACAGCCCAGGGTTTAAACTGGGACCAGGCTCCTAGGAAAGGGGTTGACCAGTTGACTCTAAAATGCTTTTTTTTTTTTTTCCCCATTCCCACTTTATGATTTCTTTCTGAAAATATTTGGGCCTACCCAGGCATGGTAGTCTCATATATATATATGAATGACAGCTATGGGGGACAAGTGACTTCTTTTTTTTTCTTTTTTTTTTTGTCTTTTTGAAATAGTCTTGCTATGCAGTTCAGGCTGGCCTTGAGCTCACTTTGTAGCCCAGGCTGGTCTCGAACTCCCAACGATCCTCCTGCCTCAGCCTCCCGAGTGCTGGGACTACAGGCATGCGCCACCACGCCTGGCTGACAAGTGACTCTTGACCTAGTTGGCCATAGCTGTGACCTCTGTCAGCTGAAGCTGCTTTCCTGGCCAACACTGGACAGCCCTCAGCATGGTCCAGATACTGACTCTCTCTGGGAGCCAGAGTATGAGGACTTACTTGGGTGGGGCCAATGGAAGTTTCTCAATTCCTATTTCTGGATATGAGAGCTGTGGTCCCTACCTTCTCCAAAGGGTGCTCTTTCTCTGCCCTCCCAGCTTCTGCTGATCCTAATGCTCTGACATTGGCAGGCGTGCATGTGTGTGTGTGTGTGTGTGCATACTCACACACTCATGGATTGTCCCGTGGGAACAAGCTCTACGCTGAGCCCTTCACATACACTGCAGCACCACGACTCTGAGACGTATTATCAGCAGCCCCCAGTGAAGCTGAACCTCAGGAAGCCTCAGTCACCTGCCCAAGGGGACAGTCTGGGGACGGCGCAGGGACAGAGTCTGGATGTGACATCGCTCCAGCTGCTTTTCTAGCTCACGACCTCCACACTTTCCTGCACTCCCTCTCGTCACCACGGTGGGTTTCTAGATTGTCTCGGTCCTCCACGATGGCTTCCAGATGATTTTTGTAGCCCGTAACACCTAACCAATCACGCCGTTCCCTTTGCTTAGAAACTCCCCACTGCCTAGTAAGGCACCCGCTGAGACTCCTCTGCCCAGTGAGCAAGGCCACGGGTCAGCTGCTGTTAGCTTCTTTTCTATGTTTCTGTCTTTCCCGATCAACCTTCAGACCACCGTTCCTCAGCTCCCTGGCTTTACACATACTTTTCCTTGTGCCTGAAATGGTCTCTGTCTGCTGGCAAATTCCTGTATCCTACAGGTCCAGCCCAAATATATGCCCTGGCAAAACGAGCTCATGGTGAAAAAACAAGGGCCGTGGTTGCCAGTCAAGCTTGGCAGGAACTGACTGGGAAGGAGCGAGAGGGAACTTGCTGACGGCAGTGATACTCTGTATCTTGACAGGAAGGTTGTGTTTGGGAGGAAAAGAACTTCATCCAATGATACAAATAAGATTTCTGCATTTCATGAGGAAAGGTTAACCAACCAATATTGAGTTACAGGCCAGGTGTTGTGGCGCACACCTGTAACATCAGCACTCGGGAGGCTGAGGCAGGAGGATCGTTGTGAGTTTGAGATCAGCCTGGGCTACAAAGTGAGCTCAAAGGCCAGCCTCAACTGCATATCAAGACCCTGTCTCAAAAAGACCAAAAAAAAAAAAAAAATTGAGTTACAGGTAGATTGCAAAAGTAAGTTCTGGTGAGGTATTACATGGCAGTTACTATAGATCACACTAATGTACTATGTATTTCAAGAGTTGGAAAAAAAAATTTCAAAGAAAGAGCGGAGATATAGCTCAGTGGTGCAGCACCTGCTTGGCAAGCGTGAGGTTGTGAGTTAAAAAAAAAAAAAAAAAAAAGAAGAAGAAGAATTGGAAGAAGGGATTTTGAATTTTTTGCCACAGTGAAATGAACATTTGTCACCAGATAATGCTTACCTTCATTTGAACACAATGTATACATGTATAAAGACGTCACACAGTGCCCCATAAATATGTTTATGTTGATTTAAAATAAAAATAAATTTTTTTTTTTTTTTTTGTGGTTTTTCTCCGGTACCGGGAACCGAACTCACGACCTTGCGCTTGCCAGGCAGGCGCTTTTGCCGCTGAGCTAAATCCCCAGCCCCAAAAATAAATTTTAAACAAAGACAAATGACTGGTTTATTTCATTATAAACGGTACTTCAGAAGAAACAAGTGGTACGCTCTCGTTAATGATACATATCTGCAGTGCTTCTGACTAAAAGGTAGTGAGGACCACATTCATTTTGAGATGCATCAAAACAGTAAGACAGATGTTTCCAATCCCAGCACTCTGGGAGGCTGAGGCAGAAGGATCACAAGTTGAAGCCCAGCCTGGGCAATTTATTGACTTAGCAAGACTCTGTCTCAAAACATAAAAAGGGGCTGGGGATGTTGCTCAGGGTGAAGGCCCTGGGTTCAAACCCCAGTGTGACCAATAAAATAAACCCAGGTCAGTGAGTGGATACAGGAAGGGTGAGACAGACATAATAAAATGTTATAGTAGTTGGTGGTGGGTATAATGTTATTTACTGTAAAATTCCTCAAGATCCTGAGTTTGACTCCCGGTATCCCCACTCCCAAAAAAAGGGCTGGGGATGTGACTCAGTGCAGGTTTCCTAGGTGTTTGGGACTTGATTAGACCATGAACGCTCTCCTCAGGAACGAGATTAGTGGCTTTATAGAAGCCTGAGAGACGTGCCCTTGGCCCAAGAGCACCAGCTAGAAGACTGGAAGCAGGGTTCCGCTAGACTTCTGAGCTTCCAGAACAGCGAGAAATACACTTGTTGTTCATAAACCTACCCAGTTGATGGCATTTTGTTACACCAACCTAAAGAACAACACGGAAGGCCTGAGTGGGTGGGCTGGACACTGACTCCTTCTACTCTCACAGCTTCCCAAGACCTCAGGGCGGACGGGAGCTAGAAAGGAGGCAGGCGGAAGGGGATTCCGAAGTTGAATCCCCAAAGCAAAATCCAAAGGCGACCCCCGCGCCTTGAAGGGGCTGAAAGGGGGACAGCTCAGCGAGAGCACCTAGACGTGGGGAGACGGTAGGGGAGGCAAGAACGACCTCTCGCACCTGGAAAGAGGTAAGGAGACCGTGTGCAAGGCGGGAGCAGCAGTGAGAGCCGCCCCAAGATCAGAGGCCCCGTGGCTAGCTCTTGCAAGGGGGTTCCGCAGGGGCTGAAAGCGTGTTGGGCGGGGCACAGGTCTCCTGGGCTGGGGTGGGGACAGGAATAGTGAGGGGGAAACCGGCGGAGTAAGGAATGCTGGAGGGCCGATCGATCGGGACCGCGGATGCCCCAAAGGCTGGATCTTGGAACTCTGGTGGTCCGAGGCCGGCGAAGGGACAGTGATACAAATAAGCTGATCCTAACTGATGCATACAGCAGCGGGCCTCCCCGTTGTCCCCTCTCTCGCCCATGTTTTTGTCCGCATCTCCAAGCCCGGAGGGGTCTCCGTGGGAAGCCGCAGTCGCCCTCCACAAGCAAGCTCAGACAAAAGCCCAGCAAGGATGCCGCAAGAGGGCGCGGAAAAGGGCTAGCCAATCAGAGAGCGAGGGAGAGACGTCCCTCAAAGCCTTCTCTTAGCTAACTCTCGCTCTCTGACCAATCAGAGCTGAGGATGTTACTGGCCCGCCTTACGTAACAAAGGATAGGCGGGGCTTGAATCAAACCTGACGGAGCATCCCACAAATTGGAAGCCTGTTTTACCCAGACGTAATGTTGATTGGTCCGTTTTCCTAACTCGCCTAATTTAGAGGCCAGATAAAGGATATTTCCTTAGCGACGCAAGGTCCCGCCTCCGCTCTCTTAGTTGGGCGGAGGGAGGGGGGCAAACTTTAAAGGGCCAGACACCGGGTAAGTGAAGACGGGAATTCATTGGTTCTAAGAGGAGGTGAACCGTGATCGCAGACACAGAAGAAAAAAGAAATCCCCACTACTCAGGAACGGGGCAGTGAGCGCTGTCTCACGAAGAAACAAATTCAGAAATACTAAGCAGCTCGCACAAGGTCAGGCACCTGTAAGTACCTGAGCCGAGATTCGAACTCCGATGTCCGAGCCCTGTGTAGACATAAGCTGCCTTTTTGGAACTGAGCGAAGTAGATGGATAGACCTAGACTCGAAGTCTGGAGATCTGAGTGTTCATCAGAATCGCCAAGAAAAAGAAAGCCGAGCCTCACGATAAAAAATTTTAAAATCCTTAAGCCCAGCCTGGGTAATAGTCACTCAGCTCCCCTCCCACTCCTCCTGTCGTCGTCATCACGGGCTGGAAATGTTTCGCGGCGCGAAGACCCTGGATTCAATCCTCAGTCTGAAAAATAAAAAATAATAGTAATAAAAGAATCCTCCTCTGGCCACACGCGGTGCCAACAGCGGCAACCAGCATGAGGCTGTCCCAGTACCAGTGACTGCTCTCAACTCGCACGGGAGGCGCGATCTTGTAAGAAAGGGGCTGCTGAGGCTGGAGACGGCGTCCTCCTTGATCCCCCCGCCCACCCCGAGCCGTCCAGCAGCGGCGAGGCCCTCTCTCCCAGGTACGAACGCAGCCCCATCTCCTCGCCCTCCCGGAGCCACCACCGCGCCGCTCCGGGAGGACAGCCTGGTCCTCTCGCCTTGCACCGCGACCCATTTTGCAAACTGCGGGCGAAGTGCTCCTAAGACACAAGCCACATTACATCACAGCTCCGCTTACAAATGTTCGAAGTTTCTCAGTACTCTTACTTTAAAAATTTGTATTAATGTAGCCGGGCGTGGCAGCGCACGCCGGTAATCCCAGCACTTGGGAGGCTGAGGCAGGAGGATCAGGAGGATCGTCGCAAGTTCAAGACCAGCCTGGGCTACAAAGTGAGCTCAAGCCCAGGGAGACCCTGCGACAAAAGGACAAAAAGATTAAATAAATAGATAGATAAGTAAATAAATAAATTTGTATTACTACATGACTGCATTCACCCTACGAAGTTGGTACGTGTGCGTAACACATTTTAATTCTTTTTTTTTCCCCTTTTCCTCCTCTCCGCCTCCTCAGTACTCTGACATTTACAATTTAAAGGGCTGATGGTGCAGCTCAGTGGTACAGGGTGCTCCAGAAAGGGGTTGGGGAGAAGCAGAGAAACAAAGAGCCCAAAATATTTCAGCTAACACACACCTATACAGTGCATTGTGTCTCCATTAAAAGGTCACATTGTAGGTCCAGGTTGCCTGGGTTCATACACCAGCCGTGCCACTTAGTAGCTCTGTGACTTTGAGCAAACTATGTAACCTCTCTGAGGAGGATTTGTTTTT
Organism: Chinchilla lanigera; assembly: GCF_000276665.1. Taxonomy (NCBI): domain Eukaryota; kingdom Metazoa; phylum Chordata; class Mammalia; order Rodentia; family Chinchillidae; genus Chinchilla; species Chinchilla lanigera. Next base: position 1,015,788 of record NW_004955558.1, read on the forward strand.
GTTTTTGTTTTTGTTTTTGGTACTGGGAATCAAACTCAGGCCTTGAGCTTGCCAGGCAGGCGCTTGTGCCTCTGAGCTATATCCCCAGCCCTCTGAGGAGGGTTAAGTGAGTTAGTGTCATTCATTAAGAGCTCCGTGGCATAGAAGTACTAATTCATATGGTGCAGGCCCATAATCCCAGCTCTCTGGGAGGTTGAGGCAATAGGATTGCAAATTGGAGGCCAATTTAGCAACTTGGTGAGACTGTCTCAGAACTTTTTTAAAAAACGCTGGGGGGCCTAGGGATACAGCTCAGCGACGCAAGCGCCTGACAGGCAAGCACAAGGTCATGAGTTTGATTCCCAGAACCCACCCCCCCAAAAAAGGGGGGGGATGGGACTCAGTGCAAAGGTCCTGGGTTCAGTCCCCAGTACCACCAAATAAATAAATAAATGTGCTGAGCACTCTGCAATGCTTTTTTTTTTTTTTCCCCCCCGGTCTTTTTGAGACAGGGTCTCGCTATGCAGTTCAGGCTGGCCTTGAGCTCACTTTGTAGCCCAGGCTGGTCTCGAGCTCGCAACGATCCTCCTGCCTCAGCCTCCCAAGTGCTAGGATTACAGGCATGCAACCACCACGCCCGGCTCTGCAACACTATTAAAGCTGTGAAAGGAAAGAATGAGAAGCAGCTGCTGGTCAGTGGAGACAGGATGACAAAATGTGGGGTGGTGTTCTGAACCGGATCCCGGGACAGAAAAAAAAAAAAGACATGGGTGCAAAAAGTAACAAAATCTAAACGTTACGTTCACTTAGCATCCTTTGGTGTCTTAGTTGTGACAAATGGAAGCGGTGACACTGTAAGAGGACTGACCTTGGAGGAACTTGGGCAGAACACAGGGGAACTTGCTGCATTATCTTTGTAACTTTTCTATAAATACAATATTTTAAAATTTTAAAAAAACTCAGTTTTTAAAAATTTGACAAGCCGATCCTTGCTCCTAGCTCCTCCTTCCCGCCCCGCAAGGACAGTACCTGCTGCACGCCCGGAGTCTCTCCGGCCGCTCCCTCCACGGACCCTCTAGCCTCCAGCACCTTAGCTGAACACCTCAACGATAACATCAGTTTCTCAGGCAGGGATGCTGAAGCAAAGACGCTGGGAAGACCTAATTTAGGGTCATGGAGATGTCAGCGACCCAGCACAGAACGAGAATCCAGTTAAATATTCCCACTACCTACTAAGGCCTTCGCCCACTGGAGTGTCTGTCCAAGGGTCCAGATGTGCCGGCCTAAACTGTCCTAGTAGTCCTAAACAACTGTCTTGAGGACACCTGCGGAAGCAGGCAGAAGGGGCTGAGCCCAGACCCCAGGTCTGAGCGAGGACTGGTTTAAGGACCGACCCTTCCCGGGTAGAGGATCCGCTTCTGAGCTCCGGACCATCCGGGCAGCTCCGCGCCCCTCGAGCCCCGCCCCGCGCCACCCTGGCCTCGCCCCTTCGCTCTGCGCCTCTCCCACCCACGCTGGGCTGGAAGAATCCTGGAGAAGTTGCTGGAAGGCTCTGGTGACCTCGGTGACGATGGATCAGCAAAGAGACGAGGCTGCGTCCGAAGGGTGAGAGAGACAAAGACCCCCAAGAAGGGGACAGAAACCCAGAGAGAGAAGGGGACCGAGAAAATCAGAAGGGGGGAGGGGAAGTGGGAGGACCCCAAAAAAGCATCGGAAAAAACAAAAACGCTAAGAGCTCAGGTGTGACCGCCTAGGAGACCCTTAGAGGATCTCTCTGGCAGATTGTGGGGTGGCTATTTAGAACGGAGAGAGCTAGAAATGGACATTCATCACAAAGTTGCCAAGCTGGGCCTGAGGCCACGGGCCTGTGATTCCAGCCGTGTAGGAGGCTGAGGCAGGAGGATGGCAGCTTTGAGCCCAGCTGGGGCAATTTATCAATTTAACGAGACTGTCTCAAAATTAAAAATTAAAAAAAATGTGCTAGGCAGACAGTTCATGGTGAAGGCCCTGAGTTCAATCCCCAGTCCCAGGGGAAGGAAAATTTCAAGAATGAACCAGGAGAGGAAGACCCCAGGGACATCCATAGGACTAGAGAAAAATACAATAATTTTCCACGTTCCTTCAGCACGCACAGAGCTCAGCCCTTTACTGCCTCCCCTTCATACCGCCCACAGCCATCTTTTGAGGAGAAAAGTCAAGTTTAGAATGGAGAATGGTTTGCCCAGGGTCACACTTCAATTCAGCAAGGGCTTCTGGATGTCAGAGCTTGAGTATCCGGTGCTGAGAGGAATTGCAGAGCTGTTCCTCCCTCATCTTGTCGGTCTACAAAAATGGGTGGGGACAGAGAAACAAGGGGCGAGGAAGTCGGGGTGGGCTCCCAGCAGAGGTGCAGGCAGCGGGACCCATTGACCTGTCTTCTTGTCATGCTAGGAATGCATCTCCGCCACCACCTGGGACTGAGGCCTGGCCCCCTCTGCCCTTCCTGGCCCTGCCTCCTTCCTTCCAGGGCAGCCCAGACCCGGCCCACCTGGGACTCCCCGAGCACCTGGCCTCTCATACCGTCCCCATCCGCCTGGACGCCCTCTCCTACCTCCTGCACAGCGCCCTGCTGGGAGCCTACAGCTTCCAGCAGTCCTTGCCCTCCTGCCCCTGCTCACCCCAGGCCTGCCACACCCAGCTGGGCACAGCCCCCAGGCCACCCAGAGGACGTGGGCGCCGGCCTGCCCGGGGCTGGGGCCCACAGAGGTGGGGAGCCGGGAGAGCTGAGCTGTCGGAGAAGGGCAGGGCAGAGGGCGCTGGGGCTGGTCCCCAGGCCCCGACCAAGAGGCTGCGGTCACCGCCCACACTGCCGGGCCAGGGTGGGAAGAAGGAAGACAGAGGAGGCGTGGCGGCCCCCCACGACCGGCTGCCTGCTCCTGAGGACTGGGACAAGGAGTACTAGGACTCCGGAGAGCATCAAGCAGCCGCCACAGCGGGGCTTCCTGGAGCCGGAAGGAGTCCTGCAAGTCACCCGGCCCTGCTCAGATCCCCCGCCAGGAGCACGCCGACCCCTTCGTCTTCTCTGCCTGGATCCCGGCACCATCCCTATCTACAGCCACAACCCTGAGTTCACTGACTCCTCTTGGACCCCCTACCCCGCCCTGCGTCCTATCCCAAACCCACTCCCCCGACCCTCCTCCAGCCTCTTCTGTGCCTCCACCCCTAACCTGCCTTCGCGCCAGCTTCCTCTCCCGGTGCTGGGATTGAACCCAGGGCCTCACACATACTGGGCAAGTAGGCTGCGACAAGCTGCATCCCCAGCCCTTTTTAATTTCCATTTGATTTTGGAACAGGGTCTCCCTAGCTTGCCCCGGCGGGCCCTGCATTTAGAATCCCTCTCCCAGACCCGCAGCAGCCCCGTGTATCCAGACGCAGCACCCCACCCCACCACTCTGCCCTGCTCCTGGGAGTGGGGAGCCCTGGCTGGGCAATAAACGGATGCCGTCCTCTGTCTGTGTGTGTGGTCGCCCTCGCCCTGCTCGCCGTGAGCAAGACTTGTGCGGAGGGATGGGGTCCGGGGAGGGTCACCGAGAGAGGCCACTGGGGCCAGGGGCTGGGGGAGGGGTCCCCTGGATCCCTGCTTCAGCGAATTCCATTCTGGGCCTCTGCCACCACTGCACTTCTGCCTGCTGGAAACTGCTGGGCCACTGGGCCATTGTGTGGGCAGGCTTAAGGGATTTGGGGGACCCACAGGGACAGAGAGGCCAGCGACCTGGCTCGGCTCAGTCTGCACAGAGGGGCTGTGGCGGAAGGAGGGCTCAGGGCAGGCTCTGCCGCGCAGGTACGCGTGCCCCAGGGCTCGAGGGTCCAGGCCCCCAGCCCCCTCCCCCCCAGGGACCTGGCGTGCCCCCCCCACCCCCCCTCCTTTCTTCGGACCCAGGAATCCAAGCCCGAGCCTCCTCCTCCAGCACCCAAGAACCCAGGGCTCCAGCCCCTCCCCTTCCGCCAGCATCCGGGGATCCTGACCCCGGCCCCCCAGGTCTCCACATCTCCCAGGACTCAGGAGCCCGGCTTGCACCCCGTCTGTCCCTGTCCCTGCAGATCACCATGTACAGCTTCATGGGCGGCGGCCTCTTCTGCGCCTGGGTGGGGACCATCCTCCTGGTGGTGGCCACCGCCACGGACCACTGGATGCAGTACCGGCTGTCCGGGGCCTTCGCGCACCAGGGCCTGTGGCGGTACTGCCTGGGCCACAAGTGCTACCTGCAGACCGAGAGTATCGGTGGGTGAGCCAGGGCCAGGGCGTGGGGCTCACGGCCCGGGCGATCCGGAGGGAGGGCCTCGAAGCTCAGCGCTAGAGGGACCAGGCCAAGGAGGCCGGTGCGGCGTGGGAGGGGCTGCGGGGCTGTTTCCTAGCTGCAGGGACAGTGTGTACCCCTGTGGAGGCCAGGCTGAAGAGGTGACATTTCCTGGCACAGAAGGTGTCAGGTGTCACCCTGTGGCAGGTGTGGCTGGGGTTGTGGAGACAACTTTGTTTTTTTCTTTTTCTTTTATTTACTTGTTTTGTGCTACTGAGGGTTGAAGGCAGGGCCTTCTCACTGAACTATATCCTGGTTTCTGGTTTTGTTTTTGTTTTTGTTTCTGAGACAGGGTCTCCCTAAGTTGCTAGCTAAGCTGCCCAGGCTGAGTTTGAATTTGTGATCCTCCTGCCTCAGCCTCCCAGAGCTCTGGGATTACAGGCATGGGCCTCTGCACCCGACCAGAACATGTTACAAATGTCTGCTATAATTATGTGCGGGGCTGGAAGACAGAGCAGCTGTGAATGTGCAGACACTGGGTGAAGGGGCCAGGCGTGGTGGTGCACATCTGTAATCCCAGCACTTGGGAGGCTGAGGCAGGAGGATCGTTGGGAGTTCGAGACCAGCCTGGGCTACAAAGTGAGCTCAAGGCCAGCCTGAACTGCATGGTGAGACTGTCTCAAAAAGCCAAAAAAAAAAAGAAAGAAAAAAAAGATACTGGGTGAAGGACTTTTTATTCCTGAGTGCCAGGCTGGGAGATAGAATATTACATAGTATATATTATATATGATAATATAGTATGCATAATATACTATGTAAGCTATGCTGCATTAGTGATATAATATTCTATTTAATGTGAAATACACTGCATAATAAATTAGCAGTATATGAGGTGTAAGGTACTCGATCACACCACACTTTGTAGGTTACTAACAGCAGCGGCATTCACAGCCAGCGTGTGTTGAGTGCTTATGATGCCCGGGGTGCTCCCGAAGCGCTGGCCTGGGACAGCCCCGTCCACCCCCGGCAATGCAGGAGAGGGGCCCGGGGTCTGTGAGCAGGGGGATTTGACTTCGAGGGCCAAATGGTCCCCCGAAGGCACAAGAGGGAGAATGTGCTCACAGCCCTGTGACAGCGCACCCACCTCAGGGAGATGTCACTTGGACCAGCCCTGAGGGAGGGGGCGGGAAGCCCATTTGCCAGAGGGGTAAACTGAGGCAGGAGCCGTGGGGAGGCCTGTTTAGGTCTAAGTCCACACTTGCTTCTGTCTGTGGTAGATCCATCTATGACACTGCTCTTTCCTCCTGCTCCAAACTGAAAACCCAGGGCCTGGGGGCAGCTCCAGTCACTTCCCTGCCTTCTCGCTGACATGGGGAGTGAGGGGCTTAGTGTAGGTCACCAGCTTTGTTTTGAATCCTGGCTTTGAACCCAGGATTTTTGCACTGAGCTACAGCCCGGGCCCCTCCCACACACTACACACTCTGTGTTTTTTTTGGATACAGAGTCTTGCTAAACCACCCAGGCTAGACTTGAACTTGTTACCCTCCTGCCTCAGCCTCCCGGAGTGCTGAGATTGTAGGCTTTTGCTGCCACACCGGCCTCCGTCCATTCTTTTGACATCTTCAAGGCCAAACTGAACTGCTGGCTTCATTTCCCAACAACTGTAACCTACTCCCAAAGCGAGAGCAGCAGCAGCGGGGCTTGCCTCCCAGGCGTCAGCCCCCGGGGTGCAGAACAGGACACGCCGGCCCCAGAGAGAGAGAGGGGAAGAGGCCCTGAGACCTTAGCACTGGGTGCTGCGGAGCCAGCCGTGAGCCCGACAGCAAGACTGCCACTCAGCGTGGAAAACCGTGGGAAGAGGCAGACAGGATAAACAAGCTAAAAAGCCAAGTGTGGTAGCACCTGTCTGTGATCCCAGAATTCAGAAGGCTGAGGCAGGAGGATCATTCTGAGTTCAAGGCCAGCCCAGACTACATAGTGAGACCTTGTCTCAAAAACAAAACCAAAAACAGGGTAAAAACAAATGAGCTTTCCAGATAGGGGCCTGTGGTACGAAGCTAAGAGAAAAGAGCAATACGGGAGGATATACATTGAGTAGTAGGAAGATAGGGCAATCAGCTTTCATACATTCATTCAGCAAACATTTGTGCAGACCAGTGAGTAACCTGTGTGGGTGTGTGTGTGTGTTCATTTTGGTTTTGTTTTTTGTTCTTTTCTTTCTCTCTTTCTTTTTCTTTCTTTCTTCCTTCCTTCCTCCCTTTCTTTTTTTCTTTCTTTCTTTTTTATTTTTTATGGCACTAGGGCCTTTGCACTGAGCTACATCCTCAGTCCTTTCTATTTTTTATTTTGAGACAGGGTCTTGCTAAGTTGCCCAGGTGAGATTCAAATTTTGACCCTCCTGCCTCAGCTTCCCAGAGTGCTGAGATCCCAGGTGTGCACCACCACGCTGGCCTGGGGTTGTTCTTGGCAAGAATCAACTCAGTCCCTGCACTCGGGGAGAAATCAGGCTGGAGAGGAAAGACAGAAAAAGAGAGTCATGACCCAGGGCAGTGGGGGAGAATGGTGCCCAGGCAGGGAAGAGGGTCTCGGGAGCTGGGCTTTGGAGGATGAGTAGGAGCTTGCCAGGCAAGAAAGATGGCATTTGTAGTGAAGGAGAAACCCGAGAGCCTGCCAGGCCTGGGAGTGAGCGTGGCTGCCCCCACAGCGTACTGGAATGCCACCCGCGCCTTCATGATCCTGTCCGCCCTATGCGCCACCTCCGGCATCATCATGGGTATCCTGGCCTTTGCTCAGCAGTCCAGCCTCACCCGCCTCTCCCGGCCCTTTTCCGCGGGAATCATGTTCTTTGCATCCAGTGAGTGACCCCGCCCCCATCACCCCTTCACCCCAGCCCCTGAGCCCTGACCGGACTCGGATCCCACGCCCTGATTCACCGCGTGCAAGACCGTGGCCTTCTTTCTCTCCCTCCCCGCCCCCACACGGGGCCCAAACCAGGATGCAACCTTGGAGCTAAGCTACATCCCCAGCCCTCTGTATTTTTCACTTTGAGAGGGCATCTTGCTAAATGAATGAGTTGCCCAGGCTGGACTCAAAGCGGAGATCCTCCTGCTTCAGCTTTGTGCCACCCTGCTCTTTCTTGTAACGAGCCCCATCCAGAGCCACCGGGTTTTATGAACATAAACTCCCGTGTGGTCCCAGGACTCAGGAATAACAGACACCCCGAGGACTCAGGATATTACAAGAACTTAGTCTTCCAGGAGCCAGCCATCCAACCCCCCAACCACCCCAACCCTAATCATCCTCATCCTAAAATTTAAAAAAAGGGAAATAAAAACCCCACATCACCCCCAAGTCCATCATATCCATCTTTCCCCTCGCCCCCCGCTTGACCACCTCTTCCGGCCTCATTCCCGTCCCATGTCTGCGCCCCGCCCTGCTCTCCGCAGCCCTGTTCGTCCTGCTGGCCTTGGCCATCTACACCGGAGTCACTGTCAGCTTCCTCGGCCGCCGCTTTGGGGACTGGCGCTTTTCCTGGTCCTACATCCTGGGCTGGGTGGCGCTGCTCATGACCTTCTTCGCAGGTACAGGGCTGGGGGAGGGCGTGGGGTAACAAGATGTACCACCCCGGGGGACCCCAGGACTGAGTCTGAAGGCCGGCTCCAGGCCTGAGCAGGCCGGGGACTGCGGGCCCCAGGGAGAGAGGGTGGTGTCTGGTCCGGGGCCTCACAGGGACCCCTTTCTCCTCTGAGGCATCTTCTACATGTGCGCCTACCGCATGCACGAGTGCCGGCGCCTGTCTACCCCACGCTGAGCCCGGCCCGGGCCGCCAGAGGGAGGCCGCTGGAGAGGAGGCGTCGGAGCCCTGCGATCCGGCTCCCGGGGCGCGAGGGGGCTCACGGGGGCCCCGACTTCCGTGTCCTGAGGGAAAGGAGAGTAGCGCCTGGTGGGAGGCAGCAGAGAAGTCCCAAGCCTAGAGAATCGGAGTATCCCTTAGTGCGACATTTGGGGGCCTAATAAAAGTGACATGAAACTGTGCCGGCGTGAGTCCTTGTCGGGGGAGGAGAGAAACCGGGGAGCGGTAGGTGGGCGGGAGGCAGGTGCTGTGAGGTGCTGGCCCGGGCTGCCGGTTCCAGCAGGCACGGGGACTGAGGCCGTCACACACACCCCACCCAGGCTCGGCCACAGTTTCGCTTTGAGAAACGGGCACGTAGGATGTGTGCGTCATGGTGGTGATGTCTAGAAGCCCAGCACTCAGGAGGCTGAGGCAGGAGGATTGCAAATTCAAGCCCAGCCCCGGCAGTTTAAAATAAAAAAGGTCTAAGGCTGTAGCGCAATGTGGCATCCCTGGGTTCAATCATCAGTCCCTCAAGAAAAAAAAAAAAAAAAAAAAAAAATAGACCCTATGCTAATAAATGTAATACGAATAGAAGCCTTTTTCCTAAAGTGTTTCCTGGGGCCTCCTCAAACAATAATACTTTATTTATAGAGGCTTCCTCTAACAGAATGGCAATTGAGGTCTTCCGTAATAATTCACTGCAGCCTATATAGGTAGAAGCGTAACCGGGGCTTATTCTAGCAATCACATTTATAGGGATGTAGGCTACCAGCAGTAATAAAGGTATAATTACAACTTCAGGCTCCTATCTCTAACGGCTTACTCAACATTTCCGCTCAAAAAGAACAGGCACCTCAAATGTCACAGGTCTAAAAATAAGTTCGAATCTCACACCCCCAAGTGCCCCGCCCTTGGCCTCCCCCATCCTAGGAAATGACATGACACCTGCCTTTCAGTTCAGTTGCCCAGGCTGGCCTTGAACTTGGGATCTGGGCTCAGGCTCCAGGGTAGCCGGGTTACTGGGATTACAGGGAGTCACCCATTCCCGCCTGCTAGCAGGCTTCCTGCTCTGGTCTCGCCCTCCCCACCCACTACGGTGTGCACACTGCTGCCAGCCCTCCTCTCGGGTCAAAAGCTAAATCCCACCGAGGTCCTACGGGGCCCCGCTGTGCTGGCGCCTCCGGAGGTCAGAATGGTACACCGTGGCTCGGGCCGGGCTGTAAATCTCATCTTAGTCATAAAGAACCCTGGTGGCCTGCGACCCTAACACACGTTTACCAGGTGGGACATTCCAAGGATTTAGAGGGTCCTTTCCCCACAAGGAGAGGCTGAAGCTTTCTCCGGGCAGGAGCTTTTTCTGCTCACTCCGGCCCTGCCAGCCTCCTTCCAGTCCGGGTGTGGACCTGTCTTCCCAAATGCACCCTAGTCTTTGTTCAAAAGTCATCTTGTCAGGGAGGCGCCCTGGCCACCCTCCCTAAATCATGGCACTCTCCACCCCGTGCTTTTGTTTCTCTCACAGCCCTTATCGCAAACACGCTGCGTGCTCCTCTTTGACATCTGTCTGTCTGTCCCCCGACAGGAACGCAAGCACCACAGTGGTAGAAATCTGGATCCACTGTCCATCATCCCCAGATCCCCAATGCTTCCAAGATAGCACTTGGGATTGCAGGGAAGCATGAATACTCGTTGGGCAAAACATTCATTTAAGCCAGTTGGGATGAGTGTTTGTCGACACCAATATTACTGGGATTTCCTCTAAGTATATTCAGATTTCATCTTCACTGCTAAAATAAAGCACATGCAATATTACTAATAGAGTAGGTCTGGGTAGACATGATGATGCTTTTCAAAATCACTGTCTACCAAGAGCACGGGATCGAACCCCAGGCCTCACGCATGCTAGATGATGTTGAGCTCCGTAGGAGTTTCACTAAGTTGCCCAGATTGGCCTCAAACTTGCTATCCTCCTACCTCTGCCTCCCAAGGAGCTAGAAGGCTCACCCCTATAATTGAGTATATAATCATATAGGTTCACGGGCAATGAGAGTGGCCTTTATGTCTTGTGCAGTTGCCCGGATCTAAGCCCTACCATTAGTCAGATCTCATTCTTGCTTGAAAGTTCTTAAAGTCTGGGAAAAAAAGATGTGGGGGCCGGGAAGATAGCTCAGCGGTCCAGCGCCTGCCTGGCAGGCATGAGGTCGTGAGTTTGATCACCGGTTCCAAAAATTAAAATAAAAATAAATGTGGGAAGCTGTAGAACGGGAGACAAGGAATCCTGCCAAGTCAAAGAGGCGGTAACCGGGGTAGAGGTGTGGGAGGAGGGCCCCAGGCTGGGGCTGGAGCCTTGGGACTATGGCTTGGGGGCATTCTTACTGAAGACGGAATCCATACAAAGCGAAGACCAGGGTGGCCTCCTGGTTGGGCAGAGCCTTCAGGGACCGCTGGACTGACAGTGTTGCAGGATTCCACAGCAGCCTGGCGCTGTGAGGAGTTTCAGAGCCTGGGAGAGGTTGGAAGGGCTGGAGAAAGTTGCCAGAGACCTGGGTGGATTCAGGAAACCCGGCAGCTTGGACAAGGCTGGTACAGATCTAAGTAAACCAGCAGTTTGAACTCTGCGGTCGGGCCAGGGATGAACGCTCAGCAGAAGCTCCATACAAGGCCCGATATTCCCCTCCGCTAGCCTCAGACAGCAGCTCACTGTGAAAGCAGACAGCACCACCCCAGCCCTGCCTCCGTGCTCTTCCCGGTGGCCTTCAGCTGCCCCTGCTGGCTGGTAGCGTGTGTGCCCAGGGCGTTGAAAGCCTGGGCCTGCCCTGCAGAGACCTGCGGTGCACTCGGGCCTGGGCGTGGGGGCTGACTGGGGAGCTCAGGGCCTGGACCCGGAGGTGAGATGAGGAGGGAGATAGGTGGGTGAGAGGAACGTGGGGTTGATGAATGAGGAGCAAACTGGGCCCGGGGCTGGGGCTGAGGGGCGGAGGCCTCGGTTAAATTTGAGATGAAGATGGTGTTGGTCTTGGGGTGGGATTGGGGTGGAAGACGGGGAGGCACTGAGTGAGTGCTGAGTGTGTAGGGGGTTGGCTTGGTGTCAGGATGAGGTTCTGCTTGGGGATGGGGTGATGCGCTGTATTCATGGGGGGAGCCAGGGTCAGAATGCAGTCAAGGTCACAGAGGAGCTCTGTGCTCACTACACGCTCGAGGCCCCGACTTCCTGAAGTCTGCTGCTCCTTGCACAAACCTGCCTGTGGCTTTTACCGTGGTGGCCTTTATCCACCTCTGGGAGCCTGGCTTCCTGAGCGCGTGCTCAAGGGTGGCCACTTCCTCACCGGCCAGGGCCCAAAAGCGAAGCCTGCAGTAGTAAGGCGGGGACACAACACCTTGGGACCTTCCTGGTTCTTCCCATAGCTGGTTGTCCTGGAACAGCTGGCCCAGTTCACGGTCGTGATCCAGGTCCTCTTCTGGGTCACTCACCACTTCCTGGAGGCCAGTATTTCCTGAGCAGGGGCACGTTCGTCTTATACCTGCTGCAGGTGCGGTGTCAGCCAGGCCCTGCTGCTGGGGGAGACGTGCGCTCGGAGGCCAGAGGACCCTCCACTAACACTTTTGTCACCAGTCCCTAGGCACCTGATCCTGGGGACAAGCTCCACCCGTCCCATGCTGGAGGACCCACCCCGAGCAGAGTGACCCTCAGCTCATTATCAGACGAGGCTTAGGGCTGGGGATTTAGCTCAGCGCCACAGCACCTGCCTGCCAAGCGCAAGGTCATGAGTTCGATTCCTGGTACCGGAAATCCCCCCCAACAAAAAAAACAAGATGAGGCTGTAGGCAGCTCCTTCCTCCCCATAGCCCTTCTCAGGCGTAACTCTCGGCCTGTGTGCCTGCCCCAGGCAGGCCGAGGCTCCAACCAGAGACCTGGCGTCGGAGCCCCTCGCCTGTGCCTTCTTCACTCAGCTCAGGAGCGCTGAGCCCCCGGGCCCCGCCTTTGGTACGACTTGGCGCTGGGCGCCTCTCCTCTCCCAGCACGGAAGGTTGCACCACCACAGGAAAGCATGACATGTCCCCAACTGTCCCCTCTGGCCACATCTCCCCTCCCGGCAACTCCCTTGACAGCCCGATTGGCCGCCCCCCACCTGAGGCCCCGGCTCTCACTCCTGCCGCTTCCAGGAAGCCCTGCCACGGGGGGGCGCCGGGGCCCGAGGTGTGGAAGCTGTGACAGAGGCATGCGCTAGACCACACCTAAACCGCGGACGATGCGACACCCGGAGCCCTCCCTACCCCGACCCTGCGGAGGCAAACCTGCGGGGAGGACCCAGACCATCTGCAAATCAGGAAGGCAGGGTGTGTGAGAGCCACTGCCGGGAACTGCGTGAAGCCAACCTGCCCGTGCGCTGTCGTGCAGCACCCCGGCCGCCAGCGCTGCCTGCTGCCTTCTGCTCCTGTAGCTCGGAGGACCCAGAGCCGGCGACACAGCCTCCTCCCACCCTCTGTGACCCAGCAGCCGGGGCGGCATCCTCCTCGTCCCTTGGAACCCGAACACCCAGCGCTGGCCATGGAGCCCTGCCGGTCCCTGGCCCTGCTTGCTGGCTCCCTGGGCCTGGCGTCCTCCCTGGTGGCCATCAGCACCGACTTCTGGATAGTGGCCATGGGGCCCACTTCAGCTCACTCGGGCCTCTGGCCGAGAGGCGGTCAGGAAGGTCAAATCAAAGGTAAGGGCTGGCCTCTCCTGCGGGGAGCCGGCGGGGTGGGGCACGCACTCGGAGTCTTGTCTCCCACGAGCAGGCTACATCCACGTGACGCAGAGCTTCTGCGTCCTGGCCGCCCTGTGGAGCCTGGTGGCTGTGGGCTTCCTGGTGCTGTCCTGCATCCCTTCCCTGTCCGCCCCTGGCCGAGGGCCTCTGGTCTCCACCATCACCGCGTTTGCTGCAGGTAAGGCCTCGGGCTGGGCTCGGGAGAAGGGCCCCCAGGGGCTCATGTGTCTCTCTTGTCCTTGTCCCCAGCTCTCTCCATGCTGGTGGCCATGGCGGTGTACACCAGTGAACGCTGGGGCCAGGCTCCGCACCCGCAGGTCCAGACCTTCTTCTGCTGGTCCTTCTACCTGGGCTGGGTCTCCATGGTCCTGTTCCTCTGTACAGGTGACCACGAAGCCGGACCGCCTCCCCAGGGAGCTGGGAGGCCACAGGGGCGGGGAGACCCAGGCAGAAAAGCACTTACACTCTTGCCACCCCAGGTGCCCTGAGTCTGGGCGCTCACTGTGGTACACACCGGCCCGGCTATGAAACCTTGTGAGCAGGGGAGAAGGCCAGGATGCATGTGAGCGCTGGGCCCCCGGAGTGTCCTCAGGAGCCGTGGAAGGAAGGCTGGACCCTGCCCCTGCCCTGCCCCTCCCTCCCTCCCAATCCACCCCCCTTCATTTATTTCTTCAGTCATTCAATAAAAAATTTGCTAAAATCTGGTTATTCCAAGATTAATTCAGCCAAGACATAAGCAACTGGCTGGGAGGCTGAAGCAGGAGGATCAAAAGTTTGAGCAGAGCCCGGGCAACCTGGTGACTTAGTGAGACTTAATGAGACCCTTTCTCAAAATTTAAAAAAAAAGAAAGAAAGAAAGAAAGAAAGAAAGAAAGAAAGAAAGAAAGAAAGAAAGGAAGACATAACCATAGGTCAGCTCCACGGTGGGTGATGACAGGGGCACCCAGGAAGGTGGAGAACCAGGCAGGATGGGGCAGTTACAGACCAGCCCTTTCGAGGGCCAGGCAGCAGTGCCAGAAAGGCTGGGTGTCAGGAGTCAGGAGGCACGGGGACAGGGAGGCCTCTCCGGGGAAGGCGCTCAGGAACTCAAGCTGCGGCCATGGACGGCCAGGAGCTGTCAGGGTGCAGAGGGTGCTCCCTGGCTAGAATGCAGAAGGTGGGGGCGTGGGGAGCGGGGGCCCTCAGTGACACACTCACTGGGCATCCTCCTGAGGGTCACAGGGAGTGAGAGGATTGTGGGCAGGGAGGGACACGTCAGCTCTGAGCCCCTCTGTGGACATGGGCTAGGGGTTGGGTTAGGACTGGAAGATTAGGGACAAGAACAGGCCAGGACACGGGGCCTGCCTGGGACCTGGGTCCAGGATGGAAAGGAGGGACTAGGCCTGATAGGCATAGGGGGCAGATTAGGGGGGCAGGAGGAACAGGGCTTGGGAGCCCATGGCTTTGTGGGGTCCAGCAGGAGGGGGCAGGTTAGCGTCCAGGGCTCTGGCCTGACAAACTCGTGGCTGTGACACTGCCTTTGGTTGAGTGTCGGGCTCCGGGTACAGTCAGGAGCAGGCGAGGACTTGAATCGGGGGCTGGAGGTGGAGTTTTGGCTGAGCAGGGTCAGGGTGGAGTCTCAGCCGAGGGGCCACAGCCTGCAAGCGGGCCTTTGAGGGCACAGCTAGAGAGCCGGGGACAGGGAGGCTGTCTGGCAGAGAAGCTTCTAGGAGGCTTTGGTCTACCTTGTTATGGTCAAGCTGCCCCAGGACCCACTGTTCCACTCAGCTGTCATTCTGTGAAGAGGTGCTGGTACCCCGTGTGGGGGCTGCACACCTGTAATTCCAGAACTTCGGGAGGCTGAGGCAGGAGGATCGCTGAGAGTTTGAGGCCAGCCTGGGCTAAATAGTGAGAACTTGTCTTTAAAAAAAAAAAAAAAAAAAAGGTGCAAGTCCTGTCTAGAAAATTTAGCAAGACCTTGTCTCAAAATCAAAAAATACAAAGACTGAGGATGTAGCTCAGTGATAGAGCACTCTGGTTTGGGCTCTATCTCCAGTACCGCAGTGGGCAGGGAGCTGCTGCTGTGTGTGTGTTTATCCCTTTAAAAGCTGCTGAGGGAGGGGTTCTAGAACTTCTGAAGGTCTCACAAAGCCCCAGTCTCCCTCCCCCTACCCCTTCGGACTCTGAATCTTAGAAGCTCTGGGGAGCTGGGTGCGAGTCTCGTGTGTGTATGTGTGTGTGTGTGTGTGTGTGTGTGTAAGGTGGGGGATGGGAAGAGGAATGGACCGCAGAGGGGACTTCGCCCTGGAGGAGGGAGGTGCCTGGGAAGGCGGGTTCCTCAGCTGTGAGGCTGGGGGAGGTCTTAAAGTCCCCTATCGGAGGACAAGGAAACGGCGGGGTGGGGGGCGGATCACCAGGCAAGGGTGCTGAGAAATGGGCCCGGGTCTGAGGGGGCTCGGGGGTCAGCCAGCCCTGCCTCTGTGGCCCCGGCAGCAGCCTGCCTAGCATGGGAGTGAAGCGGACCCTTCAGGGCTGGGGCACTTTGCTCAGCTTCCTGGCCAATGTCTTCACGATCCTGTCCACGGTAACCAGCTACTGGATCCGCCATGCGAAGGGCCACGGTGGCCTGTGGCAAGAGTGCACCCAGGGCCTGTGCTCCAGCACCCCCTGCCAGCGTGAGCTCCCCATGGGTGTCCGCCCCACTCTCCGCGCGCGCAGCCAGCCTGCCCCGCCCCCGGGCCACCGCCTACCCTAAGTGCACCTGGCTCCCCTACCCGGTCCCAGCCGCGACAGGCACTTTCGGCCCCACAGTCCAGCTCCGGGATGGGAGGGCGGGGATCAGCGGGGCCCGCGCGCGCAGGGCTGACGGGGCCGGTTGTCCCCAGCCACGATCTTGATGGCCGGGTTGTGCATGGTGCTGTCGGGGAGCTTCGGTGTGGTGGCCACGGTGATGGGGTTGCGGCTTCTATGTCGGGCGGAGGAGTCTCTGCGGGGCCAGCTTACAAGCGTCTTGCTCTTTGTCAGCGGTGAGCAGGCGGAGGGTAGGCCTGGGGTGCCCTTGAGGATCGGGGAGCCAGGCGGGAACCCAGGGCGGGGCGGGAGGAGACGGCGGTGCGGGGAGGAGTCAGGACGCGGCCACGGGCAGTGGGCGTGCCCAGGACGGCAGTGGGAGGTGTGGGCGTGACCACGGGCGGGGCAGGGAGATGGGCGTGGTTTACATGGGCGGGGCCTGGTCGGATGCACCTGGCCGCGCTCACCTGCCGAGCGGGCGTGGCCCAGGGCTGCTGCTGCTGATGGCGCTGATCAGCTACACAGTGGGGAGCTCGAGCAAGGACGACGCCTTCTTCTCCTGGTCCTATTTTATAGGGTGGCTGGCTTTACCCTTCTCTGTTCTCGCGGGTAACCTGGCGGTGGGAGCAGGGTGGGAGACTGCCCGGAGGACCCCGCCCCCAGACCCTCCCCGGGCCCACCGCCTCCCGCCTCGCTCCCATCCCCGCAGGCGGCTGCTTCCTGCTGGCGGACTTGATCCTGCAGAGCTCGGTGGCCATCAGCAGCTTCCCCGTGTGCCTCTGAGCGCAATAAAGGCTCGGCTCGGAGCGCGCGGCTGCACGTGCCTTTCTGGGGGGTCGGCGAGGACAGGCGCACTGGAGCCCACAGGGAGTGTGGAGACGGGGAGGGGACACGGACGCGGAAACACAAACGCAGCCAGGGCGGACGCGCGCACGGACAGGGTGCGGAGACGGCGGGGACGGAAGGGCTGCGCGCGGGAGGGCTCGGATAAAGAAGGGCTGGAAAACGGGCGAGGCGACATTGGAGGACGCAGAGGCGTGGGGACAGACAACGGCGACTCGGGCAGGCGGGGAGTGAAGGGGGATCTGGAGGGGAAATTGGTTTAGGGGCGCCAGGAGATTAAGGGAACCGTGAGATCGCCCCCCGCGCGCTCAGCTCCTCCGCCCGACCTTTCCCCTAGTTCCCTGCCACGCCCCCTCCGCCCAGGCCTCGGGTCCCGCCTCTGCCCCCGGGCACCGCTTCCCATTGGCCTCCTACGCGCCCTCCCTTCTCCTCCCTTCTTCCTTCTGATTGGTTATGTGGGCGGGGACGCAGTCGCCGCGGTAGTTGACTGGTTGGTGGCACGGCGCGCAGGCGCAAAGACTCACTGGAGCGGGGCGTGCAGACTACAGACGAGACTCTGCGGGTGGCTGCGGCGGAAGATGGCGGAGCTGCGCGCGCTCGTGGCTGTCAAGAGGGTCATCGACTTCGCGGTGAAGGTGACCGGGCCCCCTTCTCCCACCTCCCTGAGACCCGCGGTCATGTGCTTCCGGGATCACGAGCGCACGCTGTATGGGAATCTGCTCCTAACCTCTGATCTCTGCCACTCTTCCCCAGAAGGTCAAAGTCACACCTAGGGGCAAAGGTCAAGGGCGGTGAGGTTCTGACATCCCATCCCTCTGAGGTCACGACATCCCATCCCTCTGAGGTCACGACCTCGCTCCCTTCTCGCTTCGGACTCACTGTCGTGATAGCTGTGTGCAGAGGGAGTTAAGTTCTCTAGTTCTTAACTGCTGGAAGAGTCACAGCTCCTATTTAACATACGGGGAAACTGAGGCACAGAACGATTCCCTCCGCTCAGGAAGAGCAGAGCGGGAATCCTATCCAGCTCCTCAGATTCCGCATTCAGACCGGTGCTTTTCCTCCCTAGACTACGTTGCCTTTTCATTTGACTCTTAGAGTACTCCAAATGTGCTAACATGGGGTCACACAGGCGCTAGGGGGCCCCGAAACTTTGAACCCTCAAGCCACAGGGGGAGCGAGGAGGCTGTAGCCAAGAACGGAGGGAGAAGTGTGCTGGAGAACAAAGTTTAAAGGGTCAGCCTGCCCAAGGGGGCAGTTGATCACGTTCTCCATGGAAAACTGGGGAAGGCAGCGTCCTTGAGGCCCTGCACTGCCCCAGGGTGAAGCCGGTGTGGGCAGAGGTGAATCAGACATGCTCCCCAGGCCGGTTTTTCCCAACCCTTGGCCCAGACTGGACAGATGGTGTTGACTGTTCATGTCCGGGAGCTCACAGCTGTGTCCCCAAGGAGGCCAGCACAGGAGCTAGCACCCTGGAGGCCGCCCCAGGATGGGTTAAACCAGGACACAAAGCTCACTTTGACACTGGCCCTTGCCTACTTGGGGCGTGGGGTGCAGAGGAAAGTGTGGGACATAGATTCAGAGTTGAAGACCTCAATAATCAGGACAGCTGACAGGTGCCAGGACGCATTCTAGGTTCTTTATGGAGATTGATCACTCAGTCCTAACCCATTTCTGTATCCTCTGTGCTGTTAATCCCATTGGACAGACGAAGAAACTGAGGCCTGTGGAGGTTCTGTTGTTTGCCAGGTCACCCAGCTAGTAAGGAGCAGTCGGGACCAAAACGGGCACATCTGGCTCCCAAGTATGTCCTGTGCCTGGGGTCCCTCCAGGACTCCTGTTGCCCTGGGCCTCCTGCCCCCGCCTCGGCTGTGGTCTCCCTGGCCTGGGATATCTGGACTCAGCTCTGTCGCTCTTTGACCCAGTTCCGGTCTCAGGATCACCCAACTCCTGGGTACCTGTGGTATGTTCCTCGAGAGAACAGGAAACGCAGAGTCTACCAGCTCCTGTCCTTTACGGAGGATTGGTGCCACTTCCCCTCCCACCCTGCTCCCTCCTGCATCCGGTGTGGATCCCTCGGTGGAGGTCCTTTCAGCACAACGAACGGTGCACACGCTGCTAGCCACGTAATCACCAGGCCAGACCCCACTCCTAACCCCTCACCCTCCGCTGCTGTGGGCTCGCTGCCCCTGCTCCCCAGCCCCACCCTCTTCCCTGGCTCCTGTCTGTCCCCTTAACCCATCCTCTGCAGCCTTAAGGGTCTTCCTGCACCTGGCGCTGCGCTGTCCTCCCCTGCTCCTGGCCTTCCAGTGGCTCTCTGGAAGGCTCTTTTGTCGCAGGACGAGGTCCCGGCCCCTTGGCCTGGCACTGGGTACCCTCAGTGGCCTGGTCCCGCTGTCCGTGTCCCTTCAGGGACACCATTTCACCTTTTCAGTTTCCGCAACCCCAGTCTGCATCTCCTCTCCTCGTGGATCAGGCTGCATTTTGCTCCGATTTTTACCTGGGAGAGGAGGGGCCTGCGCTTCCTTCTGGGATGCTTTTTGATGCCGTCATAGCGACATTGTCTCAGCCTCCTCCAGGAGCCCCCCGCCCATCAGGCTACCTTGGTGTGTCCTCGGGAACTCCTGAAGCCCCTGGGTTGGCTTCCAGCTCTCCCCACACTGGATGCCTCCTATGTTTGCAGTGTCCGCCCTCCAGCCCCCTCAGGCCGACTGACTGTTCCTTGTGGGGAGGACCAGGTCTGAGCTCTGTGCTCCTTGCGTAGCTCTTCCTTCAACTCCTTCAAGCCTTTACTCAGAGATCGCCTTCTCTTTGAGACCTTCCCTACTCCCCTACTTAAAGTTACAGCCACCAGAGTCCCAGTCCCGCTCCTTGTTACACCTGCCGCGTACTCTTATGATGTAATCCACCGTGTATTTACTTACTTGCTGCTGTAGTGTTTTGCCCAGTCTTTCTGGCATTTGCGTGTGTCTCAGGTGTGTCTATGGGCACACTCATGGACAGTAGGTGTGCCCAGCTAGGATGGTTCGGGGGGGCCTAGGCCTGCTCCCTGGGTTCACTTCCTGTTCCGGGACCTTGAGGAAGTTGCTGCCCTGCCCAGAGCTTCATCTCCCTCCTCTGCACGGTGGGGTAATGCCAGCACCGATTTTCTCGGGTGGTAGTGAGGCTGCAGAGAGCCCTGTACAGTGCTTGGCACGCGGTCGATGTTGGCCAGCGCTCGGTACTGCTGTTATCGCGATGTCCGCAATGGAGGCTTATTTCGCCCCTGATTCTAAACGTAACCCACACTCTGCTTAGTGTGGCACTGGACGCGGGGTCCTAGTAGGAATCTGGCAACCTGGTCATACCCAGTCCTGGCCAGGAACGCAGTTCCCTGAGGCTGATGAGGCTAAGCCCCAGGCCCTCTCCCAGGCATCCTGGAGAAGCTGGAGTGATTTTCTATTGCTACTTAGGGATGTTTTGTTTTTGTTTTTTTCAGTGCTGGGCTTGAACCCAGGACCTTTCCGTTGAGCAAGGTCCACAGGCCTTTGAATGTTTTGACTCGGAGACACGGTTTCTCTGAGTCGCTGTGTTGCCCGGGCTGGGCTCAAACTTGCGGTCCTCCTCCCTCGGCCTCCGGGGTGCTGGGATGACAGGTGTGCGTCACCACGCCCAGCTTGAGATGCATTTGCTTAAAGAAGACCCCATGGGACAGCAGCGTCAAGCCTACCTCTAGGCCAACCAGCCCTGCCCTCTCGGTTCTGGGAGACAGTGGATGGTCTTTGCCCCCCTTCCCTCCTGGCCCTGCACACTCGGACCTCCTGGTCTCCTCTTCCCTCGGCCCGCGGTCGGCCTCCCTGTCTGCCCCAGATGAGCTGCTTTTTGCAGAGCCCCAGAGCCGCGGTAGCAATTGGTGCCTGCCTCTGGCTGGCGTTGCTCACTGCCGCGGTCCCGCATCTGGCCCCGCTGTCCTGCTTGCTCTGTACCCCAGCTCCTGCCCTTTCCTGTCGTGCGTGGCAGAGGAGCAGAGGAGAGAACCCCACAGAAGGCCGTGCGCTGTGGCAGGGCTCAGGAGGAGCAGCCAGGGGCGGGCTGTGAAACCCCATCACACCTGGCGGCACAGATCGGACGCTAGTGCTCCTACTTCACTCTTGGCGTCTTCCGGGGCCGCCGGTTCCAAGCCCGACTTGGGGGTTAGACCCCCTGCTCCTGTCCCTTTCCTGCTCTGTGTCCTCAGGCGAGGCACCTGCGCCTCAGTTGTCTCAGCTGCAAAGTGAGTGTGACTGTGGAAGGCTAACTGGATGCTCCGTGAAGAGAAACCTTGACGCTCAGTGCCGAATCACCTAAGCAAAACAGAACAAAAACCTTGCTGGCGTCCCGCCCGGCCCTTGGGTCCTGACTTGCGTAATTTAACTAAGCAGTGTTTCAAGCTCGACACCAACTCAAGCTGCAAAGGTCTTCCCCTGAGCGAGCAGGTGACTAGTAGGATTTGCAGTGCTGGGAAATTTTTGTCCTTTTTTACTGGGAGCCAGAGCCAGGAGCTTAGGGCAAGGTCCAGCCCGGCTGGATCCTGGTCAAGCAGAGGTTGGGGTCCCTCGAAGCTCCCTGACTCATCAGTTTAAGCTTCGTGATGGGGACTCTTTCCTGTCTTGAAGAGGATCCTCGTGTCTTTGTTTTAGTTTAGTTTCCAAGGAAAGAGAAGGCGTTTGTGTTTCGTTTTGCACGCTGATGAGGGAGTGTGTGGCTGGACAGGTCAGGTTTGAACGTGGTTCCTCTGACGGTGTTTTCTGAGCAGCTACAGTGTACATCCCGCCAGCCTAGGTAGAACACAAGCGATCCCTGCCCTCCTGGGCTGGCCTTCCCGGGGAGGGGAGAGAGGGGGCAGAGATGAGTGCAAGGCCGCTGGTGCTGTGCAGAGTCCCGGAGTGAGGAGGACTAGGGCCGGGCGGGACCGGTGCGGCTGACGGGGAAGGAGGAAGATGAGGTGGAGGCCTAGAGGATGTCGGGAAGGATCGTCACGGCCACGGCCGAGGGACCCTGGCTGCTAGGGGTCAGTTTCTCTCGTGAGGTGGACTAAGAATAGACCCCAGCTAAATCCAAGAGAAAACACATGCGCCGGGCTGAGAAACAGGACAGGCACATTTCCTAAGCGCAGATTTAGTCGGCTCTGAAACTTGAGCTGCATTTTTAGTGTTAAAATGACCTTTTAAGGGGGTGGTACTGTGGATGGGACCCAGGACCTTTGCACTGAACTGTATCCTCTGCGTCCTTTTTTATCTTTTATTTTGAAACGGGTCTCTAAATTGCTAAGTTGTCCAGGCCGTGCTCAAACTTGCGATCCTCCTGCTTCAGCCTCCTAGAGTGCTGGGATTATAGGCATGTGTGCCACCATATCCAGCTTTTAAAATGACATTTTGAAAGTGAGATAAAAGTAATTGAAAACAATGGTTGTTCTCCTCCCCTTCTCCCCTCTCTCTCCTCTGTCCTTTGTGCTTTAATGTTACGTCTTCCGTGGGGCATGTTCAGGCTGGGAGGCCCTGACCAAATCTCCCATTCCTGTCCGATTCCTCCCAGCCCATAGAAGGAGCTGCCCCACCCCCCAGCCCCGAAGAATGGGAGACAGGGACCTAGCAAGCTGGAGTGGCCCAGTGTCCCCAGCTGGCCCAGCCTGTCCCCCTGGGTTGTTCCAGCCAGACCCTTGGTGGCAGCCACGTGGAGGAGGAGAAGGGCCAGTGCCTCAGCAGGATCCTCCCGTGCCCATTCTGAGGTTTGGCTCGAGAACCCCGGGGGTGGCCTGGACGCGCTCATCTTTCTGCCCAGCACCAGGCCGTGGTGGTGGGTTCCACCTTCAAGGTCCGCTGTCATCTCACTGCGCTGACACGCAGACAACTCTTCCACTTCCCCTGCTCATTTTCCAGTTTTTACCAAGAGTTCAGAGCTGTCTGGAACTTAAGTTGGACCCAGGCATCCCTTAACCCTTCCTGTAGCCCCGGGGCCGAGGCCCAGCTCCTGGCCCAGCCTCCCGGGCCTGTGGAGGTGCTTTTGTTCCCTGTGGTCTGACCCAGCGTACCGTGGCTTAGCAGTTGCCAACCACAGAGCTGATTCTCTTGCCGTTCCAGGGTCCCAGAGCCCAGCAGCGGCCTCCCTGGGATCGCACCAGGGGTCAGCAGAGCTTGGCTCCCCCGCTGCCCCAGCTTCCCGTGGTCTCTGCCTTCCTTGGGCCGAGGCTCATCCCCCATCTTCAAAGCATTTTCCAGCCTCTGACTCTGACTGTCTGTTATAAAGACCTCCGTGATTACGTTTAGGATCCACTTGGAGGATGCAGGACACTCTCCCACCTCAGAATGCTTCACTTTGGCCTCTTAAGGACATGGAGCTCTTTGGAAGGCCGTTGCTGTACCTGTCACAGCGGGGCAGCCTGAGGGCGCTGTGCTTCCCACTGCCTATACAGGCCTCTGTGCACCTCCCATGGCCCATGCTCCTTCCTACCCCAGGGCCTTGGCACCTGCTGCTGCCCCTCCTGGAGCACACATCCCTCGCGCTCCACCTCGTCAGCTTTGTTCATCTTTCAGTCTCTGTCCAGGTCTTTGTCCTGCTTCAGCGGGAGCCTTCAGTCTCCCACGTCAGACCCGGTTGGGCCCCTGTCACCCTCTGACAGCTGCCCACTCCTCCGGGGGCACGCGCTGCAGATCCATGGCTCGCTGACACGGCCGGCTTCCCAGAGGGCCCCTGCCGCTGTCAGAAAGGGGCGGAACTTGGGAGGGGGTGTTCTGGATTATCTGTGTGCACCCTAAAGGCCGTGCCAAGTCCTTCTACAAGAAAGGCAGAAGGAGAGAGGACAGAAGAAGAGGAGGAGGCCACCTGGAGGCAGAGGTGCAGGCGCTGGCCTGGAGGTGGGAACGGCCAAGGAGCGCCAAAGGCTGGCGGAAGCGGGCGCAGGGAGACGCATTGTCCCCGGGCCTCCGGGCCCCCAGGCACTGCTGCTCTCAGCAGCCCCAGGAGGCCGCTAGGGGGCGGATATCTGCCCATGCTGTGACCGCCTGCCTGGGCTGCGGAGTCCAGCCCTTGCCGGGCCCATCGGGGCAGCACTCGGCGTAGACACCGTGTGGGGAAAGGAGAGGGGGTGGGCTTTGCTCGTGCACCCCGTCCCCCTGGGCAGAGTCCTTCGATGCCGGTGTTTGCAGGAAGGTTGTGAGCACGAGTGCATCGTGAAACACACCCAGAAGGCTGGCGCTTGCAAGGCGTGGGCACTGCCAGGGCCTGGGGTGTGCGGTAAGGGTGAGGGGTGCCAAGGACCCTGCTCCCCCGGGGTATTTATGTATAGGGGTGTGGATGTACATATGTACATATGTCTTGAGCATCTTGTGAGTCCATCTCCCTGTGTGTTACAGCAAGCAGAAGAGTCACAGGTAGCCCAGGGAGTAGCGCAGTGTCGGGGTGGTCAGGTCAGATGGCCCCTGGCGCTCAGGATGGTCTGGATGAGACGAGAGTGGCTGGCCGGCCCTCACCTGGGAATTATAACCGGGCTCTGGGACGGAACCCAGGGACCCTGGACGAGGAGGCCCTGCCTCTTCCCTGCCTCTGTGTCCCCATCCACAGATAGTCGCCACACAGGCCCTGGCCTTGCACCCTTCGAGGCCCTGACCCCGCCCTCCCCTCCCGCCGAGCAGATCCGGGTGAAGCCTGACAAGACGGGGGTGGTCACTGACGGGGTGAAGCACTCCATGAACCCCTTCTGTGAGATCGCCGTGGAGGAGGCTGTGAGGCTCAAGGAGAAGAAGCTGGTGAAGGAGGTCATCGCCGTCAGCTGCGGCCCCGTGCAGTGCCAGGTGCCTGGGGGCGCGGTGTGTGGGGTCCAAGGGGGAGGCCGGCCCCGGGCCCCGGGTCTGAGGGAGGAGCATCTCAGGCCCAGTCTCTTTCTGCCCCTTGTGACAAAAGCCGTCTCACCCCTTTCTCCCGGCCAGGAGACCATCCGCACGGCCCTGGCCATGGGTGCGGACCGGGGCATCCACGTGGAGGTGCCGGCCGCAGAGGCCGACCGTGTGGGTCCCCTGCAGGTGGCCCGGGTCCTGGCCAAGCTGGCTGAGAGGGAAAAGGTGGACCTGGTGCTGCTGGGCAAGCAGGTAGGTGTGGCCCGCCCCCCTATGCCCGTCTGGCCCCTGCCCAGCAAGGGGTGTGAGGTGACGGTGTGACCGCCCCCTGTCCGACAGCTGCAGCAGGTGGGGCGGGTCACTGTGAGTGTCCGAATGATCACTGAGGTCCCTGCGGGTGAGCTTGGGGGTCCCTGAGGCTGTGGTTGAGCCCAGGCCAAGGACAGAGCGGGGGGCACAGCGGGTGGGGACGGAGCCTGGGTCTGGCTTGGTTACCCGGAGGTGGGAAGCCGGGGAGGACACGGGGAGAGGAGCTGCCATGGCATAGGGCTGTGGGAAGGGTAGGTGCACGCCATGTGCACCCAGGAAGCAGGCCAGGGCCTGCAGCGGAAGTGTGGGAGCCGTGGCAGGTGTGAGCTCAGCAGACAAGCCCAGCTGGGGTGCAGAGACCCCCTTGGGCGGGCGGGATGGACGGCAGGGGAGACACTGCAGGCCGGAGCGGGGAGGAGGTTGGGGCGCTCAGGTGAGGCGGGCGTGGCTTTGGCCCTCCGGGACCCAAGGCGCAGCTCCTAGGCCCATCCCGTTTGAGACAGACTTTGTGGCTTCCTGTCGCCTGGGGGAGGGCAGAGGAGGGACAGCAGAAGAGACAGTACAGGGGAGAGATGAGGGTGGGAATTACACACAGATGCTGAGAAAGAGGCCCTGAGTCAGTGGTGGCGAACCCCTGGCATGCGTGCCGCAGCCGGTGGGCTGTTTGTTATCATTGAAAGTTCTAAAAGGCTCACCCTTCTCTGCCCCAGACTGTCTTTTTGTTGGGTTTTGGTTTTCTTGAGATAGGATGGCGCTATGTAGTCCAAGCTGGCCTTCAGTTCACTGTGTAGCCCACGATGGCTTGCATTCATGGCAGTCTGCCTGCCTCAGCCTCCTGAGTGCTGGGATCACAGGCATGTGCCACCACACCCGGCAGCTTTCTCTCTTCCTTTCCTTTTTTCACTTTTCTCTTTTTTGAGGTAAAAGACAACAGGGCATGGGCAGCTGAGAGAGAGCGGGGGTCCCAGTGGGGAGAGGGTACCAGGGAGCCAGGGAGCCCAGGGGAGGAGAGGCAGACAGGGCCAGGTGGGTCACTGGGTGTCACAGAGATTCCCCACGGCAGGGGAGTCAGAGTGTAAATGGGTAAAGTGACGCTGAGGGCCTCACCAGGGGACAGGCCAAGGAGACATGGGCTGAGTGGGCTCGGGGTGAGGTCTCACTCCAGCTCCTGGGACCCAGGTATTGGCAGCCAGGCCTCCTGGAACCCCGTGCTGGTAGACGTCAGATTGGTGTCCTGCTGGTCCCGGCTGTCAGGGACACCTCCTGGGCCAAGGGCCGCGGCTGGGGAGATGGCAGATGAAGTGGTCGGGATGCTGTTTGGTCAGAAGCCCTGCAGTGTGGTTAGTAGGTCACGGAAGCAGCCTTCAGACACAGCTCGATCCAGGGCCGGTGCTAGCCGTGCGTGCTTCTCCTCTATCTGGACTTCATTCGCTGCGTCTCCAGCTCACATCCCACCGTCTGGGCAGCCCAGTGGGAAGACCAGAACTCACTCCCAGGGGCTCCAGCAAAGCTCCTGGGGCTGGGCCTTCTCGGGCCCAGTTCGAGTCCTGTGCTTCCCACACCAATCTCTACGCCGGAGGTTAGGACACGCTTCTTGGCCAAGATTCTGTTCATCCTGCTCCGGGATGGCCAGAGGGCCTGGCTGGGGAGGCTCATGTGAATATTCACCCTGAAGGCAGGAAGTTAGTGACGGGGAAGCTGGTCGCTCCACAGCCCCAGACAAGTGGCTGCTTATCGCTGGGTCCAAGTAGGAGGATCTTTCTAGAAAAGGAGTCAGCAAACTATGGCCCAGGGCATAGTTAACATATTTTATAGATAAAGTTTTATTGGAATACCCACATGGACTCATTTAAATATTGCCCGTGGTTGCTTACGGGCTACAGTGGCAGAGCTGAGTAGTTAGCTAGTTGTGACGGAAGACCATATAACTTGCAAAGCCTTTACTGCCTGGCTCGTTATAGAAAGTGTTTGCAGGCTGGGCATGGTGGTGCACACCTATAAGGCCAGCACTCTGGGAGGCTGAGGCAGGAGGATCACAAGTTTGAGTCCCACCTGGGGAGTTTAGTTACCAGGTTTCAAAATAAGAAGGAAAATGGGCTGGAGATGCTGCTCAGCACAGAGGCCCCGGCTTCAGTCCTCAGGGCTGGGGTCTGGCAGAGAAGAAGGGATAGAAAAGGAAAGCAGATGTTTCTTGGCCCCTATTCTAGGCAAAGGCATGAAAGGGCTATGAGAAGCTCCGGGGGTCATTGGTCTTCTCTCTCTGCCCACTCAGGCCATCGATGATGACTGTAACCAGACGGGTCAGATGACAGCTGGACTTCTGGACTGGCCCCAGGTGAGGCTGAAGGGGCAGCGCCTCCCGTGGGATAGGCCCTCGCCCCTCAAACACAGCCCTGCCTTGGGGCCTTGGCACTGGCCAGAACACTGCTCCAGACCCTGGCTTTTTGCCTCCCCTCCTTCGGGTCTTGCTTTGCTATCCCTTCTTTGAAAGGGCCTTTTCGCCTCACCCTGGATGGAGCCCCTCACACCCACCCCCAAGTCCTGGGTCTTCAGTTCTGTTCATGCAGGTCCACATGGATACTTCTCAGCTTTACACCTTCATATTTAATTTTTTTTTTTTTTTTT
>NW_004955558.1:1043231-1051500 GCF_000276665.1 Chinchilla lanigera
AAAAAAAAGTAAAGAGAAACATATAAACAGGTTTTCCTGAATTTAACTTTTTCAGTATTGGGGATTGAATCTAGGGCTTTGGGAATGTTAGACACGTGCTCTACTACTAAGCTGCATCCCTAGCCCTTTTATTTTTTTTTTTTTATTTTTGAAACAGAGTCTTTCAGAGTTGCCCAGGTTGGCCTTGAATTCACAATTTTCCTGCCTCAGTCTCTCAACTAGTTGGAATTATAGGCACGTTCCACCATGCCTGGTCCAATATTGTCACTATGTTTTAACCCCATTATATGTAAAATATTGTTATTTTAACTTGTAGCCAATATAAAAAATATTGAGGTATCTCATGTTCTTTTGTTCTTTTTATACCGACACTTTGAAATGGAGTGTGTTTATAGCACATCTCCATCCAAGTGCTAAATTTTCTTTTTTTTTTTGTCTTTTTGAGACAGGGCCTCGCTATGCAGGTCAGGCTGTCCTTGAGCTCACTTTGCAGCCCAGGCTGGCCTCGAACTTGCAGCAATCCTCCTGCCTCAGCCTCCTGAGTGCTGGGATTATAGACATGCACCACCATGCCCAGCTTCAAGTGCTAAATTTTCATCAAAGATACCTAATTCAGATACTGAAAGCTCACAGTTGAAAGAGGGGGTTCATCTACCTGAGTTGTAGCAAACAGACTTAAAAGGTTCCCAGTCACTGCATGGGGGCTTTGTCAACAGCTTTTGCAACGTTACTGACCCTTGGATTCCTGGTACCAAAAAAAAAGGAAACATTACTGACTTACTGACCTACCTCAAAAGTGTACAATTTGGTAAATTTTGACCTGCAGATCCACCCGTGACACCATTTCCACAATGCTGATCAGGTATCTCCAGTACCAGTTTTTATTTTCCAATTTTTTTATCGCTTCATTTGGTGCACATTTGTTGATACTCTGTTGCTTTCGCTCACTCCCTGCGCTACATTTGTATGCCAGGAGCTGGGCTCAGGGCCACCTGGATGAGGCTGTGGTCGTGTGACATTCGAACTGTGATCAGAAGGATTTGTGCAGGGGATGAGGGAGTGGCAGGCACAGGTCTGTGGACGCAGGGATGGTGGGTCATGTCCTTACCCTGGGAGGACCTGTGGATTCAAGACTGCGGGGCAAAAGGGCCGTGAGCAGAGAAGGGGTGCAGGGGAGAGTTTAAGGACCGAGGTGAGCTCAGGATGTTCTGT
This sequence comes from Chinchilla lanigera, assembly GCF_000276665.1. Taxonomy (NCBI): domain Eukaryota; kingdom Metazoa; phylum Chordata; class Mammalia; order Rodentia; family Chinchillidae; genus Chinchilla; species Chinchilla lanigera. Next base: position 1,044,444 of record NW_004955558.1, read on the forward strand.
TATTATCCCAGTAGAGGCACCTTTGTAGGAGCCAGCTTTCAGAGGCATGTTACCAACCCCTGCTGCCTCAGTTTCCCAAATCTGTGAATAATAGCATTTATCTCAGAGTTTCAACTGGATGCGATACACATACATGTCAATTCCGTGTTTCTCCTAAAATGAGACCTAATCGGGAAGAAAAAAATGCCAGCCCCAATCAGCCTATCCTTGCCTTACCTGCCGTTACAGAGTAGCCGCAGGAAGGGAATAGTGAGGTGTAACCTGCTGGATGCTGGCCGTCACCATGGTAATGAGCAGGTAGACCTGGTTCCGGTTAGGTGGGTCCAGTTAGGGCTTATTTTGGGGAATGTGGTTGCTTAGAACAGAACTCAACTCTCACTATGCATTCACTCACCACTCTTATTAAGGAGGGGACCTAAGGGGCTGTTCAGGGAAAGGGAGGCGCCCCCCTGCCCAGATGGCTGAGATCCCTTTCCGTGGCTGCCCGCCGCTTTTGCATCTTGCAGGCCTCCGTCCTTTCCTTGCGCACCTGTTCGCTTGCCTTTGCCTGGCAGGGGCATCCGAGGACCACTCTGTGCCTGACCCGAATTAACCTCGCCCGCTCTCCTCCTGCGCTGTCCCTCCCCAGGGCACGTTCGCCTCCCAGGTGACCCTGGAGGGGGACAAGTTGAAGGTGGAGCGGGAGATTGACGGGGGCCTGGAGACCCTCCGCCTGAAGCTGCCGGCCGTGGTGACCGCAGACCTTAGGCTCAACGAGCCCCGCTACGCCACCTTGCCCAACATCATGGTGAGCACAGTGGGCCTGGGGCTGGGCGGGACACTGCTGCCCGTGCCGAGGCGATGGTCAGATGGCGGGGCGGAAGGGCCAGGCGCATGTCATCACAGGCAGGGGTCACCCGGTCACTTTGGCCAACAGAGGGTGCGTGCGTTGAGAGTCTATGAGATTGTCTTGGTTAGTGGAGGGTCTTAGCTGGTCGTTTGAGCCAATAGAAAACTTAACTGGGCAGCAGAGGGGTTCTGCTTGCCATTCCGGCCAGTGGGCAGGTTCACCGGGCAGTCGTGGCCAGAGAGACGCGTTCGGTGGTCCTGTTTGAAGGAACGGTCCCTTGGTAGTTTTTGCCAGTGGCAAGTTAGGATGAAGGCCATCTTGGCTAACAAGAAAGGGCGCATGGGGTCTCTTGGCCAACAGGAAGAGTACTCTGGGGCATCTTGGACCATATGGAGAGTTTGGTGGGTCATTTCAGCCAATAGAAAACATTGAGTGTATCTTCTCAGCCCAGAGGGAGGGTACAGTGGGTCATCTCAGCCAATGAGGAGCATTCAGTGGGCGGATAACCAATGGGAAGTGTTCTATCCACTGAGTCATGACTGCCTAAAAGATGGGTCTCTTAGTCCTTGAGGGCCAGCACAGGGCTCCCCAAGGGGGTTTGCTGAAGAAAGGCTGCGGGCAGAGTGCAGCCAGCAGGAATTATCTGTACCAAGTGCTGCTCTATGAGAGGGAGCGCATGCCCTGGCCACTCTGGGGGCCAGGGGAGGGTCCTGCACTGCGGCGCCACGGGAAGGAGGTTTTGGGGGGCTGGGCAGGGCTTCAGCAGCCTTGTGAGCCCGGGTCCCCGCACGCAGAAAGCCAAGAAGAAGAAGATCGAGGTGATCAAGGCCGGAGACCTGGGTGTGGACATGCGCTCCAAGCTCACTGTGGTCAGCGTGGAGGACCCACCGCAGCGCACGGCTGGCGTCAAGGTGGAGAACACCGAAGACCTGGTGGCCAAGCTGAAGGAAGTCGGGCGGATTTGAGCCCCCGCTCTGAAACGCAGCAATAAAACTAGGACTCTCTTAACGTCCGTGTGCATTACCACATTCCTTGGAGGTCCCGTCTTTGATTCACTGGGCAGACATTTCCTTAAATGCCCTTGTGCCCGGTCCTGTGCCGGGCGAGCTTGGGGAGCCAGGTGAGTCAGGTCCCTCCGACTGTACTGAGGGCACAGATGCCGGCGAGGACAGACCTGGAGCAGGGTGACGGGGGCTGGGCGCAGAGGCACGTGGGGATGTGGGTGGAGCACCTGGCCTGGCCAGGGTGACCAGCAGGCTCCCTGGGGTGCTGGGTCCTGGGTGCCGGGGCCGTGCTGAGACTTGGGGCCCAAGAAGGAATCCAGCCAGAGGAGCTGGTAACAGACATTCAAAACCTCAGGTCTGGCAAAGATCCCAGCGCTGCAGTTGGATTTACTGGTTACAAATATTCATGCTCACCTTCAGCAGCTGTGAGGTCTGGGGTGAGTTGGGTCCACCGTACTACCCTAGGTTCTGGTCCTGAGGCCCCAGGTTCAAATCTGCTGACCTGGACTAGTGCCGAGCTAGCTATAGGAGGCCCTCAAGCAGCCAAGGGTTGGGGATATAGCTCAGTGCCAATGTCCTGAGTTCAAAAAAAAAAAAAAAAAAAAGATGGACACTATGTACTGGTTGTCTCTTTTTCTTTTTATTTCTTTTTTCTTTCTTTTTTTGAGACAGGTCTTTTGATGTAGTTCTGACTATTCTTGAACTCACTGTATAACCTAGGTTGGCCTTGAACTCACAGCAATCCCCCTGCCTCAGCCTCCTGAGTGCTCTTACAACCCTGGTAACTTTTGCAGCATAAACCACCCCAACATTTGGTGGGTTAACTTTTTGCTTGTAAATCTGAACAAGAGGAGGCACAAACTTGTCCCCCCATGCAGCGTCAGTTGCGGTGACTCGAAGGGGGCCACAGGTTGGACTGCCATGGCCAGAAAGCTGGCGGGGACTCTTCACTCAAACTGCACGGTCTCTGGAGGACTCAGCCAGGCCAGTGGTCAGGGGCCATGATTCTTCGCTCTGGGCTCTCGAGAGGCCCCAGCATGGCAGCTGAGGTCCAGAGGGAGGGCTCTCCGACACAGGAAGTGGAGTAAAGCAGTCCGGAAGCAGGAAGTGGCCCAGGGTCACCTCCACTGACCCTCTTGGGCTAGCAGTCACACAGCCTACTCAGATCAAGGAGAAGGAACACAGACCCTCGCCTTCTTAATGAGAGGAGTGTCCGGCCTTCACTAGGGCCCAGTGCTACCCCAGTGGGTTTTGAGAGATTAATTTATGGAGCATTTCTAGAACCATACCTGATACAAGATATTCGGCTTATATGAGGTGTGGTCAAAAAGCAATGTTCAACAACATTTATTTTATTTATATTTTTTTGTGGTACTGGGAATTGAGCTCAGGACCTTGTGCTTGCCAGGCAGGCGCTTATGCCGCTGAGCTATATCCCTGGCCTGCAACAATATTACAGTAAAAGACATACTGCCGTTAATCTCCCTTGAGACATTCCCTGTGATTTCAAACACATTCATCCCATGATTCTTGCTGCTTTTTGGAGCAGTCCCAGAAGTCCTACTTAGTGTCATTTTCCTCTGCTGTTGTGGCTGCCTGGATGTCCAGCGTCTGTTTGAAAGTTTCACCTTTCACAATTATTTTGATTCTGGCAAAGAGCCAGAAATCGCCTGGTGCCAGGTGGGGGCAGATGAGGACACACCATACCGTTTTTGTGAGCCTGCGTATCTGTTGGATGACAGCAGCAGCACTCACCGTGTTTTTGATCACACCTCATAAAGACACTCAGGAAAGAGCACTTCCAGAAGTGCGCCTGAAAGTGGCAAGCATAATGGCTAAGTGTGTTCGAAGTGAGGGGGAGGATTTTCAGGGGGACTAGTGGCACCGTGACTATTTTTTGTCTTGCTTTTTTTGTTTGTTTGTTTTTCTTCCGGTACCAGGAATCGAACTCATGACCTTTGGCTTGCCAGGCAGGCGCTGTGCCGCTGAGCTAAATCCCCAGCTCCCACCATGACTATTATAGTACACATTTATCATATATTTCCAACACCTCCTCTTATCAGCATGGTCAGCATCAGCATGGTAAGGGCTATGTGTGGCTCAGAGCTGAACAGAGGCCCTGCGCCCAACACATGTGGTAGGAAAGATCGGAAGGAAAGAGCTTTCTGATCGGCCTGGGCCTCGACCAGCCTCTCCCTCTGGCTGTGCAACATCCTGCAGGTCCCTTGACCTCTCTGAGCCATAGTCGCTGGTCTATAAAGTGAGGACAGGCACCCAGCTCAGAGGGCATTTGAAAGGGTTCAGCCCCGTAAAGCACGGGAAGAATTTAGCGTGGTTCCTGGAACAACGTAAGCAGTAATTATTGTTATTGTTCTTAATAAGGTGAGACCTGAAGGACCAGTTATGAGTGTGTGTGTGTGTGGGGGGTGTGGGTGAGAGGGAACAGGCCAGGAGAGGAAACAGCAGGAGGGCAGGGAGCTGAGAGCCGGCCCAGGAATTAGCACCTTAGGGGAGGTGCTGGAGCCAGGAGGAGTGGCGGGGTCCACTGAGGAGGTGGAACACCTCCAGGGGGCACTGCAGAGGGAAGGGTCAGCTCTGATGTGGAAGGAGCTTCAGGTGGACTAGCGGGACTTTTGGAACCTGGGCAGTGGGAACCAAGGCTGGGGAGGGCAGGGAGGAGGGAGGGAGGCGCCCAGCACCTGTGGGCTGACTGAGCGAGCTGCAGAGGGAGGAGCAGGCGGAGGGCTGGGATGCAGGGGGATGCGGAGCTTGTGAGGGTCTGAAGTCGCAGAAACGCAGCTCTGGGGGCCAGGAGAGATGGCTGTGTGGAAGCCAGCAACTCGAGACTGGGTCTGGGGACAGTAGGGAGCCATGGGAGGTTGGGAGCAGAGGAGCAGCGGGGTCGGACACAGACATCTGAGGCTGCAGGCAGACAGGGCAGACTGGAGACACAGGCCAGGGAGGAGGAAGCCATCAGCGGTGCAGCTTCCCAAAAGTTGCTCCCATCCTCCTAGCTCTTGTCCAAGATTGGCTACCGCATTTCCAGCTGGGACTCAACTCTCCCCATCTTCCCCTGGGGGTGGGGAGTGCAGATCCGGCTGGGCCTCCCACAGACAGGGCCAGCTGGGGAAGATGAGAAGGGTGGGGTGGGCGGCTCAGCCACCAGGTGGGGTTGGGGGACCCCAGCACCTCCCCTGGATCTGGCTGCCTTCCCCGCCCAGGAAGCTAAGCCACCAGTCCTGTTGGACTTGTCCTGCCCGGAGGGATAGGTGCAGGTCCCGGCTCTCTCCAGTGCCCTCTCGGGTGCGGCCAGCACCATGGACACCCTGTGGGCTCTGCCGCTCTTCCTGCTCCTGGGTAAGTTCTCTGCTCAACCCCCTCCCCCCATCCCCCTTCCCAGCAGCTCGCCAATGCCTTCCCTCCCCTCCCCTCCCCTCCTCTCCTGTCTTCTGAGTAGGGGTCCTTGCCACTCCTGGACTTCAGCAAACCACTTTCACCTCTGCCTCCTCCTCGCGCTCCATCAGCTCCTCCTCCATGGGCCGGACTTCAGAAGTCCCCCCCATCAATGCCCCCGGCCATCAGACCCCAGGGCCGCCGGCCTCTGCTGAAATCCCTGATTCTGACTGGTTTCCTGAGGCCCTGATTTCGAAGGATGTGCCTGGGTCCCTCTGGCCAAACGTTTCTGCTGACGGCCAGCATTTGAGCTCAGAGCTCACATTCTCCGAAATTCCTGATTCTGAAGCATTTTCTGACATCTTGGATCCTCAAGTTCCCGGGAAAGGCCCTGCACCTTCCACCTCGGTTAAAATACCAGCTTCAAACACCTCTGCTCAAATCCTGGACACCAAAGTATCTGCTGAGGACCCAGAGTCAAAGCTCCCCCCTGAAGATCTGGACCTTAAACACTCTTCAAGGGATCCAGAAGTTTCTTTGGAGACCTACCCAGCCGCAAGCTTCCCCCAGCAGGTGGGGGGTCCCCTTGCTGTGCTGGTGGGGACCACCATCCGGCTGCCCCTAGATCCAGTGCCCAGCCGCGGGCCCCCTGCCCCTCTGGTGGTCTGGCGCCGAGGGTCCAAGGTGCTGGCAGCTGGCGGCCTGGGGCCAGGGGCTCCCCTGATCAGCCTGGACCCTGCTCACCGAGACCGCCTGCGCTTCGACCAGGCCCAAGGGGGTCTGGAACTTGCCTCTGCCCAGCTGGATGACGCGGGAGTCTACACGGTTGAGGTCATCCGGGGCGGTCTCTCTCGTCAAACTCAGGAGTTCATGGTGGGCGTGTACGGTAAGTGGACCACAGCACCGGCTGCTTCCAGACCTTGGGCAGGTCTCTAAACTGTCTCATAGACGCTTTCTCCCAACAGGAAGGGGTTCCGGGATGGGAGGGGACGGAGGGGATGGGAGGGGGACGGGAGGAGAGGACTGGGAACGCTGGAGGTGGGAAGAACTCTAGCAGAGGGACCTGACCCCGTGGGTTGGAGGGAGAAGGCTGAGGGCCATCCGGACCCCTGAGTGTGAGGGTGAAGGCTGGAAGTGGACTCCTGGGTCTGAGAAGGGAGGGCTGGAACTGGACCCCCACGTCACGAGGAGAGAGCTCTGATAGCACAGACTCAGCGGCACCGAGCGATGGGCCCAAACTTCGGGGGTGAAGAGGAGGCAGCGGCAGGGTCCCAAAGTCCCTGGTGTAGAGGAGAGGGGACTAGGGGCCGGCTCCCGATCCCATTCTCCGCTCCAGAGCCCCTACCCCAGCTGTCGGTGCAGCCCCAGGCCCCGGAGACAGAGGAGGGGGCGGCCGAGCTCCGGCTGCGCTGCCTGGGGTGGAGGCCCGGCCGCGGGGAGCTGAGCTGGAGCCGGGATGGCCGCGCCCTGGAGGCCGTGGACTCGGAGGGAGTAGTGTCGCCCCGGATCCGCGCCGAGGGGGACCAGCTGCGCCTGGTGCGCCCCGCGCGCAGCGACCACGCGCGGTACACGTGCCGCGTGCGCAGCCCCTTCGGCCAGGCAGAGGCCGCGGCGGACGTCAGCGTCTTCTGTGAGTGCGGGGGGCGCCTGCAGGCGGGGCGGGGCTCTCGGGTGGCTGGAGGGACCCCGGTGGCTGGAGGTGACCCCGGCCCCTCGCCCCGCAGACGGCCCCGACCCTCCGATCATCACGGTCTCCTCGGATCGCGACGCCGCCCCTGCGCAATATGTCACCGCGGGCAGCAACGTGACCTTGCGCTGCACCGCCGCCTCG
>NW_004955558.1:1051755-1074474 GCF_000276665.1 Chinchilla lanigera
GGGCGGGTCCGGGAGGAGGGGCTGTCCCAGTGGGCGGGGCTAGAGGACGGGGCGGGGCCTGGGCGTGGTCGCTGGGGCGGCCCGAAACACACGTGGGCGGGGCCAACTGGGGGAGGGCTATCTGCTGGTGGGCGTGGCTACCGGTGACCAGGGCGTGGCCGGGGTTAGAGCAGAGATTGCTGTTAAAGGGTCGGGCATTCCTAGAAGTGGCAAAACCAGCAGGAGGAGAGGCAGATATGCTTGGGCAAGTGGCGTTCTCAACAAAGAAAGTAGCGCAGTTAAGTGGCCCGGAGTGGGATTATCAAGGGGGACTAGGCTACCTGGGCCCGTCAGTGGGCTCTGCAGAGGGAGTAGTAGCCTGGCCACGGGGGTGGAGCCATAAACCAAAGGGGCGGGGCCGGAGCAAGTGCGCTATCTGGAAGGGGTGGAGTCTAGGAGGGGCGGAGCTATCTTGAAGGGGCGGGGTCCAGGCTGGGGCGGAGCCATCTAGGAGAAGGGGCTGCTCCACGGGGAATAATCAAGGAGGGGGCCGAGCAACCTGACAGAGGAGCGGAGCTGGAAAGGAAAGGGCGGGATCACGTTTGGAAGAATCTGCGAAAATGCAGTTTTCTTGGGAGGGGCTGCGGAATGCCCGCTTAGCTAGGCAGTCACTGAGGACCGGGAGCCGGGTCAGTCCGTAAGAGGCGGGATTGGCGCCTCGGGGCGGGGCTGGATGAAGGGGCGGGGCCCGCTGGCAGAGGCGGGGCCAGGGTAGAAAGGTGAGACCGCGGGGTCCGGATGTCCCTTCCCTCTGCAGATCTGCCCCCCGGCTCCCCGCAGTGCTCGGTCGAAGAGAGTCTCGGGGACCGTAGCCTCCGCTTCCGCTGCTCGTGGCCGGGCGGGGTCCCTGCCGCCTCCCTGCAGTTCCAGGGTCTTCCCGAAGGCGTCCGCGCGGGCCCGGCTCCCTCTGTGCTGCAGGCGACCGTCCCCGCCCACCCCCGGCTCAGCGGCGTGCCGGTCACCTGCCTCGCTCGCCACCTGGTGGCCACGCGCACCTGCACTGTCACCCCGGGTGAGGGCTGCGTTCCTCTGCCATAGCAGAGGAGGGGGACCCTCTCTTTGGTCCGTTGGCGTTTGTGGGACTGGGGGTGGGGTGGGCGCTTCCTTACTCGAGGAAAGGGGCGGAAGCTAGAGAAAGAACAAGGCTTTTCCTATACCCGAGGGTCGGGAGGGGCAGGGACAGGGCTTTTATTCCTGGACCCAGAAGGACTGTCACTTTCACATGTATTCAGAGAAATATCGGTCTTTTTTTTTTAATCAGTCAATTTAAAAATTTTTTATTTTTAAAGTAATTAACAGCGGAGAATAATGCGTTTGGCAGCACAGGGCCTGGCCTATGGTATGTGCTCAGTGTGTGTGTGTGTGTGTGTGTGCGCGCGCGCTGAGAATGGATGAATAAATGAATGAGTGAGTGAGTGAATGGGCAGTTCTTCCGCATTTGGCCACAGCCCGCATTTGGTCACTGTGATTTACAGAAAGGCACGGACTTGTTACGTGAGTCCAGGGTGAGGGCTTGATTCTTCTCACTGGGCTTCTGTCCTCTACAGAGGCCCCCCAGGAGGTGCTGCTACATCTGCAGGTGGAAGAGACCCGGTCAGGGGAGGCCGAGGTGGTCCTGCAGGCCTCTGGGTGCCCCGCACCCTCTCGAGCTGCCTGGGCTCGGGACGGCAGGCCCCTGGCGCCAGGAGGTGGGGGTCGCCTGCGGCTCAGCCGGGATGGCCGCAGACTCCTCATTGGCAACTTCAGCCTGGACTGGGACCTGGGAAATTACTCCGTGCTGTGCAGCGGGGTGCTGGGTGCCGGGGGTGACCAGATCACCCTCATCGGTGAGCCTCAACCTTTCCCAAAGCCCTAACTTTCAAGTCCCCAAGGCCCCGCCCTAAAACCCAGGCGACCGGCCTCCAGCCCCTCTTCCCGCAGACCCAGGGGGCCAGGCCCCCAGGCCCCTTCCTTCTCCCACGCAGACCCCAGCATCCTGCCGCAGCTCCCCTTCTTCCTCCAGGCCCTTCCATCGCCTCATGGAGGCTGCAGAGAGCCCGAGACGCAGCAGTGCTGACTTGGGATGTGGAGCGCGGTGCCCTGATCAGCGGCTTTGAGATCCAGGCGTGGACAGAGGGGGCCGACCGCAGCAGAGCCGTCGGTTACAGGGACTGGATCTCCCTGCTTGTGCTGGGACCTCGGGAGCGGTCAGCCGTGGTGTCCCTGCCCCCTCGGAGCCCCAGGACCTGGGCTTTGCGCATCCTGCCCATTCTGGGAACCCAAGCAGGGACCCCATCTCAAAGCCGACTCTACCAGGGAGGTGAGCTGGGGCGTGGGCACCTTGCCCTGGGCTTCTCTTAGTGCTCTGACCGGTCCCTGTAGGCTGGCGTGTTGGGTCTCCCTGCCCCCCTCTCATAGTGCTGGAACAATTACCTCGACCTTGGAGGCTTGGAACAACGGAAGCATATTGTGTCACGGCTGGAGGACACAAGTCTGATAGGAAGGTGTTATCAAAGCCGGGCTCTTCTGAGATTCTGGGTGGACTCCGCCCTTGTCTCTTTGTGGCTTCTGGTGGTGGCTGTCCGATCTTGGTGTCCCTCAGCTGCATGCAGGGGACTCCAGTCTCCGCCTGCAGCTTTCTCATGGCCTTCTCCTCCCTCTGTGAGTCTCTGTCCTCTTCTGATAAGGACACGTGCGACAGGGTCCATGCTGAGCTGATGACCTGACTTCGACTTTGTTACATTTCAAAGACCTTATTCCAAAATAAGGCCACATTCACAGGTACAGAGGATTAGCACCTCAATGTGAAATTTAACTTCTGCATGGTGGAATGTCTCAGGTGGTAGCCATTGAACTGGCGTTTGTCCCCAGGGAGATCTTGTGCGGACTGATGGCCTTCGAGGTCACTAATGTTCAGATGACCCCAAATGATTTATCCCCAGCCCTGACCTCTTCCTGGAACTCCAGATCTTGAATAGGCAAATCCCTACCTGACATCTTACTTGGGTGTCCCACTGGCATCTTAACGTGACATATCCAAAATAGACCCTTTGATGTTTCCTCTGCAAAACCGGACCCCCACCCGCCAGTCTTGCCCGTCCTGCTGAATGGCGCCACTCATGTTCCCCAAATCACCCCTTGACATCCCAGGTACCTGCAGGTTGGGTCGGTTTACTTTCCAAGATGCTTTTCCCAATCCCTTCTCTTCTTTCCACTTTCACGGCATCCTCTTTTGCCTGGAGAACAGCAGCCATGTGCCTGGCCTCTGCACCCTTCCTCTTCGCTAATCCATCCTCTAGGTAGAAGCCAAAGTAAGGAAGTCAGATCATGAGGCTGTTCCACTAAAACCCACACCCTCCAAGAACTCCTAGAGCCCTCTCCAGGACCTGGCCCCTGGTATCACACTAACTTCATCCTCTGCCTCTTGCCTCGTCCCATGTCCTCCACCCACACTGGTCTCCATCGGACACCATAAACTCCTTCCTAGCTCTGAGCCTTTGCATTTGCTGTTCGCTCTCCTTGGGACACCATCCCCCAGGTTTGGCCTGACTGGCTTCTTCGGATCCCTGCTCACTGCTTTTGGAATATTCTCCTCCTCTCCCCTCCGCTCCTATTATTTCTCTCAGTACCAGCTGTAATTATTTTACCTGTTGCTTGTTTATTTCTGCCTCCTCTCTTGGAGCTAATGCCCACAGAGGTGGGTATCTTGCCTGTTTTGCCCGCCAGTGGAATCTCACCATCTGGCCTAGTGCCAGGCACACAGAGTCACTCGGTAAATGCTAAATGAACCAAGAGTGCTGGTGTCCTACATTCTAGGTTCCGAGAATTCGCAGGGGGCCTGGACTCCTCTGTCCCCACAACAGGATGGATCAGGACCTAGGAGACTGGGGTCCAGCCTCTATCCTTCTCCCTTATGTCCCTCCCGTCTGTCTCTGCCAGGTCCCGTCCTGGGCCCCGGGGCCATCGCTGGCATCGTCCTGGGCTCTCTGTTAGGCTTGGCCCTGCTGGTCACACTCATTCTCCTGTGCGTCTGCTGCCTGCTGCGTTTTAGAGGTGAGTGAGGGTTCTGGGGAAGACGCCAATTGGGAGGGTCCCTAGAAGAGGCCGGTCAGAGACCTGGCTGAGCCAATCAGCGCAATCATAGGTCATCCGCTCCGCCTTCCTGCCTCTATATCAGCCAATCACAGCAAGGCCCCACCTCTCAGGCCAGCTTTCCTTACTATTGGCTGATCAGCAGCCACTCAAATGTTCCCTTCCCTCTTTTCTCCTTCCCAGGAAAGTCTCCTAATTTGAAAAAGAAGTATCCTCCAACCTTGGCGCCTGTAGTCATCCCACCAGCAAAAAAGACGCAGGGTGTTGTGACCCCAGTGCAGACTCCACAGCTGCTGCCTTTTAAATTTCCACTGGAAGACCCCAGCCCAGCCAGGCCCCAGCCAGTAAGTGCAGTGCCCCCACTTCCTCCGGAATAAGGGCAGAATTTATTTATTTATTTATTTATTTATTTATTTATTTATTTATTTATTTTTAATTTTAAAGAATAAAAGAAGGATAACATAATAATAGGGGGGACTTAGCAAATTACAGACAAAATGGTAGGAAATTATCAATGGTTATCATTTTACATATTATTGTCTACAAAATAGTTTCTCAGGAAAACAAATAGACAAATAATAGTGAGTTAGAGACAAAAGAGGTAGGAGATTATCAAGAGTTGTTGTACTATACTTTGGTATCTTCAAAGTGGCTTCTAAGGAAAATAAATAGAGCTATACATGAGTGACCTATTGAAAAATCATTAACTATTCTCAATGGTTGTTGTAGGAAACACATAATAATAAACAGACATCCATTTATGAAATAGGATAGGAGCATTACAAACTTTACACAGTTATGGATAGATTAGTAGGAAAATATCAATGGCTGCTGTAATACGTGGTGGTATCTTCAATATGGTTTCTCAGGAAGACAGAGATATGCAAGAGGGACCTATTAAGTAGTTACAGCCTAAGGGTTGTCAAAAATAGCATATTACCTCCTCACCAGTGACTCCTGTCACTGAGGTGTGATGGCTGGAAGGAAGGTCAGGATTGAGAAGAAGGACTGAGAGACTTGCACCTGTGTCTAGCAACAGGCTGTTTTCTTGTTCCTCCATAGTCATGATTACCCAGGGCTCCTCGATGGAGATGACGGTCTGGCCAGAGGGAGAAGGCAGACCATGCCCCAAGCCCTCTCATTCCTGTTGGAGTAACTGGTAGCATGGGTCTGAGCTCTGGGGCCTCCACCTCAGAGGGCAGACCGATCTCCAGTGGTCTCCTTTGCATCCAGGGCATGGCCCATGGGGCCTCTTAGGGCAGTTAGAATTTATTATATAGTCAGAGAGAGGTGATGTTTTCGGTGCCCTTCTTTTACTTGTTAGTTTGCAAAGGTGATAAAACTTTGTCCTTCTATTTAAAAATACATAAACTGGACAGAAGCCAGGCATGGTGGTACACACTTACACTCCTAGCACTCTGGAAGGCTGAGGCAGGAGGGTCACAAAATCCAGCCCAGCCTGGGCATCTTAGTGACTTAGTGAGACTCTGCCTCAAAATAAAAAATAAAAAGGGCTAGGGATGTAGTTCATAAAAATTGGGTAAGATTTCCATTTTTCTCTCTAAGGCAGTACGGAAATTGGGTTGTGGTCTACCTTAGTTCTCCTAGGGATAGCTTAATATTTTTCTTCTGGAAAACCAGTGGGATCAGCTAGTATTGGAAAGGTTTGAGCTACAGGTGGAGAAGGTGAGATGGATGAATCAAGTCATGTCCAGGTTGCCTCCTGAGGTCACCCCTCCCCTGCCTCTCTTCCAGGCCACTGGCCCCAAGACCCCCAGGATGGTTGTCTCTCCAACCAGGGGCCCCAGAACTGTCCGGACAGCCACACAGGTGTGATCCGTGCCGGGAGCCCACTCTCCACTGGGAATTTGGGGCCAAGATTTCTTGTTTCGCCCAAACGGCAGGTAGGGCCTGCAGTGACTGGGAGTTGGACCTCAAAAGTGAGACTTTCTATGTTCCTGTCATTGGAGAAGATTCAACCTGTATTTGTACAGCTAAGCAGTGTGGTCTACACAACATCAGAGGCCAGCGTGCTGCGCTGCTCTGCCTGGAGGGGGAACCTGGCTTTAGGTCTCCAGCTTCACTTTGCTGCCCCTGCTTCTGGCTGGGCTCCCAGAGACTGCATCATAAGACAGATCAGACCCCTCCCTCGTCTCTCTCAACATTCTAGGGCTACATGCCGCCCTTTGGGTCTTATCCAAACCCACTTCCCGACCTGCAGGGTCTCATGGCTTGGCCTGTGCTGGCTGCCGTAACCTCCCTTCTCAGCGCTGACCTGTCTTCGTCCATATGGGCTTATTCTTAGCCACGCTGTGTCCCCCAGGGCTTGGCCTGGACGCTTTTCCTGTCATTCACTTAACAAGTTCAAGGCAGCCCCGCCCATCCCAGGACACCTTTTCCTTCACCTTGGTCGTAGGTCGAGTCCCAGCACCCCTGAACTTCCCCCTCCTTGTCTGCAGATTCGAAATTCCTTGTGTAGCTCAGATCCACTCGATCGACAGATCTTCACGAAGACACAAACCACACTGTTATCTCAGCACTTAACACAGGGCCTGGCGCACACCAGACAATCCATACACATTTGCTGATTGATCAAGCATTTGTGGTGCCAGTCAAGAGTGAGGCTGCCTGTGCTCTCCCCCACATGATACCTGCCTGCTTCCACAGGGTTTCCCACTGAGAATTTAGGGGGTACACTAGTGAGGATTCTTCTGACAGCAAGAAACAAAAGAAATGGTGATAAGAAATATAAAGATATATGGCTTCACCCTGTCTCAGCAACTCACTGGCTCCACCCAGGACCTAGACCCTTTGAATCCTTCTGCTTGACCACTTTTTAGTGGGCTGGCGTATTTTGTCCATGTGTTGTTGCCTCCTGTAGCAAAATGGCTGCTGCAGTTCCGGTTGTCACATCTTCACATAACAGTATCCAAAGACAAAAGGAAGGGGGCTAGGCTATAAAAACACATCTCTTCCTTCTCCCTGTCCCTCCTTTCTGAGAGAGAGAGAGAGAGAGAGAGAGAGAGGAAGGGAAGGAAGCTGACTTTCCTGGAAGTCTACCAGCCAACTTTGCTTCATATCTTTGGCTACAACTGCCCAGAGAGTGGCTAAGAAGGCCGGGAAACTAAATATTCCAGTCTGTGTCACTGCAGGTGGGTCGGCTAGCAAAGACGAAAGAAGCAGCAAATAAAGTGTAGGCGAGCTGCATGTGTCTCGGGGCAGGAAAGGAGAGGTAGCTACCAGTTAAAAGTTAGGGATGGGGAGACAACGGAAAGTACAGCCCCAGACCTTTTTGGAGTCGGGTGCCTGAGCCCCCTGAGCCCCTTGCCCTCGCGGGTATCAGGCAATTTCCATTTCCTTTGGGTCACCAGAGACAGAAAACCAGACACACACGGGGTGCACACACATGACACTTTATTGCTTGTGTAAGTGGAGAACGGCATCAGGTACACTTTGATCCAGCTGCACAAATGGCGTCCCAGAGACTCAGATTCTCAGCCCTTCTGTTCTGCTTTCTGAGTTGCCGCTTAATCTCAGCCTCATACACCGTCTTCCCGGCCATCGCAGTCCGCCAGACTGGAGACTTCTCGGCCGGGCAGACGAAGGCCGCCTCCTCGGAGCCCCACCACCCACAGAAGGGTGTCCCTTCTTGCAGTCTGCGCCCTCTCATTGGCCTGACCAAGTGTAGGTCCACGTCTGAGCCAATCACGGAGGAAAGAGGCTCTGCTGAGTGGCTTAAGCCAATCAGGGGCCGGATTTGTAATGGGCCGATTCCAAATCTACCCAAGAGAGAGGGGGCAGGAAGGAAGCTGGGGTGGGTGCCACCACATGACCTACCCTCGGATCTCCAGTCACCCGACTCTTAACCACACTGAATCTGTAAGCAGAGACTTTGGAAAAAGGCGTTTATTGGTGTGGTGGTCTCAACACTCCCCATGAATTGGAACACACGGCCCCCAGGGCCCCCGCCCCCCTCCCCGCGCCCCTCCCCCGCCCTGCCCGGTCCCCTGGACCCTGGGAATGGAAGACAATGTGTGATGGGGCCCACGCCCCCGTCTGAGGTACAGTCACTGCCCCGCGCCCCCTCTGCCCTCGAAGCCACCACGCCGCGGGTGGGGTAGTTCCGGGTGGGTGGTTATACGGGGTCTCCGGGGAGTCGGGGCTGGTGACATGGCGACTCTGCCTGGGCTCCGGGCGTCTGTGTGACACCCTCCCCGCTGCTCGGTGTGGTGTGGCGTGCCAGGGCTGCGTACCGGGCCCTCGGAGCTGAGGCCAGTCTCACAACGTCCCTTCCCGAAGACAGTGCCCTCCTTGGGGGCGCCACGGCTGGACACCAGCTACAGGGCAGCTGGAGCCAGGGCTACTGCTGTCACTCACGAGTGTGTGCCTGTGCGCGCGCGCGTGTGAGGGCGGTCAGGTCGGCCTGCGGGGGGACACTGTGTGGAGAGGCGCGCCGCCCAGGGCTGTGGGCCAGCTGCAGGGACCCTGGGGCAGCTGGCTGGCGCTGCAGGTGGCCGAGGGTAGGGTGTGGCAGGGGGGCGAAGCACTGGGACAGAAAGGCGGCTACTGCCACCAGCCTGACAGTTGGGTGGAAGCACCGATTGGCCCGGGAGGGGGCCAGAAAGTCCAGGGTTGGGACGCAAGGAAGAGGGGAGGTCTCAGGCCACTGCGCCAGGGATGAGGCCTCCGGCCGCAGGCAGCTGGTGTACAGCAGGGAGGGACGGAACCACGGGAGCCGCGATGGAGGTCCTCACTGAGTCACAAAGGCTGGGTGACGGGAGGTGACAGCCCACCCCGCTCCCAACCTGCCCCGCGGTGCAGCTGGACGGGGCCGATGGGTCGGTGCCGGGCTCCGGGAGCCTGAAGCACCCACGCCTAGGGGACGCCTGCAGGGCCGGGCAGGGGCGTGGGGGGAGGCGGGGGCACGCTCCCCTCCCAGCGCACTCCCACACAAACGTACACACACGTGCGGGCGCACGCTCACACACCCACGCACACACGAGCCAGGAGAGGGGTGTGGGGCGGCCGGGGCTGGGTCACGTCGAAAGGTGAACGGGTGGCGGTGGCGAGAATGGCTGTAGAAAGATGCATAATTTTGCGTTATCCCTCACAGTGACGGGTTCTCCGAAGGTCTTTCCTCCTCCTCCTCCTCCTCCTCCTCCTCCTCGAGTGACTGAGAGCTCTTCCGCCCCCTCGAGACCCACAGCGCTCGCTCCCCCTCTTCCTCTTGCTCTGGCCCGAGGCCCCCTGGGGGGAGGCGCCCTGCACTGGCCGCGCCTACATCCTCCACCACAGCCAGCCCAGGGCAGAGAGCAGGGCCAGGGGCCCCGGGGGCCTCGGGGCTGAGTTCTCCAGGGATCCGGGGCCTGGGGAAAGAGAAGAGGGCGCGGTTGAGGGCCAGCGATGGGGGAGCGCGTCCAGTGGCTGTGCCTGCTCTCCCCGTCAGTCTCCAAGGGTCTATTTCCTTCGTTTTGTTTTGGTACTGGGGATGGAGCCCAGGGCCTTTGCACTGAGCTGCATCTCCAGCCCTTTTCTGTTTTTGGAGAGAGGGTCTTGCTAAGTTGCTCAGCCTCCCAGGGCGCTGGGGTTGCAGGTGTGAACCGCGTGCCTGGCCCCGAGGGTCTCTTGCGGGCAGTTCTCTGTGGGCCTTTCTGGAGTTTCATTCTGTGTGCCTGTTTTTCTGTTTTGAGTCTTACATCCTCTCCACTTTGCTTTCACTGTTTTGCTTCGCTCTAAACTCTCAGTGTTTGTCCGTCTGTCTGTCTGGCACTTCCACCTGCATTTTATCCCCAGCTTGTCCAAAACTGCTCTGGCCTTCTCTGCCGCATGCTGCTGCCCTCCCCTCAATCCTGTACAACGCAGTCCCTACACGGCTGTGCGGTCCTGAGCTCCGCCTTCTTGGGCCGCAGATGTTTTCAGTGGCTCTTCCGGGTCCCCCTGACCTCTTCGCTGTGATTTTGCAAATGCCCTTCCAAATCCAAGCTGGGGTTCGTTTTTTCTACCTTTTCTTTTCTTTTTTCCTTTCTTCTGGTACTGGGCATGGACCCCTGGGGCACTCTCCCACTGAGCTACCTGCTCAGCCCTTTTTATGTTTTATTTTGAGATAAGGTCTCCCTAAATTGACTGGGCCGGCCTCAAACTTGACATCCTCCTATCTCAGCCTCCCCAGTAGCCGGGTGGGTAGGTGTGCGCCCCACAGTCGGCCCGCGTTGATTTCCTGTCTCAGCTGAAATGCTGCTTCCTCCAGGAAGCGTCCTCCGATGGCCTTACCTGATCACTAGCACCCCCAAACGTCTCTTTTCTCTCTAGCTGTTCCGGATGCGCAGTTATATTTTGTTCATGTGTGTGTCTATTTGCTTACTTACCTGCGCGTCCATTTTATTGCTCTTCTAGCACTGGGTTATAAGCTCTGCGAGTCCCCAAACTGTGTCACTGCTGCGTCCCCAGATCCCTTCGCGGGTGCTCGGTGAATACTGATTAAGCGGATCGCTTTCCCTGCTCCGTCGCATTACTGGACTCAGCGTCCGTGTCTCTCCTACCCTGGGGGTCAGTCGGGGGTGGCCCTGCGCCCCCCCCACCCCACCCGGGCCCACCCGCGGACGCACGCAGGAGCCGCATGGAGGCGCTGGACGCTCCGAGCCGGTTGGCGGCACGACAGGTGTAGTTGCCGTAGTGCCGGGCGCTCACGTTGGCGAAGAGGAGCATGGAGCGGGTGCGCTCGGTCTGCACCTTCAGGCCCTCTGCCGCGCCGCTGCTCAGCCTGCGGGACGGGGTCGGGGTCGGGCCGGGCACCCCTCGGTGCGGCGCCCGGCACCCTCACTTTCCGGGGAGGCCTAGCATGGGTTCTAGACCCGCCCTCGGGGACCCCGGCTCCAGGCACCACGCCCCCTCCGCGACTGCGGGCGCTCCCATCCCCAGGGGGCTCCCTAATCCAGCACCAGAAAATTCCGGGGAGACGCGCCCCAGCGCTCGTCCTGGGGCCCGAGCCAGCGTCTCCGGGCTCGCGCACCCCACGGCCTGGAGCCCACCCGAGCTCTGAGACTGCGCGCTCCCGCCGCCCCTGCCGCCCCTCCCGCTCCCCGGGGCCGTCCTCACAGTCTGTCGTCCTTGTACCACTGGAAGTCGGCGGGCGGCACGGCCATGGCTTCGCAGCGCAGGAGCGCGGCCCGGCCCAGGGCGGTGCGCGCGCTGGTCACGTCCGTGATGGTCGGCGGATCTGGCGAGGGGCGAGGGTCAGCGAGGGCTGCGCAGCCACCCTCCCGCCGGCCCGTCCGCCGCGGCTCCCGCCCCTCCGCCCCTCTCCCCGGCGCGCCCCCTTCCGCGCCCAGGGCCGGGGCTCACAGTTGACTGTGACCAGCACGCGGCGGCTGTCGGGCGCCGAGTTCACCCCGTTGTGAGTCACGCACTCGTACTCCCCCGCCTGGCCGCGCTGGATGTCGGAAATCTCCAGGATCTCGCCCTCAGAGGTGAAGCCGTCTGTGGGGGAAGGGGGGGGAGGGGGAGGGGCCGGACACAAACACTTAACACGGGACAACACGGGCAGCACAACGGGACACACATCAGCGGGGCCGGCACTGCAGCGCCTGGAGTGCCCGGGTCAGCGGAAGCCGAGGGGGCTGCGGGGTGGGCAAGGAATGAGCAGCGGGGCTTAGGACCTGGAGCCCGGGGGTGGGGGTGGGGGGTCCTGGAATGTGGGATTCAGGAGATCCAGGGATCTGGGATCTCTGAGCATGGTGCTCAGGATTCCCAACGGGGAGGAGAATCCCAAGATCGTGGATCTCAGAAGGATCCAGGAAATAAAGGCCCGCTGGGGAGAGTCCAGAGTTCCGGGATCAAGCTCTTAGGTCCAGAGAACTAAGATCTGTGGCCTCAGGGGATCAAGTTTTCACAGGGACCTAGTGACTGGCACTCCGGGTCTCCTCAGATGCAGGGAGTAGGGATCAGAGCCTTGGGATCTTGTGTGGGGGGGTCAGGTAAAGGGTCGGGGGCTGGAGTGGTGGCCCTAAGCGGTCACGTTCAGGCTCCCTGCACTGTGTCTGTGGACCTGTCAGCAGTGGCTCTCAGGGTCATGAAAACACACGGGTGGGGGTGGAAGGAGCTCCTGATTTTCTCGGGGTCTGGGCTGGGGCCTGAGCATGCGCATTTCTGGCAGTGCACCCTCCCAGGGGAGGCTGATGCTGGCGCCTGGGGACCTGCTGGGCTACAGCATCCAGCAGGGGAGGTGGGAGTGTGAGTCAGAGACGGGACTGTGGCCAGAACCCGGCTGCAGCTGCGCTTGGGGTGCCCGGTGGTGGGACGCCAAGGAAGGAAAGGGGTTCCTCATGGGCGATTTGGAAAACCCAGCAAGGGTCTGAGAGGCAGGTGGAAGCCGGTGGTGAAGGCTCTGTCTGGGGTCTGCTGATGAGGGCCGGGGAAACGGGGGGTGCATGGAGTCTCCGGAATGGCGGGCGGGGCTCAGGAATCCAGCTCAGGACAGGGGAGTGGAGGGGCGCAGACTGCAGGGTAGGGCAAGGGCGTTCTGTCTGGGGTGGGGTCCTCACCTCGGAGCTGCCTCCAGGTGACCGTTGGCTCCGGCCGCCCCACGGCCAGACAAAGCAAGTTCACGTTGCCCCCCTCATTCACTGTCACAGGGGAGGAGATGTTCACGATGCGGGCGGGGACTGCGGGCAGGGAGGGAGGTCAGGGGAGGCTGGAGGTGCCCTCTCGGGGTCCGGCCCAGCCCGCTCCCTCCGACCCCGGGGTCCGCGCCTGGCCCTCCTCCTCCCTCAGACCCGGGGTCTGGCCCGCCTCCTCCCTCAGACCAGGTGTGGGCTGACACTCAGTCCGCCCTTACAGCCCCCTGTGTTTGTCACCTCCCTTTTTGCCGTGTGCTCTGCCTCTGCATGGGCTTCGCTCCTTGTCTAATTTCTGGCCGTGCTGAAGTCTGTGTCTTTCTCTCCTTCATCCCAACTTGCTTTCACTGTCTTCTGGTCTGAATTCC
This sequence comes from Chinchilla lanigera, assembly GCF_000276665.1. Classification (NCBI taxonomy): domain Eukaryota; kingdom Metazoa; phylum Chordata; class Mammalia; order Rodentia; family Chinchillidae; genus Chinchilla; species Chinchilla lanigera. Next base: position 1,064,846 of record NW_004955558.1, read on the forward strand.
TATCTCCCTGTCTCTCTTTTTGTTTACCATTATTTTAAAATTAATGTACTTAACACATACCCATATGGCACTTTCTATGTGGCAGATTCTGTGCTAAGCGCTCTGTAAAAATCCATTCATTATTTTCTTCCTCGCTGTCCTAGGCTGGACATTACTGTCTAAGACGTGTGTTGGATTTTTTTCCCCTCTTTCATTTGGGCTTCTCACTCATGGCGACCTTGTGACCCAGGGTGCCACAGTTTCTTTTCTTTTTTTTGTCTTTTCTTCCAGTACCAGGAATCGAACTCACGACCTTGCGCTTGCCAGGCAGGCGCTGTGCCGCTGAGCTAAATCCCCAGCCCCTGGGTGCCACAGTTTAATTGGCAGAGACTTTTCTCCTTTCCCAGTAGAGCATGAAACACAGGCGCCCCCTGACTGACGCTCTCCGGAATTTGAGGAGAGACAGCACCATCCCCCTTTGATTTCCAGGCCAAGGAGCCCAAGGGAGAGCTCTGCTTGCCTGGGGAGCCTGGCTGGTGAGGGTCATCGCTGAGGCTGGACCGGGGTGGCCTGGCTCCCGCGCTGCTGCTAATGGTGACCCCAGTGGGTGCTCTCCGTGTTCGCGTTCTGTCTCTCTGGGTGCTCCCCGCACCCCAGCCCACCTCTGCTTCCCTGTGAAGTGGTTTCTGAGCTTTGTCTCCCCACCCCTCGGAAGCCCAGCCTCTCTGTGGGTCCTTGCGGCTCCATCTCTTCCTCTGAATTCCATTCCTTTCATTCCCCTCCTCCCCTCCCCGCTTCTTTCCTGTTTTATTGGGAGGGGGTTGCTTCCACAGCTCTGCACACAGCCGAAGTCCCAGGCCTTTGAGCTTCCAGCGGGGAGGGACGGCCTGCCTCGCTCACTGCATATCCTCAGTGCAATCCCTGCGTGTGGTGGCACTGCACAGATGCACGCGGCCCTCCTCTGAGCGCCCCTCTGCCCGGTGCTTTCCTGCCTAGAGACTGTCACCCCGACTAGCACAGCCTGAGTATCACTGTCCTGTGGTTTCGTGTGTCTGCTTGGCAGAAATCCGTCCTCCATGGATGCGTTCCCAGGAGCGAGGGCCGCACTGGGGAGTGCATGCCGCGTGGGGGAGTCCGCAGGGACGCCCACCGTGCAGTGCGTAGTTGCTGTGCCCAGCGCCGCGTCGCTGCGCCTTCGCTCCCCACCCGGCCGCCCGCCCTGCTCACCGTGGACGATGAGGTAGACCTGAGTGGTGTACGGCTGGTGGCGGGTCTGGAAGGAGCAGGTGTAGAGGCCCTCGTCGCCCAGCCCCACCTGGGTGATGAGGATGGAGAACTCCTCGGGCGTGTTGATGAGCAGCCGCACGCGGGGGTCGCTGGTCCAGCGGTCGTTGCCGGCGTACAGGATGTTGGAGCGGTTCAGCCAGGCCACGCGGGTCACGTGCTCGTCGATAAAGCAGCTGGGGGAAGGAGGGGTTACCATTAGGGTCACACCTCCGGGTCCCACAGCAGTCCTGAGGGGCAGACTATTGTGGGCGCTGTGCTGGTGGGTAAACTGAGTCTCAGCCGGAGAGCGGCGGCTCAGGGCTACCACGGCCCATAGCTGGAGGTGGGACCCTCGGCAGGAAGTGCGTCACACGCCCTCCCACGCCAGCCCCCAGCCAAGCCCAGGACCGCTGGGCTGTGCCATGCCTGCGCTGCTGACCCACATACCTGAGGGTGGCGTTGTCGCCTTCGCACACGGTGTAGTTGTCGGCGGGGGAGCTGAACTCCAGGCTCTGTGACAGCAGCCCTGTGGGAGGGAGGTCTCAGTCTGGTGGCAGAGGCGGGCACGGCAGAGACTGCAAACGCAGGCACACGTGTGCGCACACCCCAGGGACACGGACACCTTCCACACCTACCGCCACACGCGTTCACGGATGTTTGCAGAGATACACATACAGCAGTCACACTCAGCCTGGGCCTCTTCCTGGGCCTTTATGGACTCACAGACAGACGCGGGGAGCGGGGATGCAGGACACGCAGACTGTAGACCTCCAGGACACGAGACAGTACCCCAAGGCACAGAGACACACATGAACAGACCTGTGCGTGGACACACGTACACAGAAATGCACACGCACACAGAGGCACATCCACATAGATACATGAGCAGATACATGCACAAGACATGTGTATGTGTGAGAAGCACACACGTGTGCAGGCAGACATACACAGACACGTGTGCACAGAACACACACCTGTTCACAGTACTGTGCAGGGTCACAGATCGACAGGCAGACCCACAGTTCCACGGAGGCACACACATCTGCACGGACAGTCACACAGACATACATTTGCATGTGCAGACACCCAGGGACAGGTATGTGTACACCCAGACACCTGCGTACAAGGATGCACACACACACACACATACAAATCCATAAAACATATGTATTCACACACACATCCATGCATGCGCAGATTGGTGTGTATGTGGCATACATACATGCACACAGAAACACAGAAGAAACGTGTACAGATTCACATACATACACACACATTCATTCAGAAATAGGCTGATAGACATGCATGCACACAGACACGGCGCACAGTCACACACGCCTTTGCACACACATCTGCTCGACCCACCACGCGCCTCCCCCACAGTTACGTTGCAGACCCGTGCCCACGCCCGCTGCGCACTCCAGCACCGCCCGCAGGCCCACCGCCCCCACCGTTCATCTCTCCGTGGACTGTGGCCAGCAGGCTGGCCCAGGGCCAGGGGCGGGGGCTGGGCCTGCAGAGCGGAGAGGGAGGGAGGCCAGCCAGATGACCTTGGGCGCCTGGAGCGGGAGGCCCTGCGCAGGCTGCCCTGCCCCCCGCCTGGGAAGAGGAGCTAATTAATCTAATGAATTAATTGCCCGTGCTGCCCCAACGACTCCCAGGGGCCTCTCCATCAGCAGCCCCTCAGGACGGGGCGGGACAGGACCAGCTGCAGTGGGCTGGCCAGGGCCTGGAGTGGGGCTGGGCCCTGTGCCCCTCAGTCCGGGCTCACCCAGGCAGGAAATCGCCCCAGATTCAGCCCAGCTCACCCGGGCAGGAAACAGCTCCAGATTCCTGGTACCACACACAGCTGTGGCCCGGCGCAGAGGGACACGACATGCACACGCAGTCACAGTGACACCCACAGACCCAGAGGCATGCCCAGCAGAAGGTCAACTGGAAGAGACAGCTGTCTCCCAGGAGCAGACTGTCACGCCCAGCCACAGAGCGACAGTCCCCAGCCAAGCAGCACCCGCACTCTGATCACCCCGCCGGACAGCACCGCTTCTCACATGATTTTAGTGACACTAACGTCCCCACGCGCAGCTGCACCGCCAGTGGGTGGACACACACACACACACACACACACACACACACACAAAGTCCCCTACTAGAAGGTCCTGGTCCCACCTCCGCTACTCCGTCACTCTCCTCAAACACAAAGGGGAGCCCTGGGCTGAGAATCAGGTGCACAAAGTCATGCTGTCACCTATGATCAGAGCACACATGGCCAGACACACATGCGCGTGCTCGCACGCACACACCGAGCCAGAAAGTCCCGTCCAGAAAGATTTGCCCGGGCTGAAGGGCAGTCGGGGACTGTGCCACCCAGTTCTGTGGAATACTCACGTGTGGGCATGAGGATCCCTTCATGGACAAGACAGATAGGCTGGCATGCCCTCAGGATCTGTCAAGCTCCTGCGACTGAAGCGCTAGGCTAGGGGTCCCCAATCTTGGCTGGGTTGGCGTTTGGGGCCAGTAGGTCTGGGGAGCTGTAGGGTGTTTGGCAGCGTCCCTGGTCTAGACTCACATGATGCCAGTAGCTGCCCACACCACCGTGATGATAATCAGACCCCTCTACCCACAAGAAAGGGAGCCCCTGAACTGGGAGTGGTGCTGCACGCCTGTAATCCTGGCCCTCTAGGAGGCTGAGGCAGGCGGATTGTGATGCAAGCCCCGCCTGGGCACTTTAGCAAGACCCCGTCTCAAAGAAAAGCGCTAGAGATGGAGCTCAGTGTGAAAGTGCTGGGTTCCACCCCTAGTATCAATTAAAAACAAAACCAAAGCAGAGAGGAACCTCTCAGGCAGGAGGAGGAGCTGTCCAAGGTCCCGGGCTGGGACATGTGGGGCTCCCGAACTCAGCACCACCTAGCAGAGCCGAGGCCACAAACCAGGGCCAGGGGGCAGGGTGTGGCCCCCAGAAGTGGGTAGACACACACTCTTGACACCAGAACCTTTCTGACCCTCAGGGCAGACATGCCCTGGGCCCTCAGCCTGGTGCCTGCCTGGGCCCGGACATCCACCTCATCACCGCTGCTCATGCATGGCACAGCCCTGTGTTTCCCTCTTCTCCTGTACCTGCTGCTGGGGAAACCCTCTCCTGCCCCAGGCACCTAGTGCAAGAGGCTGCCCAGATGCCCAGGAGAGCTCTGCCCTTTCCTGAAGCCCAGACCTCAGGCACCTCAGGGTTGGTCCTGGCTCACGGGCAGCCCCTGTAGGCATGGAACAAGCAAGTCCACCCCTCCAGGGGCCTGGGTGCCTGCTCTGTGCTTCTATGCATTTTAATGTCCTGGACCATCATCTGAAAATCACCAGACCCCAGGATCAGGAAGCCGCCTCTTGCTGTGTGACCTTGGGCAACTCCCTGCCCCTCTCTGGGCTTCAGTCAGTGCGGGTGGGGCAAGGTTAACCACTCTGGTTCAGGGCTAACCTTTTCTTTTTTGGCAGTACTGGAGAGTGAACTTAGGAAGCACTGAGCTACACCCTCAGCCCTTTATTTTCTATTTTGAGACAAGTTCTAAGTGGCTGAGGCTGGGCTCAAACTTGCAACCCTCCTGCCTCGGCCTCCTGAATAGTGAAGGTTACAAGCACGTGCTACCACACTCAGCCAGGGCTGACCTTCCTAAGAATCCACGATCCTCTCAGTTCCTGGGCTTGACACCTTCCTGTCTCGGCCCTGGTCACCCCGGACTGTCAAGGCCCTCCCCTGTGGCCCCAGGCCCTTCATGTATCCATAACCAGATGCACTCTCAGAATTCCAGGCCTGGTTTCTGCTCCCACAGTGCTTGGACCTCTTCCCTTAGAGTTTGGGTCACGTGGTGATGTGCTCCTCCTCAGCTGACTAGAAGTTCCTTGAGGGCGGGGCCCCGTTCTAACGCAGTTCTGTGTCCCCACCACCTCCCAGCACAGGGCCTGGCTCACTGGAGTCCTTGTTGATTGAATGAATATAAATGGAAGCCCGTGACACTCCTCACCTCTTGAACTCCTACTCAATCCTGAAGACCCCAATGTAAATGCCCCTCCCCCACCCAAGTCCTCCCTGACTCTTCAAAGCAGAGACCTGCCCCTTTGCTGGGCACCCTTGACTGGTTAAGGCAGGATGCCTCCCTCTCTGCTGTCTCCTTCACCTGGCCAGGAGCTCCCTCAAGGGCCTGATTCTTGGCCATGTGTCTCAAGGTTGGGCCCAGCTCCTAGCCGAGAAGTGTGTGTGGAGAAGGAATCGAAGGTCTTCAGACACTGGATAAAATCTCTCCAGGCCCTGGACTGGGAAACTGAATGTCTGCCTACTATTCCCTGCCTGGGTGCTGCCCTGGGCCTCAGTCTCCCCATCTGGAAAAAGTGAAAATTAAGTTTTCTGCAGGGATTTTTGAAGGATTCCCTGAGAACACACAAGCAAAGTGCTTAGCTAGGGGTTTGGCCACTGATCAGGCCCAACAGACGCCAGCTGCTCCTGACAGCACCTTTTTTCAAAGAATCATCTATCACTGTGCTATCCTGGCTTGGCGTCGGCCTCCCGGGTGGTGATCGGGGCTGAGACCGGGGTGCTGGCGGCTCCGAGTCAGTGCCTCCTGGAGATGCCCTGTAAGCATCTGCTCAGACAGCCCCGACCCAGCTCCCTAGGGCTCCCGTCCCGACCAGCAGGCCCTTACCAGGAGTAACGGTCCCTAAGACAGGAAGAGATCCCTGACAGAGCACGGGTGGGGGACAGGCTCCCATGGATCCCCCAAATGCAGCGCAGGGTGGGGAAGGACTGCTGCGTTTCCAGAGTCCTGGAAGCTACAGGCTGGGCAGGCCTTGGGGCCTGCAGAGTGTGAGTGTCTCACCCAGGGAGTTTGAGGCCTGACCAGGGGAGGCGTGGGGAGTGGGACAGCCCAGCCCTGGCTGCGAAGAGCAGAGGGGAGGCTGAGTCCCCAGTGGGCCCTGGCTCCTCCTCATCTTTGCTGAACTCTGAGGCCGTCACATCTACCCGTGACGTCAGCACCAGGGAGCCCAGACAACGGGCCCGGAGCCCGGAGCTGGACGCAGCGTTCTGAGACTTCCTTTGCTTCGGGGACCCTCGTGGCCTTCTCAAGGTCGCCCTCCCTTCCTCCCAGTGCTCCCTGCACTGTCTCCTGCCCAGGGTGGCATGCGCAGCCACCCACACTCTCGAGGAGCCAACTCGTCCCCCAGGCCACTCTTACTTCTGTTGTCACCGCCACTCCCTAAAATGGCCTATTTACTGTTTTGTGCATTAGATTTTGCAACTGGCTTTTGATCTCTCTCCGTCCCACTGTGATATAAGCTCCGCAGGGGCAGTAACTGGGTCTGGCTCACTCATGGCACTGTCTATCCAACTACTCACCTACCCACCCACCCACTCATCCATCCATCCACCCATCTACCCACTCACCCATCCAGCCACCCACCCACCCACTTATCCATCCATCTACCCACTCACCCATCCAGCCACCTGCCCATCTACCCACTCTTCCTTCCATCCATCCATCCATCCATCCATTCATCCATCCATCCATCCATCCACTCTTCTACCCACTCACTCATCCACCCACTCATCTACCTACCCACTCATCCACCCATCCATCCACCCACTCATCCACCCATCCACCCACTCTTCCATCCATCCATCCATCCATCCATCCATCCATCCATCCATCCACCCATCTACCCACTCATCCATCCATCCACCCATCTACCCACTCACCCATCCAGCCACCCACCCATCCACCCACTCTTTCATCCATCCATCCATTCACCCATCTACCCACTCACCCATCCATCCATCCATCCATCCATCCATCCATCCATCCATCCATCCATCCACTCTTCTACCCACTCACTCATCCACCCACCCATCCACCCACCCATTCATCCACCCATCCATCCACCCTCTCATCCACCCATCCATCCACCCACTCATCCACCCATTCATCCACCCACCCATCCTCTGAGTTACAGCAGCAACTATGGGCTCCATCAACATCTGCTGAATGAACCCGAAACTGAGCCCCAGCCCATCAAACCCAGAGCTCAGAAGGCCTGTGGACAGTGCACTGGACAGCAAGGACCTCAACTAAGGACCCAAACAGGGAAGGGGGAAGGGCTGAGGGGCTGCTGGGCTTGCTCTGCCCTCTCCTGGCTACCCCCACCCACCCGCTGCCAGAAATCACAGGAGCCCCCAGCTCGCTTGCCACAGTGTGGCTGCTACTGGATCTGGTTGAACTGTTCCACTCGAGAACTGTGCAGCTACTTTTATGAATGAATATGCACGTGTGAGTGTGTGTGTGAGTGTGTGAGTGCGCGTGTGTGTGTTGGCATAAAGGATTTAGAAAAAAAATTAAAAGTAGCTCAGTATTTACGGATGCCAGGGAGCTTTCATTAAGTGGAAATAAGCCAGTTGCAGAGCAATGGGCTTATTCTGTTTCTCTTTTGGGAAAAATATCAAGAAGTCAAGCAGTCCTCTCCTCTGACTGACCTCCGGGTGCTGTGTGCGCGTTTGTGCGGAGGGCGAGGGGTGGGCGTGAGGGGTGGAGGCTGCTCCCCAGCGTAGGCCAGGTGCACCGTGTCACCCCTGCTCTCCTCCCTGACTTGGACAACATCGTGAGCAAAAGATGAGGCGATATTTTGCACATCTCGCAGTGGGCTGTTAGGCACAGACTGTCCTCGAGTGGGTGCTGGGAGCTCACCCCAAGCCATCCTCTGTTGCCCTGCTTCTCGAATGGGGAAGCTCTTGACCAAGGTCATGTGGCTTTGCTAGGGCTCCCACCTCAAGACTCCAGGGCAATAATGATTTCTGGGGTCCAGAAGGCAGAGAAGTGGGAAAAAGTAAAGGGGCAGAGGGAAGAGGAGAAACAGCCACAGGGCGCGGGGGGCAGAGAGGAGGAGAGTGGGGTGCGGGAGAGGAGAGGAGAGGAGGGGCTCGCACGTGGGTGAGGACGACAGGGAGCAGTGTGCGAAGCAGGAGACACGGAAGTGAGGCTGTGCTGAGACCAGGAGAGATAAAGACCAGAGACAGAGACGTGGAATGTCACCAGCACGCAGCAGACAACAGGACGGGAGCCTTTGGAAATGGCCGAGACTCAGAGACCCCCAGAGACCGGGGACGGGGACAGAAGGAGAGAGACGCAGCCTGGGTGGCCAGCGAGGCGGACAGGCCAGCGGCCTTCCGCACCAGCTGGGGGCCGGTGCTGTGGCCTGCCGCGCCCGCCTTGGCTCAGCAGATCTGCGTCGGGGACGTGGGTGTCCTGCTGGCGGGGCATCTGCAGGTGCGCTTGGGGACAGAGTTTCTACAGCAGTGTGCGTCCGGGCAAGAGGCCAGCAGCAGCAGCGTCCCCAAGGCTGCTGGGGTCACTGTGTCGGGGCCTGTGGGCCCTGCTTGTGGGTCCCTGACTCTCTGACCTGTGCTTGGGTCGGGGGCTGGGGGAATCCCCCGGAGCTGGATTAACGCTGTTCCTGGGCCTCTGAGCACCCAGGGGGCTTCCTGCCCTCCCTGTTTCCCTTGGGGACATCTCCTTGACCATGCTCCTCCTGCCAGGCCCAGCTGGGGAGACACAAGGTCCAGACACAAGTCATGTCCCCAGGACTCCCTTCCTGCTCCCTGAGAATCTTCCCCTCGGCGCCCACCCCAGTGAGCAGAGATGAGCCCCGTGACCCTGCATTAACCCTCCTCCTCCCTCCTCACCCGGTGGCCCGGTCCTTCCTTCCTTCCTCCATCCGTCTCTCATCCCCCTGCCCAGCCCCAGGAGCGCAGATACTCATGTGAGCCCGCAGCCCAGCACCCCAACTTCGGGATCCCCAGCACCATTCCCCGGCGTAACTACAACACCCCAATGCCAGCACTCGACCTAGAGGCCCCTCCGGGGAATCTCATTCCCTTCTGGGTTTGTCCTGGCCCTGGGACTTCGGTCTGTGGACTCCCTGTCCCCACCTCTTACTGACCTGCGGAGGCACCATCCCCCACCTCTGCCGGGAGAGCCGGACCCCAGCCCCAGGCAAGGGCTTCCTCAGGTACCCTCGCCAGGCAGGGACGGAAACCCCCGCCGGGCACCCCAACTCAGCTGGAAGACGTAGCCCTCCCAAAGACCCTCATCCTGGCCTCTGAGCCCCCTGCCGGGACTAGGTGTCTGCGACCCCTCGCAGGCTGGGGAAGCGACCTCCGCCCCTAGGCCCAGGATGTACCCGGGCACGCCGACCCCTGCCCTGGGTGCGCACCCCGACTTCCGAGGACCCCCTCTCCTGGCCAGGGATGCAGCCCCCTCCCCGACCCGGAGCTCCGCGTCCGGGGCCTCCCCTCCCCCGGCCGGGGTGCAGCCCTAGCCCTCAGCCCGACCCCCACGGGGACCCCGGCG
>NW_004955558.1:1074905-1097170 GCF_000276665.1 Chinchilla lanigera
CGGCCCGGCCCCCACCCCGCCCGCCCGGCCCGCGCCTGCCCGAGCTCCGCACGGGTGCGAGACGCTGCCGAAGCCCGGCGCCCTGCTCCTCTTCGGCCAAGGCATCCTCCCCCAGACCCGGGTGCGGACCTCGGAGCCTCCTCCCACAGACGCGGCGCAGATCCCAGAACCTCCTCCTCCAGACCCGGGTGCAGATCCCGGATCCTCCTGCCCCAGACCCTGGTGCAGATCCCGGATCCTCCTGCCCCAGACCCGGGTACAGACCCCAGATCCTTCTGCCCAGTGTGCGGACCCTGGAGCGTTTTGCTCCAGACCCCAGCACCCAGGGTACAGACCCACATCCGCCTACCCTAGACCGGGAGTGCAGACCCAGATCCTCCTGCCCAAGATCTGGAGTGCAGACCTTGGAACTTCCTCCTTCACACTCAGGGCTGCAGACCCCCGGTCACCCTGCCCAGACCTAGGATCCAGCCCCCAGCCCCCTTTTCCACTGGGACGTTGTGAGCTCCTCCATGGACCTTCCAGAATAACTAAAACACTATCTTTGGGGTGAAAATTTTTGTCTCCCCCCCACCCCAGCCTGCTCCCCAGGAAAACAGAAATGGGGAGGGTGGGGGATCCTGACCTCGGAAGTGAGAGTCTGAGGACCATAACCCAGAGCTCGGGTGTATAAAATACCCAACGACTTGGGCAAATGACTTTGGATAAATCAGTTCTCTCCTCAGCGTCTCAGCTCTTCCTCTGCAGGGTGGAAAAACCCCGCTTCCCGAGTTCCTGAGGAGGACCTGAAAGGTCCCGGAGGAGCCATTAGCCCCTAGCATGCTACAGTCAGCTCCTGCCTCCCTCGCCCGTTGCATCCCAGCTCCGGCCACCGACCTGGGCCCCCAACATCGGTCACGTGGGAACCCCACGGGGAGCCAGGCCTCTGCCTACGCAGGGGAAGGATCCGGGCTGGGGAGCTCCAAAAGGAGGTCTCCACAAACCAGACTATGCAGGACACACCAGCGCACACAGCCAGGTCACTGCAGCTGGGCTGCAGGACTGTGGCCGGTGGTCCTGCCAGGCTGCCTAACTCCCCCCCCACCCCCCCGCGGAAAGAGAGGGTACTAGGAGCTGTTCTGGGAGAACTAGAAGTTGGGACCACCAGACTCCTAGGGCTTAGGACTCTTGGCAAAGATCTGGGGAAAAGTCAATATGTTATTAATACAGGCAAACGGCCTGGAGAGTGGTGAATGCTCTACAAAGGGCAGCGATCAATACTGAGAGATGGGATTGCACAGGGTAGAGATGCGGTGCTCAGGGCATCGCCTACCCCATCACAGAGGACTCGCTCGCTCTTAGGGTTTTCCAGGGTCGGCATGCCTCTGTGCGGGTCTCAGCCTGGTTCCTCAGCACGGACATCCTCTGTGCCCTCCTGGGCTCGTGTACCTCTCCTTGGCGTGAGGGGTTGTCCACGTGTTGTGTGTTTTTGTGTCCATGTCTGTATAAGCTGTCTTCCCAGCTGACTTACACAGTGGCTGTGTGTACAGACCGAGCATCTCTTCTCCAAGTGCTTGGGGCCAGGAGTGTTTCAGAGTTGGAAATATCCGCCTGCTTTACTCGTTGAGAATCCCTAATCCACAAACTGAAATGTTCCAAAGTCTGAAGCTTTCTGAGGGCTATGTCAGGACTTAGGGGTGCTCCTCCTGTAGTCCTTCTTGGTGATCACCTCTTATGGCCAACGCCACCCTTTCCTTCCTGCTCAGCAGAAATGGTGCAGTGATCTTAACTAGGTCTCCTTTGCAGCTGGTCGGGTGTTGGACTCTACCAGCAGGAGGAACCAGGGGGACACTGCAGGAGAACCCGGCTTCTCTCCCTTGTCGGCTTTTGTCTGTGGGCTGCTACTGCCCCTGTCTCCCAGTTGATCCCAGGTGGTGGGTGCGGGTACATCCAGCAGTGCTCTTCACGGTCAGCTTTCAGGGGCATCCCTTTGGATGGCTTCCCCGCCTGGCCTGGATGTCACCCTCTCTACCTCGTCCTGCTTGCACTGCCTTCTCCCTGTCAAGGTCTGTGAAGAGCTTTGTCCCCGCAGACTTCCCCATCACCCACTGGGCCACCCGCAGGCCTGCGGCAGCGTGGATTGAATCCCAGCCTACAGGACGGTGGCTCTCCCCAAGTTTGTTCCTTCTTTGGGGATCTCAAGTTCCTCAGTGTTCTTCTGAGCGATCTTTCTCCTTTACAAGGCTCACCTGTTATGACTAATAATTCCTTGCATTAAACTTTCCATATTTAAAGTAGAAAGAAAAACAATTGGCTGGGCAAGTTGTTGAACTTTTTTGTTCCCTGGTTGCTTCGTCTAAAAAAACAGGCTTAATTCCCACGTCTTGGAGCTGTTTGAGAAGAAAGGTGTCATCTGACCAGTGATAAGCGTCTAGCCCGGCATCCAGCTCTGAGTGGGAGCCGGGAAGCTTGGATGTTTTGCTATCACTTGTCCGTCTATGTATTAATTTCCTGTGGCTGGTGGTTTAACACAACTCGTACTTATGCTCGTACAGTTCTAGAACCTAGAAGTGAAGAGACCAAGGTGTCTGGAGAGCCACACTCCGTGTAAAGAAACAAGAGAGAGAATCCATTCCGTGCCTCTCCCCTTCCTGGGCTGCCTTGGGGCTGACTCCCTCTGGTCTCTGCCTGTCTTCACATGACCTTTCCTCCTCTGTCTGTGGCTAAAGCTGGAGAAGAAGCCAGGGGCCTGATAGAGTCCCTCAGGTCACATCCCCATGACCCACCCAGGCACATTAGAAGTGCACTGCATTAATCCCCCAGGTGTCTGTCAGGCCAGGTTGACAAACAGGAGTGACGACTACCGCCCCCCTATAAGGACCCTTGGGACTGCACTGAGGGTTCAGACATAACCAGAGATCATCTCTTCATCTCAGAGTCCTTACCGTCATCACATCTACAAAGAATTTGCTCCTTCTGAAGGAACATCCACAGGTTCCATGGATTCAGACCTGACGTCCTTGGGGGTCACTATGCAGCCCAGCCCCATCCTCTGTTCCTCTGTTCACCTGCCCCATGCGCAGGAGGCTGACCTCTGCTGACCGCCAGCAAGCGCTCTTGTCCCTCAGGCTCGAGGTGGGCTTGCCAAGGGGCAGTGCTGGACAGCAGCTGCAGGGCGGCGCTCCTCCCTGCCTGCCGCCTACCTCGCTTCTGGCTGCTTTGCTCTGACAGCAGCCGGGAGGCCCCTCTCTGGGGTCCACGGCAGCCGCAGAGCTTCAGCTACCTCGTTTCTCCCTCGTGTTCCTCCAGGATCCTCCGCTCCTGTTGCTGGTACCAGGAGCCTCCCGTCCTTGCAGGCAGTCCCCGCCGTACAGTGGCTAGACTTATGATTTCTGACTTTACGATGGTGTGAAAACGACATGTATGTGGTAGAAGCCGTGCCTCAGATTTTGAATCCGGGTCTTTGGCCAGGCTAGGCGGATGCTGTGTGATACTCTCTCATGATGCTGGGCAGCGGTCACAAAGGTCAATGACCAGTGCCCTATGGGTGTTGCTCAGCTGTGCTGGTCAGGAGTTTTGTGCTGAATGCGCTTTCAGTTTACCATATCTGCTCCTTGCAGTGGGTTTCTTTATTTTTTTTTTTTTTTGGTTTTTCTCCGGTACCGGGAACCGAACTCACGACCTTGTGCTTGCCAGGCAGGCGCTTTTGCCGCTGAGCTAAATCCCCAGCCCCTTGCAGTGGGTTTCTTGTGATGTGATTTCACTGTTGGTGGAGGAGCTTCTGTAAATGGCGCCTTTCTCTTAGAAGGTCTGCTTCAGGAACCCCACTGCCAGGGGCTGGCTCTTCCCTGCCTGGCTCTCCTGACCCAGAGTTATCACTGGCCTCAGTCACTCTTCCCTCAGGGCTCTCCTTTGTACTAGGGGCTTTATAAGGACAGAAACTCGGCAACCACAATGCTTAGAAGGCTCCTGGTGTGGAGAGATGAAAGATACTCAACTTCACATCAAATAAGTGAAATAAAAAAATCTCAGAAGCCTGCCGGGTAACTGTGGTGCCTATAATCCAAGCACTCTGGGTGGCTGAGGCAGGAGGGTGGCAAGTTCAAGCCAAGATTGGGTGACTTAGCAACTTAGCAAGACCCTGTCTCAAAATTACAGAAGAACTGGGGATGTAGCTCAGAGCGAAGGTCCTGGGTTCAACATAGAGTGGGTTCCGGGCTTCTGAGAAGCATCAGGACACAGAGCGCTGTGAGAAATGACTGAAGAAGTCAGATTCCTCCGCCCCTGGGCTCCTCAGCCTTGATGCTGGGGGATCTTGGGCTGGGGGATGCTGTGGGGCTGCCTGGATGCTGTAGGTGTTGAGCAGCGTCCCGTCCTTCACCTACTATGTGTTAGGACCTTTTTTCCTGCAGTGGTGACAGCCAGCAGCATCCCCTATAAGGGGCCAGGAAGTTTAACCTGTTCTGAAAGGAGCACAGAACCAGGATCAGTCATTGGCCCTGGGGAGGGACACTGAGGCAGGAATCTGGCTTTTTCATCTTATTTCCTTCCATCAATTGTTCATGTGAAACCTCTCACGGGACATGGTGGCACGTATCTGTAAACCCAACACTCTGGGAGCCTGAGGCAGGAGGGTCTCAAGCTTGTGCCCAGTGTGGGCAAATTAGTGACTTAGCAAGCCCTTGTCTCCAAGAAATAAAATACAATAAAATAATAAAATAAAAGAGTTGAGTATGGAAGTCTGTGCGAAGGCCCTGGGTTCCATCCGCGGTACCAAAACAGTGAAGAAAAGCTCTCAAAAATAGTTGGGAGGTGAAACAAGTTGGGAGGTGAATGGCTGTTGGAAGCGAGGGTCCCACACCACGTGTGTTCTCAGTGGTCCCTGCTGGGTCCGGGGAGCACCCCGGCGTCCTGGAGAAGTCTCCCAGCGGCTCTGTGAGCCCCTCCTCTTCCGCCACCTCGGACGGCTCTTCACCACCTGGGTCTGCCATGGTCACCCGGGCCAAGCGAGGAGGCTGTGTTTCCACATCGCCCCCTCCCCGCCACGCACGCCTGCGTTGGAGTCCGTGGTGGGCTTCTCGCCTGCTCCATGTCTTTCTCTGCCGGAGCGTGGCTCTAAACCCCCAGGTGGCAGGGGCCGTGCCTGTCCTACTCGGGGCTCTGGGCCCAGGCCTGGCACACAGCTGGCCGTCAGTGTATTCGTGAATGAACAACTCTCCTTTCACTGACCTCCCTTGCCCTTCTTCACAAACTCGGCTCCCCAGCCCTCCGGCCCCAGGACCAGGTCAGCCTCGGTGCCCGCTTGGAGACACGCCTTCCTCCTTGGGTCTCGTCCTCGGCGCTGTGCGCATGCACAGAGAGGTGGGGCGCCGTGGGCTGGGGAGAGGCGTCTCCACTCATGCCCGCAGGTGTCCCCTGTCCCCGCCGAACCTCGTGGCCCTGCTCTCCAGGATGTTTGCGGGTGGCGGCCGCGTCGCAGGGTTGGGAGGACCCAGGGGCGTGCAGGCTGGTTCTGAGCCTCCACTCAGAGAGCCAGAGCCCCGGACATGCGAGCCCACACCCAAAGAGGCGTCGCCCTGAAGGCATGTTGTCGAAGTGGCTGACATCCCTCATCAACCGGCTCTCCTGTATATATTTAAGGTGCACAACGTGATGTTTTGATACGCATTTACATACCGAAATGATTACTGCAGGCAAGCGAATGAACACATCGCTCGCCTGACATAGCCGTCTTTGTTGTTGTTGTCGTTGTCGTTCTAATCAGATGACTTAAGTGAAGGTGATTATCCGTAATACTGCAGGGGAGCCCCATTCCGGCAGTGGAGAGGCCTTGGGAGAAGGGAATCCCCCCTGGGGACCACAGCCCGCCCCCCACCCGCCCTGTGGGTTTCAGACCTGCAGACTTAGTCCCAGCTGCTGCAACAAAGCAGAGACTCGGGGCTTACAAGCAACTGACATTTATTTCTCACAATTCTGTTTTTCATTTGCTTATTTGTTTTCTGAGGCAGGTCTTGCTGTGTAACGTAGGCTGGATTTGAACTCCCACGGGAGTTCCTCCTGCCTCAGCCTCCTGGATGTTGGGGTCACAGGCGGGCGCCGCCCCTCCTGGAGACTAGAACGCCCAGCTCAAGGAGCCGGCAGGTCTGTGTCTGGTGAGAGCTGCTTCTGCTTGGCAGAGGGCGTCTTCCGCCTGCGTCCTCAGACAGCAGAAGGGGAGGACTGCGGCTTTGCAGGGCATTCATCCCACTCCTGAAGGCTCTGAGCCCCTGACCTCACCACCTCCCAAACACCCCGGGTCCGACATACGAACTGGGGGGAGGACACACAGACCCTCGCACCCGCCCCCAGACCCTCACAACTGCACCAGCCCCTCTGCAAAGACTCTGATCATGAACTTGTTTCTGTGGTGGACCTGGACAGGTCAGAGTGGGAGGACCACGTCATGTGCCCTGAGCACGGTGGCCCCGACGGAGGGCTCGGAGACCATAGCTGCGGTTCCAGTGCCCCCCACAGCATGGGAGCTGCGGAATGACCACAGTCCTCTTCACCTTGGGGCGGGCGGGGTCTGTTCTGCTCCTGCTTTGCAGAGGAAGCTGGGGTGGGGGACATCACTGTCCGACACTTGGCAGGAGCTGAGGCCCAAATCTGGTGGCCCAGCTCCAGCACCATGAGGCCGACCACAAAGGTTGCCACTCCCAGGCCGCCCTGCAGTGACCCGAGGGAGGGTCCCCACTGGGGAAGAGGCCAGAGGCGGCAGCCGTCCCCAGGCCCAGC
Source organism: Chinchilla lanigera (assembly GCF_000276665.1). Lineage (NCBI taxonomy): Eukaryota > Metazoa > Chordata > Mammalia > Rodentia > Chinchillidae > Chinchilla > Chinchilla lanigera. The sequence continues at coordinate 1,081,659 of NW_004955558.1, forward strand.
AGGTGGGGCACACTAGGGACGAGCCTGTGTGAGTGGGGCTGAGATAGAGACAGGCTTCAGGGTGGAGTGGGAGGCGCAGCCTGGACCTGCTTCTCCCGGCTGGACAAAGCCCTGCCTGTCGTCCACCTTCCTGTCTCTGTTAGGGAGAGCCATCAATGTCCAGTGGCCGCGGCTTGCAGGACAGGGCAGGGGCACCTGGATCCAGCTTTGCCCCTCGGGCTGAGACCCTGGGAAGGACTCCAGCTGGTGGATGTCAGCTCCCTCATGGGTGGGGACGGGCGATGTCTTGGGGGTGACCTTAGGTGTCACCTTGGGCCTGATCTTCCTGCTCCGTAACTTGGGCATAAGAGCCCCTCCCCCAGGCTACGGGCTGTGGAGGAGTGGATGAACGCGCTTGGTCCCGGCAGGGTCATGCAGGCTGTGCCTCCTACGGGGGCGGGGGCCAGCGGCCCCACCCCGCCCCCCTGGATAAACGTGTCCTAGTTTAGACAGGAATTGGCCCGTCTCAGCTCTGCATCCTCAGTGTGCCGAGTGTGGAGTGTGGAACCTGGGCTGCGGCGAAATGGGAGCTAAAGGACTGAATGAATGTGGGGAGGGAGGGGAGGACAGAGGGACATTTGCACACACATAGGGGAATACTACACAGCCTTAAACAGGAAGGGATCTTGCTGTGTGTGGCAACATGGGTGGACCTGGAGGCCGCTATGTGACATGGAATAAGCATATATGGAAAGATAAATACTGCTCGATTCACTTACATGTGGCAGCCTTGCCACACACAAGGGGTGGCCCATCTGGCTCCCTGTTGTCAGCCTGGCACTGCCCGGGCCAAACCCTCCTCCCCCAATGCCATGCAGGAAGTGACAACCCAGAGTCCCCATGTCCAGGACCTCGGCCTGGCTCCGTCTTGTGCCCCAGCCCAGGGCGGGGTCTGTGGGCATCCAGGGAGGGCAGCTTGGCGAGCAAGCGGTGAGAGGCAGGTGGCTCTCCACATCCAGAGTCAGCAGTGGTGCGGTCCCCACGAGTCTGATGGACCCAGGCTGCAAGCCACGCACGCTTCATGCAAGCCACGCACACTGCAAGCCATGTGGTGGTCACGTGCCTGCACCCTTCCCTCGCTGTCCAGGGCCCTGGGTGGTGGGAGACACAGAATTGGGAGACAATAAATTTCCAGGTGTTGAGCGCTGCCCGACCACGGGGCTTTGCCATGGTCGCACCGCAGACAGTGAAGCCCTCTCTGGAATTTACTGCCCTCTCTCCCAGCCTGGCAGGAGCTGCGGAGTCCAAGCAGGGCTCCCCTGCAGGACAGAGATGGGGGACGCCCTGCAGCGTCCTTACCATGGGCAATTTGCAACCTCCGCGAAGAGCAGGTAAAGCAGGCAGACACCCAGGGAGAAGGAGCTCGCCTGCTGCAAGCACAGACTGTGAGCTTCTGGGGGGAGTGAGCCTCTGGCTTCCAGGGCCAAGGCTGATTGTATGGGGCTGAGAATCTCTATTCTTTTCTTTTCTCTCTTTTGAAGTACTGGAGACTGAACCCAGGGCCTTCGCACTGAGCTACATCCCAAGTCCCTTTTTGTATTTTGACACAGGGCCTTGCTAAGTGACTGAATTGCCCAACCTGGGCTCCAACCTTTGATCTTCCTGCCTCAGCCTCCCAAAGTGCTGGGATGACAGATCTAGCACCACCGCGCCAGAGGTGGGATCTCCATTCTTACAGAGTGCCTCCCCCTCCGCCAGCTGGCGGTCCTGCCGCTGCTCTGCTCCCCACCCCCGTCCCGGGACTCACCTCTATCTCCTGCCCGCTGGGCTGCAGCTTCAGATTCTCCGGCCCCGCTGGCTCCTCCTGCGGCTCTGGTTTCTTGAGGGTCTGGGCTGCTTTGGCCTTGAGAATCTGCCTTTCTTCCCACCACTTAAACAGCTTCATTCTAAGATGAGTGCTGTGCTCAGTCCAGGCCCCACCCAGTCCCCGTCCTCCCTCCCATCCAGAGGCAGCCCCAGCCGGCCCCAGGGCACTGGGCTCCCCGCACTTGCTGGTTCTGGAGTCAGCACCCCCTCACCCCATCTGACAGGGACAGAGCACAAACCCACACTGTGGGTTCCCGGCCTCTTTCTTGGCTCCCCGTTCATCCCACACCTGCCCAACCTCAGAGCTGGCCTGGCTGCTCCCCTGCTCACAGCCTCCCGTGGGTCCCCGTGAGCCCCGGGCAGAGCCCAGCCCGAGCCTTGCCTGTGCTCCTCTGCAACCCTGTCACGTCTCCACATGTCCACTTTTTGTCTGTGGACGGGTCTTTCTCTCTTTTCTTTTCTGATTTTTGGCACTTGGGATTGAACCCAAGGCCTTTGCACTGAGCTACATCCCCAGCACTTTTTGTGTTTTATTTTGAGGCAGGGTCTGAAACACCAGGGCTAAGATGCCCAGGCTGGACTCAAACTTGTGATCCTCCTGCCTCAACCTCCTAGAGTGCTGGGATTACAGGTGTGGGCCACCACGCCCAATCAAGACGGATCTTTTTTGGCACCTTTCTTCTTTCTGTTAAAATTTCCAGCATATGCCTCTATAGCACTACACAGGGAGCTTCTGCTTTTTGACAGCTGTATAGTACACCGTTACACAGAGGAACTACGGAGACAGAATCAGTCCCTTCCTCTCTCACTCTGGCAGCTGCAGAGGCCTGCTCGCTGGTCCCCAGTGCAGCTCTGTTCTTCTGTCACGTGTCCCCTACAGAGCAGCAGAGCCAGCTTTACAGACGTGCGCCTGAGCCCGTCCTTCCTCAGAGGAGCAGCCTGCCAGGGCTTCTGTCTGCACTGAGAGAACTAGGATTCAGACTTTCACTTCCTGTCAGAAACCCTCTGTCTATAAAAATGCCCGGAGATGCGGACGCACACACCACCGAGAGACTGGGCTGGAGTCGGAAGGAAATAAAGAAGAGCTGAAAGTCAGGTGGTAGAACAGGGCCCGCGCTCTTCCCTGGGCTCAAGCGGGGTGTATGTGGTGTTATAGCAACCACGCAGCTCGCTTTAAACACCCTGGACACAAAAGGCAAGGCATAAGGCTAAACTGGCAGAATTTCAAGAAGAGAAACACCATTCTACAAGCACTGAGAATATTTCAAAATATCTGTCTTTCTTTAGAGCAAGCAGGAAAATAAATCAGTACAAAGAAGAGAGATTTAGACAACATGATGAATGAATTTGATTTAAGAATATATATATTCTCACATATATATGTCTCACTACCTTCACAAGTATAGAATACAGTGTTTTTAAATTCCTCATGAAATATTTATAAAAATTCAGCAACTTGCTACAAAGAAAATAAGAAATTGAAATTATGTCTGGTATATTTTCTGATTTTATGAAATTAAGCTAGGATTTAAAAAGATTATTAGAAAATCTTTATGTATCTAAAACACAAGAGGTCAAAAAAATCATAACGGAGGTTAGAACTTTTTTTTTGGTACCAGGAATCGAACTCAAGACCTTGCACTTGCCAGGCAGCTGCTTGTACCTCTGAGCTATATCCCCGGCCCCAAACTATTATAACCAAATGCTATAAAGATAATCTGTATCAGCATCCATGAGATGCACTCACAGCCATGTTCACAGCAGCACAACTTGTAGTAGCTAGATCATGGAAGTTGCTCATCTGTCCATCAACAGATGAATGGATAAAGAAAATGTGCTATTTATACACAGCGGAGTACTACTTTGCCATAAAAAAGATAAATCGAGTCATTTGTGGGAAAATGGATTCATCTTAAGAGCATAATATTAAGCGAAACAAACCGGACACATAGTGTAAATATCATATGATTTCTCTTATATAAGAAACCCAAATATAGATAAAGACCAAATAAAAGATAGATAATAAGGAATATGAAAGTAGATTTTTCACAGAAGGGAAGGGGGACTGGGAGACGGAGGGAGGGGAAAGGGATGAAAAAAGAATTAAGCTGTATTATGTGCTTATACCAGCTCCTCATGAGGCATGTAATCATAATGCACTGCAAACGTAGACTAATAAAAAGCTGTGCTTCGAGGGAAACTTATAGCCTTACGTGCAAATAAAGAAGGGGCTGAAAGTCAGTGACATGCGTCCATGTCAAGAGGGTGGACAAAGCTCCATAAAGAGGAAGAAAGGAAGGAATGGATGACGTCACTGAACGGGGTAGGGTCGTGGGGGGGGGGCTGGTGACAACTGGGATGCTCACCCCAGGAGGACGAGGAAGAGGAGCAGCAAGGCGGCCGCGACGGCCCCGTACACCAGGCCCTGGATCAGCCCTTTCAGGAACACACCGGAAATGGAGTTCTGATCTGCAATCAGAGGGGATGAGAGCGCTTTTCTCCCAGGGCTTTCATCTGAGCCGCAGCTCTGCTCCCCTTCTGCCCGTGCCCAGCCTCACCCTGGCCCCTAGGTGTTGCCTTCTGGCCCAGTCGCCAGGCCCCTGTGCCCTCACCTGGTATCAGGAAGACACCGGAAGTGTGGGTTCCATACTGGTTCTTGCCCTCACAGTGAAGTCTGGTGACTACTTCTGGCTCCCCCACCAGGCGGATGGTGCTGTTGGCCCACGGGGCAAGCGTGGTGAAAGTCACCTGGAGGATGTTGCCCACGGGGTTCACATCCACAGGGGCACCTCCCATCCACCACTGCACGGTGGGAGTGGGGACTCCGTGGAAGGCGCAGCTGCACCGCAATGTCTTCTCCAAGGAGCAAGAGGAGCTGAGCAGCCTGGCGGGTGCTGTGGAGAGGGAGCTCAGGAGTCAGGAAGGAATCTGACTTCCCTTCCCTTCCTCCGAGGCCCAACCTTTTCCTCATTTGTGATAAACAAGGAGCCTCTGAGAACTTTCTGGAAGCCCTGGGTGAGCAGGGCAGGGATTCAGAGAAATTGCCTCATCATCTTCTCATCTGCCCCAGAATTTGGCTCTGCCCTCACGTCCAGGGACCGTAGGGGAGACGGGATGTTCCCCTCTAGAGCCAGATCATTGCCTTGGGCCCACTGTTCCCCTCAAGACTGCAGACCCTGCTCATGCCCACCAGCACTCACAGAACACTTGTTGCTTGACCTTGCCACCTCTGGTCAAGTTATCCAGGGAGAAGTTCAAGGCATCGCCAAGGGTGGTCCTGGGCTCCTCCGGTTTCAGGGCAGAGTGCAGCTTCACGGAGGAGGAGTCCCTGGAGACAGCTGTGTTGGAGGACATGGCAGACTCCTTTGGGAGAAGAGGGGTTTCTTTGCAGGTGACTTGAGTGTTACAGATTCCCCAGCCATGAGGACTCTGGGATGTAGAGCTCCGGTTGGGGGTCAGGTCTGGAGGAGAGAGAGAGTGCAGCACCCTTTAGGGATAAGGGACCTTCTCAGATTGGCCACCCAGTGTTTCCATTTGGAACCCCGCTCCTCTCCACCTTCCCAACACGTTATGGAACCAGGATGGTTACTGTTGGGTGGTTTTCCACAGACTTCTCTTTTTGTGTGCTGTTTTTGTGTTTTCTCTCTCCAACCTAACTCACTCCTTAGGCTGCAGTTCTTCCCAGCCAGATCTGTGCTCGTCCTTATACCCCTTCCTGCAGGCTGTAGGGCAAAGTCACGTTCCCTCTTCCTGCCAGTTCTATTTGGAAAAATGAAGTAACCTGCTGTGCCTATCTATTACTACTGTATGTATTAAAGACCTAATGTTTTATTAAGCCCAATGACTGGTGAAGTAAAAACCACACAATTACCAGAACCCCCTCTGGATTTCCTTCTTTCCTAGCTACTTACTGCATGAGGCTGAACATCGCCCAGCACAGAGAGTATGGTATTCTCCCTTAGGAAAAACACTTTTTTGTTTTCCTACATTTGCATAGAATAAGTATGTCATGCTGTCCCTTGGAGTATATTGTGGATCAGCAGAGTGCAGTCTTGTTCCTCAAGGTTCCCAATAATGAAATCTGTTTTTAATGTTATCTATGGTAGCAATGGGCTTATTTGTAGCTACGAAGAAACTGGTGTTTTCATTGAGCCTTTAGCACAAGACCATGGACTTGCTTGGGGATTCTTAGGGGAATTCAAATATGTAAGGATTGTGTTGCACAACCCTTCCTATACTGGTATCTTCTTGCCTTCCATCAAAACATGAGAAAGCAACTCTGTGAGTAGAGATCTAACACGAAAACCAGACTCACTTGGCATCCTCAGTATCCCACTTATGCATTAAAGGATTAATATTACCCAGGAAAGGCTTGGCATTTGCCCAGCTCCTGGGAGATAACCTCTAAGCCTTTGGAATGTCCTTCCTGATAAGAGAGTCTGTGCTTACCTGGAGCACTGGATCACACCAGACAGTCTAAGCTAAAGATGTGATTTATGGTGAGGGCCTTTGGCCACATGGTATCAACTTCACCTCTGGAGGGGTTGGAGACTAAGGTCAGCCATGCCTGTGTGACCAGACCCCCAATGAAAACCTTGAAGGCTTCCTGAGTGTCCCTGCTTGGCAGTACTCTACATAACCATATGTGGCTTTTGAAATAATAAAACACTGTGTGCATGACTCCACTAAGAAAGGACTCCACCAGAAAAGGACAGTTACAGACTTGCACTGGTCCCTCCTGAACCCAGACCCCATGTGCCTCTTCTCTTCTCTGATTTTAATTTGTATTCTCTTACTCTAATCACTGTAGTCCTGAGTAGAATAGCTCCACTGAGTTCTGTGAGTGGTCTGGGGACTCCCACACGGCACCTCCCATCCGCATCTGGTCCGCTAGGTTTGCTGTGCCCTTGTTATCGCTATTGATTGTATCTTCTGACCTTCACCATGTCACATCGTTTCTGAGTCTCAGAAATGGTTACGTCAATGCCAATACCGCAGTGGAGTGAGAACTACAGAGGCACGTGGAGCCTTATAATAATGATTCATAACTGTAACTTAGCCATTGGATTTTTGTGGACAGTTACCCCTTCCCCATTTCCTAGGCTAAGTGCTCGCACATGTATAAGAGGGATGGGCTGGTAAAGTACATGGATGCTGAGGCCACTTCTACTGATATCCTAAAATGATGGTAGCAGTACTAACCTGAATGAGATTTTTTGTTGTTGTTGCATATCTCCCTGTACCTTTATAGATCTCTGCTTAAAACCATTTCCATAATGGTTTTATTAATGCTCCCTAGACATAGAGGGAAATTGAGACCCTCTGAGGTTAAAGTTGTGGCTTCAGGTCATAGATACAGCAATAGCAGCATCAGGTCTAGACTTCAGTTTATCTCGCTCTGCATCGGTTCCCCAGGTTGTCACATCCGGGGATTGTCACATTCGGGGATCGTCACATCCGGGGATCTCAATACACTCTTTTCCGAGCCGCCATGCTGTGCCTTTTCTCTAAGTTGTGGTTCACTAACACCCACCACACAGGTGAGGAGGGTGACAGCAGGTGAAGATACACATCATTTAAGTCCTAGAGCAGCAAGGGTTCAATATCAAAACAGATCCAGGAGTCAGAAGAGTCGGCCACCACTTCTAGTGACTTTGGGCAGGTTCCCTAACCTCTCACAGCCTGTTTCCTCATCTGTGAAATGGAGATAATAATTTCTTGGGGAAGTTGTTGAGTAGATGAAATAGGGCACATGGTGGGCCATAATGCCGGTCACAGACTGTGCATACAGAAGACGTTTCATTATTATCCGTTGCCTTGCCTTCAACGGTCTCCGAGACTCTGCCCTACATCCGCACCATCTCCACTGACCTCTTCCCATGCCGCCATCATTCTTTCCAAGCCAGAGCAGAAAATGCTCTTTCCATCCGTTCTACACACATCCCTACCTCTGCATGTGAACTTGCTTCTTTATCCCATTCTGTAATTTCTTCATCTCCCTACATTCCAAGCCAACCTCTGTTCACATCTAGGTCAAATGTAACTTCCCCCTGGAAGCTTCTCCCTGGATCTGTACAAGCTGGACCCCAGATACTCTTCACCCCATCCGATATTGCATCTTGGGAAATGTCTCAGGCAGATCCTGAGAGTGACTTACTAGAAATCCATCTTCTGCTTCCTCTGAATTATTTCAGGTTTGTTTAGGCAGTACAGCCTCAAGTTTGAAAACAAAATCTGTAAAACTAATCTCTCTTTTCCCACCTCTTTACATTTAGGGGTGGTCACATGACACAGTTCTGTCAGTGAGTCAGTAGAAGACAAATGCTATAAAGTGATTACCAGTAAACGAAAACCTACTCAGCTCCCTGTTGCCATTACAGTTGGCCTTATTTTTGCATATAATACTAATTACTAAAATCCCAGAGCCTTGTTTAAAAAACTCAAGTTTTCCTAAGAAAGTAAATCAATTTCCGAGGGAGTTGAAGATGCTCTTTCCCTTGCAGTAATAAACCCACACGTCTTGTTGGGTGTTATAAAATGGCTCAAGGAATTGAATTTGATACTGGGCAAAACTGAGAATGTTTATAAGAATACCAGTTGTGTTACCCTCTGTAGTGGTTTTTCTATGAATATTCATGACTGTGACTGACTTGTTCTAGTGTTTGTTAATATAAATCTGCCCTTGGAAGAATAATTTGAACAAAGTGGTCTTATGAGACAAGACATAAGAAATGAGTCCATGTCTTATGAAAATGTTCTCCAAATAAAAAGGCTGCGTTGTCTTCCTCGATGATTTCTTGCTCTGGTAACTTGAATACCGTAACCGACGTCTCTGTTTTCCTAACTCGTATACTCGTCTGTAGGATTGCACTCTTCTCTTCTTCCACATGAACCACTGAAAACTAAAATCCTTGACTCTGCTAGATTTATCAGGAAGCAAATATTCTCAGAGACGTGGTTTACTTAAAACACTAAAATAAAAGACTATTTCCTGGAGATTGTAGGGAGTTATTTTCTAATATCAGCATCACCACTTTTTCCTTGTCGCTTTCCTCTTCTTCCCTGAGGCAGGGATGCGATGCTGCAGATGGAGGAGCCATCTGGCAACCAGGAGGATAAGAGCCAGAGACTCAAGAATGTTGATCATAACAGCATGGAGAGCCTGGTCTCCTGATGGCCTCATGGAGCACTAGTTGGGAAACTTAGGAAATAACTTGCCAGTGAATCGATCCTAGATTCTCTCTTCGAGGGGAAGACTTACGTTAAACATCCTTGTGTGTCCCCAACAGTGTGTAGATGGGTGGTAGTATGATAAATATCTGCTGGGAAAATAAACAAGTGCAATTTGGGATGAGCACTGGCCTGGGACTGGGATGCCTGGGTTTGGGTTTCGGCTGGTCATTGTGCCTGGTGCTGCTTGCTGGCTGGCTCAGTGGACGCTCCCAGCCATGTTACCCTTTGCTGGTGGCACCAGAGGGTCAGGAATAGCTGACAGGTGCTTTCTCGGCTAAGCTTGCAGCTTGAGGTGACAGCATGACCCAGTTCTGATCAGTGCGGTGCAAATGGAAGTTGGCTGAACTCAGAAAAAAAACTTAAAAATCATCCTTATTGAGATTAGAGTTTACATCCCATAAAAAGCATACATTTCTTGTATACAGTCCTAGGAATTTGAAGATGAATGCATGTATTTGATCAATACCCCTAGCGAGACGCAGAACACTTTCACCAACCTCTATTCTTGATAGCGTATAGTCATCCAGTGTTTTGTATATTGACTATTTCCACTGACAAACAATAAACTTACCCATTAATTTAAGAGTTTCTCTCTCCCTCTCCCTCCCTCTCTCTGTGTGTGTCTCTCCCTCCCCTCTCCACTCCCCTTGCAGATTCTTTGGGAATTTCAGTGTAGACAATTATGCTGTCTGTAAACAAACACAGTCTTATTTCTTCTTTTTGATCTTTTTTCCCTTGCCTTATTGACCTAGAGAGAGCCTGCTATTTAAAGCTGAATAGAAAGGTACCTGTATACATCCTTGCCCTGTTCCTGATGTCAGGAAGTGTTTTCATAGATACTCTTTATCAGCCTAAGACCTCTCTTACAGATTGATTTTCAAAAATTGTATCAAGCTGGGTGTGCTGGAGCATGCCTGTAATCCCAGTACATGGAAGGCTGAGACAGGAGGATTGCTGTGAGTTTGAGGCCAGCCTGGGCTACAAGGTGAGTTCAAGGCCAGCCTGAACTATACAGTGAGACCCTGTCTCAAAAAGACAAAAAATATTGAGTCAACCACACATTCCTGTGATAAACCCACATGATCATGCTATGCTGGAATTGTAGGAAAGTGGATGCAACGCAGGACCTTAATGTTACAGGAAATAAATCAGACACACAAGCATAAATATCCCATGGTTTCTCTTATAGGAGAGACCCAAAATATAAATAAAGAACAAAGTAAAAGGGTGATAATAACAAATGGGAAAATAGATCTTTTGCAAAAGGGAAAAGGATCAAGAGATGGGGGGAGTGTGAGGCAAAGGAGGTGAAGTGGATGAAAGGAGAATTAAATTGTGTTATGTATATGTACCAATTCCCCTTGAAGAATGTAATTATGTACTGCAAACATCTACTAGTAAAAAATAAAAACTGAAAAAAAATTGCTGGATTTTGCTGATTTTGTTTGAGCATTTCTGTATCTACCATCAAAAGGGATATTTGGTCCCAGCCTTCAGAGAGGCTGAGGCAGGAGGATCACAAGTTTGAGCCCAGTATAGGCAACTTAGCAAGACCTTATCTCAATATTTAAAAATAAAAATGAAAAAGGCTGGTGATGTGTAGGGAGTGACTCAAGCTGGAAGTTAGTCATATGTGTAGGGGCAAGACAAGGCCAAGAGTGCCTAAAGCAGTCAAGCTACCTCAGTCTTGAGAAAAACATCCTACCTGAGACAATTTCAGTTGTTAGTCACTAGGCAACCCTGGGTCTCATGATACTAACTTTGTAAAGAGTATAAATAAATGCCACTATAGTGCTTGTCCAGTTCCTCTTCTCTAATCAGAAGAGAAGACCTCTACCTTGCCTCGGCTTTCATCTCTCATCTATATTTTCCTCATTCCGTCCCTTTTTTCCCTTGGACCATCGATAGCTGTGCGGGTCATGACAGTGGTGAAGACTTTTAGGTTTTAAAAACTAGGTTTAGGTTTCAGTGTGAAGGCCCTGGTTTCAATCTCAAGTACCACAGAAAAAAGAACATTGTTCCATACACAGTTTTCTTGTCATCCTATGACTGACTTATATACCAAAGAAATGCAATCTTCATAAAATAATTAAGAATATAGTCTTTCTCTATTCTATGAAGAAACTTCATGTTATCCATGTTTATTCACGAAGCTTTTGGTGGAATCCATCAGTGAAGCCACCCAGACCTAGAGTTCTATTGGCAGAAACATCTCTAAGTATAAATGCAATTTCTGTAATAGATATAGGATTATTTGGGTCATCTTTTTTTTGTTGTTGTTGTTTTGGTTTGTTTTTTTGAAACAGGGTCTCACTATGCAGTTCAGGCTGGCCTTGAACTCATTTGTAGCCCAGCTGGCCTCAAACTCACAGCAATCCTCCTGCCTCAGTTTCCTGAGTGCTAGGATTATAGGGATGTGCCACTATGCCTGGCTGGGCCATCTACTTCTTCTTGAATGAGATTTGGTAATTTTCCTCTTTTAAGGAATCCCAGTCTATCTAGTTAGCAATTTTATTGGCATCAAGTTGCTCACATATACCTTTATTATTCTTTTAATGACTTTGCGATCTGTGGTTATAGCCAGTTAGTCCTGACATTTATAATTTGTGTCTTCTCTCTTTTTTCTTGATGTTTATTCAAGCTTTATTCATTTCACTAAATGTTTTTCAAGAGCAAAGGGGGTGATTAATTTTATGGGTCATTTTGACTTGACGAGGGCCATCCGGCTGAGTAGCTGGTGAAATGTGTCTGAAGGTGCTGGTGACGGTGTTTCCAGAAGAGACCGGCATCTGCATTGATAGATGAGCAAAGAGGCCTCACCCTCTCCTGTGCACTGTTCCACCCACGGGGCCTCAGTAGAGCCAAAAGGTGGAGGAAGAGCAAAAATTCCCTCCTGTTGAGCTGGGACGTCCAGCTTCTCTCACTCTTGATTGCTGGAGCTCCTGGTTCAGCAGCCTTTGAATGTGGACTGAATAACTTCACTGGCTTTGGTAATTTTCCAGATTGCAGAAGGCAGATCAGCGACCTCTTAGCTCTCGTAATCACACTAGTGAGTGTATCAGTCGATGTTTACTACAGAAATAGATGTCAAACAAGATATACAACTGTATAAGAACTTACAAGATTGGTTTACAATGGCCACCCACAGAGTTGGATGTGGAAGAGTGCAGAGTCTGCGCACTGGGGGTCTGAAGGATCCAGCTGAAGGCCTGGAGCTCCGTGCAGTGTCCCGTGAGAGTCTGTATAAGGAGGCCAGAGGGTCTCTGTGTCAGAAGGCTGAAGAGTGTGTGTGCTGGAAGCCAGGAGAGGACATCCAAGGTGGAAGTGAGGACTGGAGCTCCTTTGAAGAAGAGAGAAGCAATCCTTTCTTCTTCATTTCCCTTTTATAGCATTCTAGCGATAATCCTCCCTAGGAGTTACGCTGAGCCAATTTAGTTGGGTGTTATTTACTCAAGTTGACACCATCAATCAGCTACCACAGCGAGCCAAACTTTAAAGATTTGCTAATGTCCCTTGCATCAAAGGATGAAGTCCTAAGTTCTTGTGCCTGGGATCGTGACCTTTGAGATAGTCTTTGCTGATACAATCGGGTCAAGATTAGGCCAATAGAGTGGGCCCTCATCCAATGTAACTGTTGTACTTATAAAGAGAGGGCAATCTCAACAGAGGAACACAAAGGAAGACCACAATGTGAAGACAGAGACAGACATCTGAGCAGTGGCTCTACAAGCAAAAGACAACGAGAAGAGAACCAGGGAGGAGATTCTCTCTCAGAACCCTCAGAAGGAACCGACCCTGCCAATACCTTGATTTCTGATGTCCAGCTTCCAGACTCTGAGATCAATTTCTGTTGTTGTAAGCCACTCAATCCATGGTATTCTGCTATCAATTTCCAAAGAAAGTAATGTATCTTTTTTAAAAAATTTAATCCATTAGTTGTTGATAAATGTATGGCTTAATTTCAAGACATCTGGTGATTTTCTAAGTATCTGTTATTAATTTCTAACTTAATTCGCTGTGGCTAGAGAACATTCATTCTTTTAAATTTGTTGAGTATTTTTAATGACCCAGAATGTGCCCTTGAAAACAATGTGTTCCCTACTATTGTTGGGTAGAATATTTTATAAATGTTACTTATGCCAATTTTGTTGATGATGAGGCAGGAGATTTCAGCATGGCTAAGGATAGCTGGGAAAGTAGAAGTAACCTGTTAATTACAAAATCCGAGGACACATGTGTGGAGAAGTTCCTAAAGCCCTGCATGTGGACTGCTCAGGAGGACTCAAGCAGGTTTCTGACAGGATGGTGGAGATCTGGCATGAGCCTCAGGAGTGGGAGATACATAACAGGATGGTCACTGAGCTCTCACTACTGTGTCTCTTCATGGTAGCCTACTCTTATCCCATAGGGTCTACTTACTTATTACTAGGCCCAGAATCGCTCACAGAGCACTTGTGTTTTCTTAGCTTTAATAAATGTACAATCTTACTACTGTTTGTGCTTGTCTTGGCAAACTCTTTGCTCGGGATAAAAAGAACCTAGAAATCACCTCTAGAAAGAGACTCCAGCACCCCCAAACCAGGTAACAATAACATTGTATATCCATACTGAGTTTTCATCTACTTGTTTGTCAGTTACTGAGAGGGGAGGGTAGATTTACCTAATTCTTTCAGTTAGAGAAGTTATTTATTTATTTAGCAGTACCGGGGCTTGAGCCCACAGTAGTTCTACCACTGAACTCCACTCCCCAGCCTTCTTATTTTTTTCTTTTATTTTGAGATAGGGTCTTAGTTGCCCATGCTGTCCTTTAACTTGTGATCCTGCTGCTCCAGCATCCTGGGTAGCTTACCATACCTGGCTTGTTTATTTTTAAAATAAAATTTTAGTTAGGAATTCTCAGAATCTAACTATTATGGAGAACGTAAAGGTGTGTGCATGTGTGCATGCATGTGTGTGTGTGTGTGTGTGTGTGTGTGTATTCTGGCTCCATATCCATTCAAGTTGGAATTTGGTTAAATCAGTAAATAATGAATCCAAGGTTATTGCTGATGAACTTAATCTGAAACTGACGTTGAGCCATTCTTTTTCAAACAGATGTTTTTGAGATATAATTCAGACATCAGAAAAATTCACCCCCTTAAAGTATGCGATTCAGTGGTTTTCAGTGTATTTACAGACGTGTAACTTTCACTACTATCTAATTTTAGAACATTTCTATCACCCTAAAAAGGAACTCTATTCCCATTAATGGTCACTTACTACTTCTTATTTTATGTATTCTGAAGTGATCTCATCACAGGGAACCATATTTAGACTCTTGTACAACTAATTGTTCTCTATTAATTGACCTCTTATCATTATGTTTCTATCCTGCATGACTTACTTTGAAGTATATTCTGTCTGATTGAAACATAATCTCTCTAGCGTTCTTTAATTAGGATTTTGTTTTTATACTTTTGCTCATTCTTTTACTTTAAACTTACCTAGGGCTTTATACAGAAACTAGGTGTCTTGTAACTATCACATATATACCTGAAATTTTCTCTGCTCTTCAATGAGAATGCTTGCATTATTAATAGTAACTATTTATAGGATTGCCTTTAAAGCTACCCTCTTTCTAGCTGATTTTTATTTGTTCCATCTACTCTTTCTGTTTTCCTTTCTTCTTGTCTGGTATTGCATACAGGGAGTATTTTTATTATTGTATTTTATTTCCACTATTGGCTTATGAGTTATAGTTTGAGAGAATTTTTTAAGTTGTTGCTATAGGAATATCTTTCTAAAAGTTATTCTCCTATTCACCTTCAAACAATACCATACTGCTTAACATAGAAAAAAAATACTATAACACTAAGTTTCTTTCTCTTAACTTTTGAGCTGTTGTTTTTACAGATCACATTGCTTGGTATTTTATAAACCCCTACTGTGCTGTTTTTT
Organism: Chinchilla lanigera; assembly: GCF_000276665.1. Lineage (NCBI taxonomy): Eukaryota > Metazoa > Chordata > Mammalia > Rodentia > Chinchillidae > Chinchilla > Chinchilla lanigera. Next base: position 1,096,674 of record NW_004955558.1, read on the forward strand.
CTTTTAGGATATCATAGGATGTGTGTTCTCCCGCCCACCCCTTCACACCCTTGTGGCTGTACTAACCTGGGAGATGTATAAAGGACTGTGGCTCTGCCTGAGTTTAAGCCAAGCTGCATCACTTGCCAGCTGTGTGGCTGTAGGCAACTTACAACCCCTCTCTGGGCCTTGGTTTCTTTCCCTATAATAGGTCAATCATAACAGCACCCACCTCATAGTATCATTGGGGAGATTAAACGAGCTAATGTTTGTAAAGTCCACAGGATAGAGCCCAGCACAGCGTAAACCCCGAATAAGTGTTCATTATCATTCACATCACCACTTCCGGTCACTGCCCTTGCTAAAACTGTGACTAATTTGTCTACTGTCATCTCTTTCCAGTGATGTTTGGGTTCAAGATGCAGCCCTCTGCTCTTCCACTCTGGTTTCTGCCTTTCTTGAACTTCTCTTTCCTTCTCATTGCAAGAAGATGTCACTCAGGTCTCTCCCTCCTGTTG
>NW_004955558.1:1097345-1109639 GCF_000276665.1 Chinchilla lanigera
TAGTCCTCTGTGGGACCCCCTCATTTTCTTCATCTGTAACCTGGGAGTGTTTTACTGCAGAGCATGCAGTGATCCTTCAAGTCTCCCTGCCTTCCCCAGTCCCTGGCCCATCTGTTGGTTGTCCTTACTCAATTTCTTTTTCTTTCCCTAAATAATCATTTCTTTTTCCAAATTTACCTTCAGGTCTCAGGTTCTGAGTATTCCAGGAGGACCTTTCCTTGGCATGTCTTCACTTAACTCCTTGAAAACCGAACGTCCTCTTGGAGTTTTGAACAAGCACCAGGTGATTGATTGAGTGACTTATAATTATAAAAACTTTGGAGAAATTACTTTCCAGAGTAAAAAATTGATTGGATGGATTTAAAGACTCAGAATCACCTGTATGTCTCCACACGTGGAATAACCAGGTGCATGGTCACTGAAAGTGACTTAGAAGTTACTGAGTGCACTAGGTTAACTTGACAGTTGACCTGGGAATTCAGGAGCTGCACCACCTTCACATTCGCCGGATGTCACGTGCTAGAATACCCGCCGGATATCACGTGATCCCTGCCGGAAGTCGCAGGGATGCCTTAGCCAAGCCGTGCTCCACAGGTGTGCCGCCAACCAGCACACATGTATTGTTCAGAGCCAATCAGGGTCTGACGATGTTTGCAGCGGCTGCTGTGTCAAGGTGGGCCACGGAGAACCCACGTGTTTTCTGCACCCGACCAGCTAGTAAGTAACCGTCGCTCCTGTACCACTTCTAGGTGGGTGTCCCCAGCCATCAGGAGAATCATTTTTCTTGAGCAGATGGTTCTGGACTCCTGCCAGCGCTGGAGCAATCAGCTGTTGTGAGACACTACTCCCTTATCTCAGTATTTGTGCACAAACAGGTGATGGACTGATAGGAAGTTGTTGATCAAAAAACAAATGCCCAGTGCGTCACTTCCAGGGCTAATCAAAAGGCACCCGGTGTACCACATTTTGTGCCTTGCACCAAATGCCCTATTGGCAAGAACGCAACACTCAAGAAGTCTTGTCTGTCCATTCCCACTCCCAAACCTATACCCGACTTACCCCCAACCTGGTCCCCATCCTCTCTCCCGTTTTCCTTTCAATTCCATGCTCCTTCACCAAACCTCCCACTCTTCCCCTCTGTTTGCCTGTCCTCTAGAGGATTTGCTTCTTTAGTCGAAGCAAACCCCAAGCCATTACAGAGGTTTCCACCCTCAACCCAACACCCCTGCGGCACATGGTTTGCACAGATAAAGCCACACTGCCTATAAGCCCGTTTCCCCAAATGACAAAGCCCCGAGGGAACTCACTCACTATGAGGATAACACTGAAACTTCTCACCAGAGCCCGTGAGTCATTGGAAGTTCTGAAGCCTCTGTCTTGCCTCTCTGAGCCACAGCCGCATGGAGCTGGGCCCCTGAACTCACTGAACCTCTCCCTTCTCAGGGCCTAAAATCTGCTGGTCCCTCTGGCCAGCTCCTAATACCACTTTAATTCTTAACACAGCAGTTATTTTCTCCGAGCTCCAAACCAGGATTCTGATTCTGTGACCCAAACTGTTCTGTGATCTAAACTAGGTTCATTTGTTGTAACTTTCTGTCAGTATTGTCCTTTTCCTTCCTAGAACTTGTCCAAACTTAAAGTACAAATTATAGATCTGTATTTCTTCATTGTCTGTGAACTTGTGTAGACTTGCACGAAGGCAAGGCAGCTGCGATGCTTGTTCCCACATTATTCAGCACATGGCTGGAGCTGGTGTTTCTGCAGAATGTGTGAACTGCATGTGGGGGTCCTTGTACTGTTTAGGGGTTTATATAAACATTTACCCTCAGCACAAGATGAGTATCTCACTGGTGCTGCAGGGTGACTGTGTTTACTCACAAAACATGATCCGCCTTCCACTCCCAGAAAATTACTGATGTCTGGCTCCAAAAAGGAGGCTGCTACCCATTCGGAGGGGAACAATAGACAACCAAGGTCCTTTCTAGTGCCAGAATACCATTCTTATTCCTTGCATGCCTGTCTTTCAGCTTGGAAAAGAAATACTGCAATAATCTCCTAACTAGACTCCCTGCCTCCCATTTTATCTCTTTTAAATAGAGAAAGGAGCGGAAGAAGCACAGCAAGGCTGACTTGTCGGCTGGCCTGGATGTTCTGTGGAGCTCATCAGCTTCCTACCCACCGGATGTCATGGGACACCTGCCGGAAGTCACAGGGATGCCCCCCCCCAAGTTCCGCCCCACAGGTGTGCTAACCAGTGCAGGGAGACAGAGGGGAGGGAAGAGAAAGGAAGGGGAGGGGAGAAGAAGGGCATTAGGGTGGGGGAGGGAAGGAGGAAAATGGCGATTCGACATCATTGCTTCAAACCGTATAACAGTATATAATTCATTCATTCAGTTATTTGATGAACATTTCTGAAAGCATTCTTGTATTTTAAGCATAATTGAAGGTGCTGGTGATAGAAGTAGAAAATGAGACAGATAAGGTTCCTGTTTCCACGGAATTTACATTCTAAGAGTTGGGAACAAGCTCCTACGTGCTAAAGTTCCGGGGCCTTATCTTGGCACTCAGGGCCCCTCTGGAACCTCTTCTTTGCCCAAGTCTCTGGATGCCACTTCCCACTCCCCCTCCACCCAGGTGTGTGTCACGTGAGAATAGTGAAGTTCAGAGAGCGGTGACAGGGCACACAGCCACTGTGAACACTGAAGTGGGAACCTGATCCAAATATGGTGGCTCTGGTGCCCAGTGATCTTGCATGTGTACCTTGGGTGCTGGGCACACAATAGGGGCGCAAAAGCTACTTCCGGATGGGCCTGTTTTATAGTTTTACATGTGTTTTTCCTTCCTGTGACACCGCTTCAGATTGGGGCATGTTCCTTTCGGCTAATGCAAACAACCAGTCCAAGAATTCGCCTGCAAAAGTTGTGTGGTCAGGTCAGAGATTAAGCAACACACTGCAACTCAATGGAGAACCAGTGTGAAGGACAAATACGGGTTAAGAGGGCTTTGTGAGCTGAGGGCTTCCGATTTACTATCGACTCCAGGGTCTCTGGGGCTCTGAGGGCTTCGTGGGCATTTGTAATGCCAGGGGTAAAGGGGGCTCAGGTACGATGCAGATTCCACAGGGTTCATTGGCTCCAGTTGACCTTGCTTCTCCTAAAAGGGGGTACAGAGCAGGGCAAAGAAAGAAGAATGTCAGAACAGGTCTAGAGGTGATGCATCTGAATCTGAAAGGGTGCCTCTCTGAGAACAAAATTAGGGTTTGTCTTAACCTTTCCGCACAAACCCCATGTTTAGAGCCCATAACACTGTCTTCTCCCCTGGCCCTGTCCCTGGAAATCCCCTTGCCAGGAGCCCCTGGGTTTTTCCTCAATTTCATCTGGAATGTCTGGCGTGACTCCCTCAGGCAGGTTTGGTCTCTCCTGCTTCTGGGCCACAATAGCCTCCTGCTCGGTCCTCTTGCTGTGAGGGCGTCTTCCCCACCACTCTGCTCGCTCTCTGAGGGCAGGGCTTAGGGCTGACCCATTCCTGAGACTCAGCGTTACCCAGCACAGAGATGCGGACAGACTGGTGGGACTGCAGGAAATACTGGCAAGATTTCACAGATGCAGTTCTTTACACAGAGTGTTGGGAGGGCTGCAGGGCAGTTTTGGCCTTGGAGAATCATAAATGGTAAATAACAGTGAGGTGCGGCAACCGCCAGCGCTGCCCTTCCCAAGCCCTGCTGAGGAAGGGTGGGTGCAGGAGAGTAAAGGAGCAACTGAGGCTCAGCCTGGTTTCCGAGTATTTCGGGCTGATTTGGGCCTGTGACCTTTATGCAGCGCTGACTACTGCCTGCTGAACACCAAGAGACCAAATCTTTGGTTTGTACCCTGAAGCTACAGCCACTCCTAGGGGGTCCCCAGCCCTCTTCTCGACAGGGACACAGTGTGTGTGTGTGTGTGTGTGTGTGTGTGTGTGTGTGTATACATTGCTGATTCTAATTGCTCTTTGAATGATTTCTCTTAATTTTCGTCTTTCCTAAGGCTCCCTGGGACTTAGCTTCACTGTAACATGAACCACAAGCACATTCTGCGTTTTGATGTCCTGCGGGATTGGGAGTGATTCCTCCAAAGCGCTGCAGGAGCATTCTCCCATGGGTCTTAACATTATTCCAACACACCGGACTCCATGTACAGTGGCTACTTACCGAGATCTGGCCCTCCGAGGACGGGATGGTTGTGGACTTCCCTGGCTCCTCAAGCATCAGAAGCATCTTGGATTCTTGGCCTGCTCTGACTTTAGGGCTCTTTTGTGCTTCGATGACTGCAATTTTCTTTGCCCACTTCATTCTGATATCCTTCACCCTAAGGAAATGAGCTTCCATTCAGTTCTGGCTTTCCACCTCCCTGCATCCCCAAACAGGCCGGTCTTCATCAGACATTCAGCTGCAGAGCCTCAGCAACACTCCCGGTGTGCTCTGTTGTCTAGGGCAAGCCATAGCCCTCTCTGGAGATTGGTTTCACACCCTGAGTGAATGGTCAGATGAGTTCAGCTTTTCACATTGTAGAAAGATTGTTATTGGTCTTTAAGTCCAGCTGATTATGTTTTAAAAATAGCCGCTCAGTTTTTCCCGCCACCCTGCCGCTCTCCCTCTCTCCTCTCTCTTGCTGCCCCCCTCCATTCTCTCCCTGGCTCTGGCCTGGCCCTTCCCCACTTAGACAGACACCATCTCTTCCTGTCTGTGTCCTTCTCAAGCTCACACTTCCCCTCCCAGCTCAGCATTCTCCCACGGCTCCCAACTGAGGACTCAGGCCAAGCCGTGCAACGGCTGGAGGAGCCCAGGTCCAACTCTCTTGCCCGACCTCCAGCAGCTCTGCCCTTCTCACTTTCAGCTTCTAGCCAAAGCATCGGCCGAGTCTCAAAGGTCTTTGTGAACTGACACCGAGGACCTTCTACAGCCGCACTTCCAGCTATCTCTCACTCTGAATGCAACAGATTACACAGAGACAAGAACATGTTTCCAGTGTGCCCCGGCCTTCTGCACGCACTACTTTCCTCCAAAAATGAAGCAGAACAAAACCGAACACGTGGTCTTGCAGGCCCACCTTAGACAGCACCTTTGCAACTGTCTGCTGCCTTCTCCAAGCCAACACTCCCTCATGTTTCTCTGTTGTAAATTGGACTGAAAACATCCACCCATGGGCCTGTTTTATGGTTCAGGATTGTGATGACTGTTTGCTGCCTTTTTCCCTTCTCAGACTCAACTTCTTAAAGGTAACTTGGTCCTTTCCATGTTGGGGCCCTAGGCAGAGCCTGTCGCAGAGCAGGGTATGGGAGCGGCTTACAGGTAGAGTTTAACCTTGATATTCTACTATGGTTTGAATGCATCCCCCATATGTTCATGGGTCAGAAACTTCATCCCCAAAGACACATGTTAATGGTGTTTGGAGATGCAGCATTTGAGAGGCAACTAGGATTAGGTGATGTCATAAGTTGGGGCCTCCATAGTGATGTTAGTGGATTTATAAGAAGAGGAAGAGAGACCTCCACCAGCCCACTTTCTCTGTCTCCCTGTGGGATGCCGTCTGCCATGTTTTCATGTAGCAAGGAAGACCTCAACCAGATGCCAAGCAGATTCCAGCTTGACGCCCTTGGGCTTCCCAGTAACTGCAATTGTGATCCAACTGAACATCTCTTCTTTATAAATTTCCTTGTCTCAGCAGTTTTGTTACAGCAGCAGGAAAATGCAGATAGAAAAACTTACATGAGGGGGAAGAGAATGCAGAAGAAGAGCAGCGTGATTGCCATGGATCCATAAACAGCACCACGTACCAGCCCTTTCAGGAAGGTCTCAGGAGCCAAAGGGCTCCTCCCTGGAAGTACAGAGCATGTGGTGAGGCTGTCTCTCCCAAGACCTCAGAAGCCCGAACTCTGCTCCCTCCTCCAGCCTCAGTGCTACCCCTTGCCATTATCCTCACCCAGACACGGAGCCCCCCTCACTTGACATCAGCAGGATGCTCAAAGCGTGGGTTCCATTTTGGTTCTTGCCCTCACAGAGAAGGCGCGTTCCCATTGCTGGCTCCTTGGACAGGAGGATGGTGCTGTTGGCCCAGGGCCCATGTGTGGCAGAGGTCACCTGGAGGCTGCCGTCTACAGCATTCACGCCCACTGGGGCACCTCCGATCCACCACTGCACGGACGGAGTGGGGACCCCGTAGAAGGAGCAGCTGCACCGCAGCGTCTTCTCCAAGGAGCAAGAGGAGCTGAGCAGCCTGGCGGGTGCTGTGGAGAGGGAGCTCAGGAGTCAGCAAGGCATTCGACTTTCCTTCACTTCTTCCAAGGCCCGACCTTCTCCTTATTCATGCGTGATTCACAAGGAGCTTTGGAGAGAATTGCTAGAAGCCCACGGGATAAAGGCCTCGCAAAATACATCTGGATGGGTGGGGAGTGAAATTTGGAGGGTCTACGGTGCCTCTGACCCCTCACCTGCCCCACGGGTCACATTAAGTGTGCTGCCCACTGTGCTTCCCTGTCCCTCACCCCCAGTTCTCTCCGTAGGCCTTGTGACTGGTTTCTCCTCATCAGTCAGTATTCAGATACCATCAGGCAAGTCCCTTGCCTCCTCCGCTGGAAAACAAGGACATGAATGGACCTTATCTCATATTAGCCCTGCTATAAGAAAAAAATGTGCTAAGGTTTGTAGTGTCCCTAGCTCAATGCACGGTAAAGTATTAGCCATCCAATAAACAGAACACCTCTATTTTATTTTTCCTAGTCCAAAGTGGCCTTGGATGGAACATTCATCGGAAGCCAGGATTTCATATGAAGCTATCAGATTTTGGGGGCAAGGATGTTTGAAATGCCTTATTCTACGCAACTTAGGACGGTCGTATGGACCAGCTGATGAATATCTTGGGTTAATGAGTAAAAGTCATGTTCTTCAGGGCCCCCAGTGAGAAGGAATCTGAGTTTAGTGTTTTCCATACTCGTTCCCTGGGGTCCCCTGATATTACTAGAGGAAAGGGATTATTTCCCCTCACCGTTATCCCTTCATCTTGGGCTTCTTGTCTGGGCCGTTGGGGGGTGAGGAACTTTCAGGGGACTGTGATGCACAGTTCTCTTCCACTGCTGCCCCTGGGGTGGTCCTTACCATCTGGGGAAGTATGCCATGGAGACATGGAGATGCCCACAGGGACCTGGAGGTGGCCACGAAGACATGGGGATGCCCACAGGGACCTGGAGGTGGCCACGAAGACACGGGGATGCCCATCGGAGACATGGAGATGCTGAAAGCTCCCTAACCCCAGGGCTTCCGGGGATACCTACAACAGCTCACCTTCACAGCAGCCTGACTGAACCACCACCCTCACGGCCAGTCCCATTTCCTGGCCCCAGGTGCTGTTTGCCCCAGTCGCCCATAGTCCCACAAGAAGCTGGCTCCCAGAAGTCCAACCCACACTGGTTATTTGGTGCCCATACCCTTACGTCCTCTCTTCACGGCCCTACAGCAACCCAACCCCTGGCTCCCTTGGACAACAAGAGTGCTGCTTCCCACCCCACTTACCTGGCAGCCCCATTTGTAACAGCAGCAACAGTTCCGGGGACGGGAGAGGCCCTTTACCGCGCTGGCTCTGACATCACAACTGTGTGGTTCAGAAGAAACAAGGTAGCGGGTCACTGAAAGAGGATGTGGGAGAGAAGGAGTGAAGAGTATTCTTAGTAAGGCTGAGCTGCTGTGTCTTTGGTCCTCCTGAAGCCTGTTCAACCAGAGAAGCAGGAAGTACATAGGGCGAGCCCCGGCACATCTGGAGACAAGCAGGCTCCTCTATGATCCTCAGTGAAGCACAAGGGCCAAGTCCCCTTTTTCATCTCCCCCTTTGTCTTTCGCTCCCCATCGCCACTTCCTTGGGAGAGTCTGGAATGCTGGGTACTCTGAGTTCTGTCTTGAATCTAATAGGGATCCTTGGGAGGGATGTGCACCCTGGAGGGGCTGGGTCAGGAGGTTTGGAGGTTTGGACTGTGCCATGAGACATGGCCTGGATGGGAAGTGACTGCAGGGCAGGTGGCCAGGGGGAGAGTCTGCTACGGTCAGGAAAGAACGACACACTCGAGCTGGTGCCCGAGCTGTGAGGGATGCAGAGAATGACTCAGAGGGATGAGAGAGATCAAACTTCTACTGTCCGTGTACTGTCCAAAAATAGCATCAATCAATCAATCCATGGCAGAAAGTAAGAATGCATATTGTAAGGTTTAGGGTTAAATTGTCCACTAGCAGAGTTATCAATTGTACCATTTTCAAGCTTATAGGGAAATAAATAGAATAAACAATATCAAAGGAGGGACTAATTTTATCTCCTTGTTCATAGTATTCCCTTTCTTCTACTTTATGTTTGTTTGTTCTTTCTTTTCCTGATTGATCACAACTTCAGCTAGGTCCTGAGTTTTACAGGTAGTTTACTATACATGTTGATTTCATTATTATTAAGGTACCAGTACTCGTCCAGCTGAGTATTTAAGATGGCAAATAATACGAAGTATTGGTGAGGATGTGTATTACTGAGCTTTCACACATGTTGGTAAGAATGTAAATCAAGGCAAGCACGTTATAACAGTGGAAGGTACACGTACTCTATGACCCTAAGTTCTGTTCCTAGATATATCCAACATAAGCATTTGCATGTGTACACCAAACCACAAATGCACAAATGTTCGCAGCAGTATTATTTATAACAACCAAAGTACCCAGACATCATAAAAATAAAATAGAAAAATAAATGCTTTTGCTTCCCAGCAATCAAAATATGAGTTATTTCTAGGTGCAACAACATGGATCAATTTCACAAATAACATATGGACTGCATGAAGCCAGGCATAAGTGAATAATAAAAGTATGATTACATTTATTCAGAGTTTGAAAAACACTAGATAAATCAAAATATAATGTTTATGGATGCACTGGTAGGCAGTAAAATTATTTTGAAATGTACTAGCCATGCCTACCATAAATGCTGAGATAGAAATTGCCTTTGAGGGTGGAAGGAAATGGCAATTAGTAAGAGGGATACCCAGATCTTCTGAGATACTGACTGTACTGGTTTCCCATAGGGTCATACCAGGCAGACCTCTAATAGTCTATTTTGCATTGCCCATCTGCCTGATCATATGGCCAGGCCGTTGGCCACTGCCCATGAGTTCCTCAGGGCAGTTCACCCAACTGAACTGACTTTTTCCATGCTTCAATCAAGCTGTCAGTCTTCCAAACAGGGTGGAGTCCGTTCACTTTGGAATTTCCACCCACCACCCAAGAAGCTCTTAGCTGGTCAGTTAGGAACTATTCCTAGGCACCCTCTGAGTAATAGCAGGATCTAGCAGTTCCTTAGGTGCTTCTACAGGTGACTCTCAGGGGAAAAAGGCCACGTGCTTCTCAACGTCTTTCCTTGATGGCATGTTCCCATAGAAAGCATTTCCATTTTATTACGGAATTCTTCCGGGCATGGGCTTCCTTACTGGAGTGTTTATCCATGCATTATCAAACACATCATGGATTTTAGGTTTCAGAATGACCTGATGCCTTTTCAGTCACCGGGGCAGACTTAAAACCCAATAACCAGCCCGCGGTCTTTCAAATGAGAAATTTCTGGCCCCAAATCCCAGCACTCACCGCTAGGTGGCGCTCATTGGCTTTTGCGATAGCTCTGGTCTGCCTAAGGACTCCCAGACCTTGTATGCGGCTTTGTGGCTAACAGCTAGCAGTATTTTGTGGGCAGATGTGAGATACGTGTCCTTGAAAACTCAAAACTAAAAAAACCAGAAAATGAGATTCTATCATATTTTGCCGATCACATACCACACACGCTGTACTATTTCATATTAACAATCTGAGTGGGTCTGGGCAACTTTTCTGTAAGATCCCCATTTAGCAGGCTCAATCAGTGTTGGCTGAAGGGACAATTTACACGCCCTCCGAAAGTTTTACAATAGCCTGGGGGAAATGGTCACCAATCAGACACAGTATTCATCTCCATAGCACATCCGGGTGAATGGGTCTCCATAGCACATCCGGGTGAATGGGTCTCCATAGCACATCCGGGTGAATGGGTCTCCATAGCACATCCGGGTGAATGGATCCCCATAGCACATCCGGGTGAATGGATCCACAGGACTCTCTCACACAGTCTGACCAACCATTTCAAGTTTCATCCAAACTCTCCCCTCAATCCCATCAACCCCGATAATCCCATGTCTCTCCGATCTAACTTCAAGGCCTTCACCAACAGATCGGGAATTAGTGTTTGGGGGGCCCATGTCCCAGAGTTCCAGAAATGTCGCTTTTTCCAGATCATTTCACTACTACTGTGCTTCTGGCTTTGAGTCCCCAGCTGGGCTGTGGACCAAGGGACCCAGACCCTTTCATCGTTTATACTGTTTACATTATTTGCACATCACCTCGGGAGGTTTGAGGTGAGGTTTCTCCTTGTCATTTTGGCCTTCTGCCTTTTTATATTGTCCTAAACTTGAGTAAATGAGGCAGAGTCGACTAGGGCCCTTCCATGTCGGGGACAGCATGATGAAATGATAGGTGACCACACACACGGCGTTGCCAACCAGAGCAGCTCACCCAAGTCTTAAATCCAGAGCTTTTACTCTGCCCCCCTCTCACAGGTTTGTTGATGTCTGCCCTCAGTGCCCACTTCCTCTGGAAGTTGAGCTGATACCCCTGGGTCCAATGTCCCCATTCTAAATCACATTGCCAGATTGTCTGGTATGGTCAGCTCCCACTGTGACTCACACTGTTAAAAATATCTGGTGTGGCCAGCTGGGGCACTAAATCACATTTTTAGATTTTTCAGTGTGATGTAAGGGCCCCTGGGCAAACAAAGACAGTTCTATCAAGCATGGCATTCCACAAGCTGAGAGGGCATCTCCCACAAGTCAGGACAAGAGCCACTCTTCAGGGAAGGCTAACTTCCTTACTACACAACACGATGAATCCCAAACTCAGGACAGCAGTTATCTTGAAGATTCAAAGGGAGAGCTATGTTTGGGCAGAGGAAGAGAACAAAGTAGTTCCAAATTTTCATACAGACGGTCGGCACCTGTTCCTGTTATAACATTTTTATACCTTCCTGTACCTCTGAGCTATTTCATAACATTTCTGTGAGAACTGGATCGTTTGTCGTTTATGTAAAAGCTTTATGTATTACATGTAAATGTATATACCTATATAACTGAATATATTGTGCTCATTAAAGTATATACAAGAATGAATAAAACAAAGATACAAGAAGTGCATGACAAGTTGTATACATGTGTGATAAGCTTGTATGGTCTGTGTGGTGTCTGATCGGCTTACTTGCGCTTACATGACAGCTGTATGATAAATGTACGATAAGCTTACCTGTGCTCACTTGCTGGTAGAGCAGTGATTGGCGAAATTGTGAAGCTGCCTTTATGTCCATCTTCATGGCTGTGCAGCTGACAAATAATTGTATATATTTATGGTGAGCAACATGATTTACGACACGAACACGTCTTGGAAAGAGAAGCACAATCAGGGTTTTGCAGAGCAGCAGAACCAGCGGGAAGCATGTGAGCACAAGAGCTGAGGACTGATTAGAGCGGGCTCTACGATCAGAGGCTGAGGAGTCTCACGGGGGCCACCTGTCTGCTGGCCGGGGCAAACTGGTAGCTGCTCAGAGTAAGAAGCTGGAAGACGCAGAACAAGAGGGGATAACGATGCAGCCTCTTTGGACGCTGCAGGTCTCAAAGCTCCTCGCAGAGCGGCCGGTGCCAGACCACGGCTGAAGGCGGAAGGATTTGGAGACCAATGTCCTTGGGCAGCAGCAGAACATGCCCTGCTCAAGAAGATCAAGCGCGCGAGCGTAGGCGTCCCCTACTTCCTTCTTTCTGTAACCTCAACCTGCAGAAGGCGCTGCGCTGTTCGGATGAGCCCCGGATGTTCTCGGATCCCACGCCAGTCTTCTCTGGAAACTCTCACAGACACACCCTGGAGAGCACTTGGCCCCTCTTCTAGCTATCCCTTAACCCAGTCAAATTGACAGCCCCAATTTTTTTTTTTTTAAGATTTATTTTATCCATTCCTCAGTGGATGGGCATCTGGGTTGTTTCCATGATTTAGCTATAACAAATTGTGCTGCTATAAACATGGGTGCACATACATCGCTGTGGTATGATGTCTTTAATTCTTCTGGGAAGGGGGATAGCTGGGTTAAATGAGACTTCCAATCCTAGTTTTGTGAGGAATCTCCAAACTGATTTCCACAGTGGTTTCACCAATCTACACTCCCACCAGCA
>NW_004955558.1:1110881-1117062 GCF_000276665.1 Chinchilla lanigera
ATGTAAAATAAAAAAGTTTTATTTTAAAGAGAGTAGTACATGAGAAAATGAAAAGAACAATAGCAGCATACCAGCATCACAAGCAAATAAACCAAAGCAAGCACATTTAAAGTGAAACAGGGTTTCAGGACAAAATAATATGAATTAACAGTGGTTGTTGTATTACATATTGTTATCTTCAACTATGTTGCTCAGATTACCAGATGTAAGAATGAAAGATTGCTCAAATCATTAAAGAGAATAAGAAAATAATTATTAGATAAAACATTAGAGATAATACAGAGTTACCACCCTAAATGCGCCCGATCTCATCTGATCTCGGAAGCTAAGCAGAGTCCGGCCTGCTTAGTACTTGGATGGGAGACCAAATTAACCATTCACAGAAACCTTTACTGGGATGGTACCCACGGAGGACTGAGCTACATCCTTAGCTCTTTAAAAATTTTTTTTTCTTTTGAGATAGATCTTTGTTAAGTTCCCTGGCTGGTCTCACATGTGTGGTCCTCCTGCCTCAGCCTACCAAGTAGCTGGCATTCTAGGCATGTGCATTGTGCCCAGCCATGGTAACTTTTCTCTGTGTGTATGTAGTAAGCACACTTTCAATCTACTGTCCTGGAAAATTTCCAGTACTGTGTAGTACAACATCATTATCCACAGTCAGCCGGGTGTGCGTTAGATCTCCACAGCTTACTCACCCCACCTAACTAAAACTTTATACACTTTGAGCAACATGCCCCCATCAACTGCCCTCCTCAGCCACAGGAAGGTACTATTGTACTCGGTGCTTTCATATGCTTGACTTCTTTAGATTTAACACATAAGTGAGATCATGTGGCCCTTGTCTTTCTGTGGCTGGCTTATTTCACGTAGCATAAAGTCCTCCAGCTTTATGCATCCTCTTGCAAATGGCAGGGCTTCCTTTGTGAAGGCTGAATAGTGTTCTTCTCTGTGTGTGTATCACACACGTGTACTATCCCCTCCTCCATCAATGGACACTGAGGCTAAGTCCACATCTTGGCTGTTTTGAATACTACTGTAACCAACATTGGAGTGCAGATATCTCTTCAAGCTACTCATTTCAGTTCTGTTGGATACGCATGCAGAAGCAGGATTGCTGGATCACATGGTGGTTTGACTTTTAAATTTTTTGTTTTGTTTGAGACAGGGTCTCACTCTGTACCCCAGGCTGTCCTTGGATTTATGGTCCTCCTGCTTCAGCCTCCTAAGTGCTGGGATTATAAGCATGCGCCAGTACACCCAGAGTATGTTTAATTTTTTTTGTCTTTTTTTTTTTGAGACAAGTTTTAGCTATGCAGTTCAAGCTGGCCTTGAGCTCACTCTGTGGCCCAGGCTGGTCTCAAACTTGCAGCAATCCTCCTGCCTCAGCCTCCCGAGTGCTGGGATTACAGATGTACGCCACCATATACAGATTATTTTTAATTTTTTAAAAGAAGCCCCATACTCTCCCATACTGGCTGCACTAATTTACATTCCCACCAGCAGGGCACCGGTTTCTTCCTTTCCATATTCTCACTAACAACTGTTCCTTTTTTTTTTTTTTTTTTCGGAAGCGTACGAAGGGGGGGGATATTTTTTTTTTTTTTTTTTTTTTTTTGAGACAAGTTCTCGCTATGCAGTTCAGGCTGGCCTTGAGCTCACTTTGTGGCCCAGGCTGGTCTCAAACTTGCAGCAATCCTCCTGCCTCAGCCTCCCGAGTGCTGGGATTACAGATGTACCCCACCATATACAGATTATTTTTAAGTTTTTAAAAGAAGCCCCATACTCTCCCATACTGGCTGCACTAATTTACATTCCCACCAGCAGAGCACCGGTTTCTTCCTTTCCATATTCTCACTAACAACTGTTCCTTTTTTTTTTTTTTTTTTGCTGTTACGTAGACAGGTGTGAGGTAATATCTTACTGTGTTTTGAGTTTGTGTTTCTGTGGTGAAAAGTGACACTGAGCACTTTTTTTTTCACTGCAGTGCTTTTCCAAGAAATGCTCATTTAGGTCCTTTGCTCATTTTGTTTTTCATTGCTGGGGATTAAGCCCAAGCTCTGTGCATGCTGGACAAACGCTCTCTCCCCGAGCCATATCCCCAATCCCTTTGCCAGTTTAGGGCAGATTATTTGGGCTTTTGCTGCTGAGTTGTTTGAATTCCTTCCACAGTCTAGATATTAACCCCTTATCACATATATGGTCCGTAAATATCTTCTTCAATCACATAGGTTGTCACTTCACTCTGCCGATTGTCTCCCTTACCATGCAAGTTTTTCAGGTCCCTTTGCTCTACAGAAGTCTTTGTAGTATGATGCAGTCCTATTTGTCTGCTTCTGCTTTTGATGCCTGTACTTTCAGGGTCATATCCCCAAAAAAGAACTTTGCCCAGATCAAGGTCAAAAAGCTTTTCCTGTGTGTGCCTGTGCATATGTTTGGTAGCTTTACAGTTTCAGGTCTTATACTGAAGTCTTTAATCCACTTTGAATTGATTTTTGTACACAGTATGAGATAAATGTCTGTTTTCTCTCCTCTGCATGTGGATAACCAGTTTTTCCTAGAATTTTTCAGTATATATTTAGTTGTGGTTCTGCAGGTGGCTACTTTTTTTTTTTCTGGCATGGAAGATTCACACTGAGATACATCCCCAGCCCTTTTTTATTTTTTGTTCTTTACTCATTTTTTTTTTTTTTTTTTTTTTTGAGACAAGTTCTCACCGTGCAGTTCAGGCTGCCCTTGAGCTCACTTTTGTAGCCCAGGCTGGTCTTGAACTTGCAATAGTCCGCCTGTCTCAGCCTCCTGAGTGCTGGGATTACAGATGCACGCCACCACGCCCAGCTCCTATTTACTTTTGAGGCAGGATTTCACTCAGTTGCTGAGTTGCCTATGCTGGGCTCCAAGACGTCATCCTCCTGTTTCAACTTTACAGAGTGTTGGGATTAAAGGCCACCCATCTGGTTGGTAACTATTTTTTATAATTAACGTTTTATTAAAATGTAATTCATACACTGTAAACTCCATCATTTGAAAGTGTACAATTAGGAATAGTTTAGTATATTCACAAAGATAAATACCCATGGCCGTAGTTTAATTCCAGAACATTCGCATCATGCCTTCAAAAATCCCGTATGTGTTCACATTCTCTCCCGTTCTTCTAATCCCCAACCCCAAGCCCCAGCCCAAGGCAACCACCAATCTACTTCCTATAACCGCTAAGTGTGCCTATTCTGGGAATATAGAAATGAAACGAAGTAACGTGATCTTTCACGTCTGGCTTCTTGCACTTGGCACTTTTCAAGGGTCTTTGTACCTTGTATCGGTACTTACTGCATTTTGATCACTGGAGGATATTCTGTTGTATGGTTACAGCACATTTTATCTATTCATCAACTGATGGGCACTTGGGTTATATCTGCTATCTGGCTATTATACATCACCGACCCAGGCTGCTGCGACTGGCCCATGGCGTGGATGACTCACATGTAAAGAGGAACTATTGCCACCATTTATAACACTAGAGGCTCAGACATTTTATCCCACTCAATCCTCTCAGCAATCCCATGAGGTAGACCTCATTGGCTCCACTCCACAGAGAAAGACACAGACCCAGAAAAGCCCAATGTCTGTTCTGAAGGCTGCTGCCATTAGGTGGGTAGATGTCAGATTCAAGTTTTGACTCTGAACGTAGCGTTCCTGTCGGGGCTCCATTTTGTATTGAACACTGCTGTGTAGCAGGGTCAGATCATTCTCCTCTTCAAGTTCACTTTCTTACAGATGAAGTGCAGGCCTAGGTCAGCTCACCCTGACCACCTCCTAGGGCTGGTAAAGAACATGAGGGCAGCGCTGTAAACTACACGGTGGTGGGAGTTACAGATATTTTCTGCCATGATCCGCTGTGACACACACACTCGACTCAGGAAAGGGATCCAGGTTCTTCCTCCGGCTGAAGTAGAAATCTGTCTTTCTCCCTGTGGTATTCGGAGTAACCTCGCTCCCCTCAATGTCGTCCTGTTTCAGAGGCTGTAAACTGGTAGCACCCCAGTGGGATATGGCCCGTAAACAGCTTTTGCTTGCCTTTCTAAATTAAACTTTCGTGGCAGGCTACTTTTATTCTTTTCTTCCATTTTTAAATTTTGGTACCAGGAATCAAACTCAGAACCTTGCACTTGCCAAGCAGGCGCTGCGCCGCTGAACTATATCCCTGCCCCTGGCAGACTATCTCAATATCAAAATATTCTAGAAAAAATTTAAACTCCCAGCTTTTTCCTTTAAAAAATATTTCAGCCAGCTGCCTGGGCGTTCACATGAGTTACTCTACGATAGCCAGCAAGGACCTCACTTCTCCCCGCTCTGCTTCTCGTGGTTAAAACATCTGCAATGACAGCATCTACCTTTTACGGCTGCTGTTAGGATTAAATGAGATAGCGGAACAGAGCTTCACACATAGTAAGTGCTCAGTAAATGTTATTCCTTATTAAATCACCTGCCTAGATCCTGTGAGTTTTTGGTGGGAGCCCACTCTAGACCACCTGTATCTCCTCCCCTGTGTTCCGGATCCCACCTTCCGCCTCTCTCTTCTGTATCTCCTGCCTGTCTTTGTGGGATGCATCCGAGCGGGCTCTGCCTCCGAAGCCTCACCTCCTCCGGTGTCAAAACCCGACCACTCCCCTTCCCCCACTTAACGAGATGCTGCCGAGGCCTCAAAGGCGCATCTCTCCTGCACGCTGAACACTCGCCTCCTTCCATGCTGTGGGTTTTTCCCTCCCTTCCCCTTTCGCTTTTAAAACCACACACTGGATGTTGAAATGAGCCCTGTGTGACGGGGTTGGGGGCCAGGCTTTGCTAGCGAATCACTGAATAACTTTGGTCAACTATTTCCCTCTCTCTAGTTTTTTTTTTTTTTTTTTTTAATTTCATCGTCTGTCACACGAATGTGCTTTATTGCTGGAGATGTGCCGATTAATCTGGCTCTAACATTCTGGTTTCCTCTGGCTTCTCTCTGCCAGGCTTTGGAGTATACGTGGATGACTCTTCAAGCAGCCCTTTATCTTTTTCTTTGACTACTACTTCTGTCAATTTTACCTTGGTGTGTTGTTCCAAAAAGGACTCAGGATATTCTTTGTCCCCAGCACACTTCACTATGTCTATTTCTTTAACAGAGTGTCAGTGGTGAGAACGCCTTTCCTGAGAACTTTCCTAAGAATTGACTTCTCAGTGATGGAAGAAATCTTACAGGGAAACAAATGACTAAGTGAAAACAAGTAAGCTATTTACACCCTGGATTCCCTTGTGACTATGACTGAGTGCTTTAGACAGGGACTTCGGGGGAGACTTCGGGGGAGCCGGATTAACCCACTAACCGGGCAGGCTCAGAAGGGGTGGGTCACCTCATGAACTGATTTACAAGGGGGTTAATCGTTGCCTTAGAAGGGCACTAACCCTGGTGGTTAAGGGCACACTGCTTGACTGTCTTACTGGTAGACTGATGGTTCACTGGCTGCCCTTTGGACTGACCTGGTGACTGAGGTGTGAAAGCTGATCAGGTAACTGATGTGGTGACAGGCTGCGCAGGTGACTGATGCGATGACAGGCTCCAATTTCCTGGCTGACCACGCAGAGACCAAGTCCTGACCCACGAATCAGAGTGGCCTTGGCCGGACCAAGGGGCTCAAGGGGTGCCCTCCTAACAGACCACGTCTCCTCGAGCTCACTGACGACTTTGACTGATGCGGGAGTCGCGTGCCCGGGAGCCCCGAATCCCAAAGCAGGTCCTGCACCGACCAGGCCCCAGGGACCGGGCAGGCGCTGGGGGGGGGGAACGAGGGCGAGTCTTGGAACCCGGCAGCCAATCAGGCGGAGCTTGCTCCCCACAACCAATCATATCTATGATCTTATCAGTAACCAGAGAGCATTATTTCTTCCTTTCCAGTTCAAGCTTCCTATTTATTTTTCTTGCCTATTCGATCTGGCTAGAACTTCCAATACTGCGTTGAAAAGAAACGGCGAACGCAGGTGTCTTTGCCTTGTTCCTGCTCTTAGAGAAGATTTTAGTCTTTCATTATTGAGTAAAATGATGTCAGCTACGTTTTTTTTCATATACAAATATTCTCCTGTGAAGTAATTTTCTTCCATTCCTAAGTTGTTGAGTGTATTTATCATGAAAGGGTGTTGAATTTGTCAACTG
>NW_004955558.1:1118198-1134190 GCF_000276665.1 Chinchilla lanigera
ATGGAACTGAAGCCCTCTTAACCGTGGAAACAGAAAAGAGTAAAGTAAGAATGTTTTACGTGACCTTGAGAAGAAAAACTAGAGAAAATGTGTCCTGCTCAAGTTGCTGAGTAAGCACAGATGCAGGACACTCTGGCCTGCAGTGGGGCTTTTCCGCATTTGGCACCACCTAAAGTCATTTCTGGTTGTCACAGTGTGTGTGTGTGTGTGTGTGTGTGTGTGTGTGTGAACTTCTGGCATCTGTGAGTAGTGCCCAGGGACATTGCTCAAGGTCTCACAATGCAAAGGACAACTCTCACACCAAAGCGTCACCCAGCGTCACCCAGCCCCAAATGCCTCAAGATTGGCAAACTCTGCTCCAGTGGAACCCGTGGGAAAGTGCAGGTGTTGGGGGGGCAGGGGGGCAGATTACTTGAGGGGTGTAACCTTCAGGCACGGAGAAGAGACAACCCTGCAGTGATGTGGGGCCGTGTCAGTGGAGTGGGAAGAGGTATAAAGTGGCATGTGTCTTTAGGAAGCGGCAGGGAGGTGGCTGAGGCGCGTGCGGCTGGTGGCTGAAAGGGCACGAGTATCAAGGGTGACACTGTGAGATGCCCGGAACAGCTCGCTCTGCTGGATGCTTAGCGGGGGAAGGGCAGGGTTTGTGGAGTGCATTTGGAAACTCCATGGTTGGAGGTGTGGGTGACAGGCTACAAGGGTGAGAAGGCTGGCAGGAGGCTGCTGCTACGCTCTGTGGGAAAGGAGTGAAGACTTGGACCTGGGGAGGAGTAGGAGGGGGCAGAGGAGGAACTTGGTGACTCTCGGGAATGCGCGTTGAGGGGGAAGGGAGAAGTGAAACAGAATTCTGGTTCTGGATAAATGAGGCAAGCTGTGTGCTTCTCGCTTGCTATCTTGTGCATCCACAGTCTTCCCTTCACCCCTGTGGCTAGGGAGACAGGCACAAGTGTGGAGCCAGTATCTGAAACCTATAAGTCATTTCGCAAATTTATTACTTTGGCAGCACCTGGCCCTTGGTTGAATGCACGTTGACCAGAGCCCAGGCTGACCATGGCTGGGGGTTTACTGTGCATCAGACCCTGTGCCAGGTGGACTGCAGTGTTAATGCCCTGAATCCTCAAGACAAACCAGAGAGCTGAGCGGAATTATTATCCCCATCCTTCGGATAAGCCAAGAGAAGAGGCCGAGGAAGAAAGAGGAAGGAAGCTGTGAAGCAGGTATTAGATGGAGAGGAAGCTGTGAAGCAGGTATTAGATGGAGATCTGACTTCAGCACCTAAGTTATTTTTTTATTGAGATAAAATTCACATAACATAAAATAAAACATTCCAAAGCAAACAATTCGGCGGCATTCAGTACATGCGCAATGTTGTGCAACTATCGCCTCTATCTTGTTACAAAACATTTTTATAACCCCCAAGGAGATCTTCTGTCCACTAAGAAGTCACTGCCCATTTCCTTCTCCTCCAGACCCAAGGAGCTACCAAGTGATTTTATGTTCCCAGAGACTTACTTATTCTGGACATTCCGTATAAACAAGAGCCACACGATGTGGGATCATCACTATCTGGCTTCTTTTACATAGCATCATATTCTTGAGCTTCATTCATGTTGCAGAATAATATTTCAGTCCTTTTCACGGCTGCATGGTCCTCCACCAGATGGATACCCATCCACCGGTTAATAGACATTTGGGATGCTTCCAACTTTTAGCTATTACAGAGGGGAAAATGGTGAATTGCTAATCTCTTTTGCCTTGACTACAACACTTTACCTGGTCTCTAGATCCAGTACAGAAAGCTGAGAGATGAATGGGATCTGAGAAGAAAAGTTTTAAAGTGTTTGCAGGGTGGTAGGGGCCAGGAAGGAGCTGAAGAAGGCTCGTGTGGGGAGAACCTTGTAGTTAGACCTTGAGGAACTTTACACTGTGAGCAGGGGGAGCTCATAGTTCCAGAGGAAAAGGAGGAAGAGGTGCCAGCTCAGAAGGTGGTTGAGTAACCCCTTGCAAGAACAGGCAGAGAGGACCCTAAAATGGGAAATGAGAGATTGGAGGAGGGAAGGACAAGACCTATTTCACAAGATCCTGTGTCAGGACAGAAATTGTGTCTAGAGGTCAGAATTACATGAAAAGTGCAGTGTTCTCCCTGCCCAGCACTATAACCTGAGCACTATGTCCCTTCCAGAATTCATACTTGAACCCCTAACCTCTAATGTGATGTATGTGGAGACCAGGCCTTTGGGAGGTGACTGACTCATGAAGGGGGAGCTCTCATAAATGAGATTAGTGCCCTTATGAAGGAGTCCCCAAAGAACTCTTTTTTACCATTCTTCCATGTACAGGTCCCAAGAAGGCACCATCCATGCACCAGAAAGTCAGCCCTATCCGACACCAAGTCTGCTGGCATCTGAATTTCCCACCCTCCAGGACTGTGGGAAATACATTCCTACTGTTTTCAAGCTGCGCAGTTTATGGCTTTTTGTTATGGTGGCTCAAACTGAGACAGCCAGGCATGGGTGCTAGGCACCATGGCAACGGATGGAGAGCTTCACATTCTTGGATGGAGAACTTGAAGGAGACTCAGGCCTAAGGAGCATGATGAGTGCAGTTTGCAAAGTGCAGAAGACGTGGCGTCTGTGGGTGGTTCAGGGAGCGAGGCCTCGGAGAACATGGAGGCTGAGGGCTTGGGAGAGCGGGATGGGCTGGAGGTGCATGTTCAGAAGCCTCAGCAGAGACTGGCCGGGTTGTCTCACCTGGCTTCCATTCAAGTAATTTCAAAGACTTGCTGGGTACACTGGATGTGCTGTGTCCAAGGCTGGGCCCTCAGAATACCAAGCTGGACACAGCACCGTCCCTGTCCGGGAGGGGCTCGCAGGTTAGAGATCAGCCTGGGGGGCATGCTCTGAGAAATGGAGCAGTGGCGCTGTTTTGTCACTGTGCAAATGTCACAGAGTGCACTCACACAATCTGGCGTGGTAGACCCTAGGTTCCTTGGCACTGACCATCGTATGAGTGGCCCGTCACTGACTGAGATGCTTTTGTACAGTGCATGGCTGTGCTTACACAGATGACATTTAAAAAGTATTCCTGTGAATTTTATGAAAGAGCAATATTCATATGGAAAAGGGTACAAATCACAAGTGTTTTACTAAAATGTCTCTTTATAGAGTACATGAGCAGTTAGTACCCAGATAAAAAGCAGATACTTAGAGGGACCCCTGGAAAATCTCTACTGCCTCCCTCCAGCCATGATCAATCGACAACGGTCACCAGTACCTGGACGTCTAATCCCAAAGATTAGCTTTCTTAGCTAGGCATGCTGGTGCATGCCTGCAATCCCAGCACTCGAGAGGCTGAGGCAGGAGGGTTGTTGTGAGTTCAAGACCAGCCTGGGCTACAAAGTGAGCTCAAGGCCAGCCTGAACTGCATAGCCAGACTCTGTCTCAAAACAGACAAAAAAAAAAAAAAAAATTAGCTTTCTTGTTTCTAAGGGCAGAACATAGCATGTTTTCTTTGTATCTGGGTCCTTTCACTAAATATTATATTTGCAAGACTCATACATGTTATGTGGGGTTGTTATTTGCTTCTTTTGTTGGGTGGATATTGTGCAATGTATGTACCTGTCTTAATGTTGAAGGGAGCTGGGTAGGTCTCATTTTCAGCCATTACAATTAGAGCTGCTCTGGACATTCCTGTTGGGTCTGATGGACATCTGTATGCACCTCTGTTGGGTATGCACCTAGGTACAGAATTGCTGGCTCCTATGTTCAATATCAGCAGAGTGACAACAGTCTTCGTAGTGGCTGTACCAATACCTGCTCCTGCCAACAGTGTGTCAGAGCGCCACTGCTCCATATCTTCACCAACAGATATTCTTGGAATTATTTATTTCAGCCAATTTTGTAGTTGTGTAGCATTACGATTTTTATCTGAATTTCCTTGACAGCTACTAAAATTGAATGTTTTTCTATACGTTTGTTGACCATTTGAATATCTCAAGTTTTTGGACTGCCTACTTCTCATTGATTTTTGGGAGATATTTATGTATTATTTATACATTCTGGATATGAGTCCTTTCTTGGATAGGTGTATTGGAACATGGCTTCTACACGAGCAAGCTACACATGAAAATAGCTTTATTTTAAAAAATAACATATACTCTTTCAAATGTCAAGCAAGAAAAAAAGTATGTCATGGAGTCAAAAAATATACATCTTCCTCATCCCTGCTGAGTAAACAAGGTTAAGAGTTATACACTTGATAATACACTTAACAGTACAAATTGTGCAATTTTCTCACTTAATATACCTAAGGAATATTATCTGAATTTTACACAGGAGGAAGGGAGGCATAGGGAGGGAAAGTGACTTGCCTGAGGTAACAGAGTCTGGTTTTGACCTTCCAAATGACTTGAAGGTCACTGCCAAGTGACGACCTTCAGCCCTTTAAGGATCTCTTATCTTTCCATTTACAGCCTTTGATGCAGAGGGCTGCTGACTCCAAGCACCTGCCTCTGATACACACTTTCCTCAGCGAGGCCTCTTCTGGGCTCCAGCCAGAGCGGGGGCTGGGAGGAGGGCGCCGTCACTTCCGGATCCGGACCTCTGAGTATACGGTGGCGTTGGAGTCCTCTTGGTCCGGGGGCTCCCGGGGCTTCAGACCATGGAAGCTGAGGGAGGCGTAATGGAGCTCCATCTCCTCCCCTGAAGCAGTGGCCGGGTTGGTTGGGGTGCTGTCTAGGGTGCTGTCTGCCTTGGCCTTGTTCAGGTGATCCTGATGAGCCTGACATGGGACAGAAGAAGGGAATGAGAGCAAGGATCCCAGGGAAGTTGGACTAGATGAGGACTTTATTCATTCATCCAACTCACACCCCAGTATTCACTCATTCACACTTTCACTCATTTATTTATTTGCATTTGTACCTTTACCATTATTTTATTGTTGTTGTTTTGTTTGTTTGCTGGTAGTACCAAGGATTGAACCCAGTGCCTTTGCACTGAGCTAGATCCTCAACCCTTTTGTTTCTATTTTGAGGCAGATTCTCATTAAGTTGCCCAGGCTGGAATCCATCCTCCTGCCTCAGCCTCTCACAGTCCTGGGATTTTAGTTGTATACCAGTATACTCAGATACCTTTAACATTTTAAAATTCTTTTTGTTTGCAGTACTAGAATTAAATCCAGGGCCTTGCAAATGCCCTATCACTGATCTATACCCCTGTCTTAACAAATTTTAATCATAATGGCCCATAATGGTTACTGACTGTGATGAATCCTTACAACTTCCTGATGAGAGAGAGAGAGAGAGGGAAGGAGGAAGGAAGGAAGGAAGGAAGAGAGAGAGAGGAAGACAAACACCTATGCAACGCACATTGTGATTTGAGGGGTAGAAGCAGGTTGCTTGATGAGTGAGCACTGCAGAGGCCTGGAATAGACCTGGCCTCACTGTGGGCGTGCGGCCGAGGCCGGTCACCATTCGAGGAAGCTTGACGACAGTCAGCAGTCTTTGCCTGGCCAGAGGACAGAGCACAGTCTGAAAGATGATCTGCGGGTCACTCCAGGGTGAGCAGTGTGAGAAGGTACAGACTCAGGAAGAAGCTAATGCTGGCTGAGGGCGAAAGGCTCACTTGGTTAGGAGCAGAGCATTGGAGGGGGAGATGCAGGAATCAGGCTGGAGAGCTCCACAGGCGACACGCCCATGAACACCGAGCCAAGCACTATGGACTCCGTCCTCTCAGCTTGTGCTGTTCCGTACGGTAGCTGTTAGGCCCACGTGGTTGCTGAGTGCGTGGAATGTGGTGGGTCAGAGTAGAGCTGTGCTGTGAGTCCAAATAAGTACTGCACACTGAAGACTTAGTACCCAAAACTTTTACAAAAGGATGTATAGTAGCATATTCATAATTTGTATATTGATTATCTAGTCCTAACACTTGGATACATTGGGTGCAATCAAACATTCTATTGAAATTGACCTCACAGGGTTCTTTCTGCTTTTTAAATGTGGCTACTAGAAAAATGTATGCCCTATCCATGGGACATGGCTTCATGGCTGACTGTGTGTGTGTGTGTGTGTGTGTGTCTGTGTGTGTGTGTGTGTGTGTGTGGTGCTGAGGATTGAATCCAGAGCCTCATGTAGCTGAGCAAGTATCCAGCCACTGGACCGTGTCTCCGGTCCCTGCTGTACTATTTCCGTTTCTGTCCTGCAGTGCTGATCAGCATGGTGCAGAGGAAGCAGAGGGGTGCTCTGGGGAGTCCTTTCTGCAGGCTGATTCCGAGGAGGAGAGACAGAGCTGTGCAGGCGAGACCCAGACAGTGGCACAGGGCTCGGCAGAAAAGGGTTACATCAAGGAAAACTTTGCCAAAAAGAAAAATGGACAGGCCTTGGTGAGTCACTGGCTCTGGAGGATGAAGCGGGAGATGGAGGATGGGCAGCTCAGGTGCCCAGCCTATGGCTGCAGCAAGAAATCTCGGGGAGGAAGGCATTCTGGGGGAAATTGGAGCTCAGTTTTTGGCGTGCTGTGTGAGCTGCCTGGGGTCACCCCGGGTGTGGTGCCCGGCTGGGACCCCTGGTGGAAACAGCTCTTCACACTCACCGGGGACACGGTGTTCGTCACAAGATGGGTGCCATCCTCACTCTTTCCTTTCACTGCTAGCTTCTTCCTAAACATCTTCACCCTGGAGAAGAAGACCAGGGCCTTTCAGCCTGGCTGACTCGCCGTCGGGAGCCCAGCGGGTCTGGGGCAGGAGTACGTGAGGGCTACTGTCTGGGTTCAGGGACCATGAGAAGAATAGGTGCTTCCTCCTATTGGGCATCTGGAGCCAGGTGCCGGGAATGGGCCCTGTCCCTGGCCGCGGTGGCAGGAGGCTAAGCTCCCACTGTGTCTGCCACTGACCTTATCACGTCATCAGGGCACCGCGGCTCTGGGACTTGAGTTTTGCAGGGTGTATGAGCTGTGCACCACCACACACCACCACCACCACCACCAACCAAACCAGGGCCGGCACTCACATGAAGAAGACGAAGCAGAGACACACAGCGAGCAGGACCGTGACACCAGCTCCCCCGATGGCTCCCTGAACCACTCCTGCCCTGGGTCCTGGTTTCTCTGCAGATGAGAGACCGGGGGTGACCTCCAGCCTCTCTAGGCAGCCAACGAGCATCCTGCCTCCTCCAATCCATCACCCACAAGAATGCCCACTTCTTTCAGGATGGGGTCCTTTTTCCCCCATCTTTGTGGGACTGCGGTCTCCAGTGCCGCCGGCCTCAGCTCCAATTAAAGGACAGATGAACCTGAATTCTAGCCATTGTGCCACGAGTCAGGCCTATTTCTCTTATACCCAGATTCTTCCTGGATCCAGACCACAGTCTCCCCTTTCCCCAGGCCCTGCCCTCCATAACTTCCTGACCTGGCAGCAGCAGAACAGTGACAGTCTGGGTCCCATGGGGATTCCAGGCCTCGCAGCGGAGCCTGAGGCCGGAACGCAGCCCCCCGCGGAGGCTCAGGGAGCTGTTGGCCCAGGGCCCGGCCGAGCTGGAGGTGACCGTGAAGGAGGCGTTGCTGCTGTTCCCCTCCAGCAGCCCCTGGCCGAGCCGCCAGCGCAGGGACGGGGCCGGCCAGGAATGGGAGGAGCAGCTGCAGTGCAGAGCCGCAGCCTCCCAGGAGCATGTGGGTCCCAGCAGCTGTGGTGGGCCTGTTGGGAAGAAGAGAGGAATCAGAGGGGCTCCTCTCTGGCAGGGACCCAGGTGCCCCGCCCCCAGGTGCCTTCCAACTCACTCCTCACAAAGAGGCTCACAGACGCTGTCCGAGAGCCCAACCGGTGCTCAGCTCTGCACACATATTTTCCCTCGTCCTCCAGTTCCACCAGAGGCAGCTCCAGAGCCCTACGGTCTGTGTGCTGTGAGGGCTGCAAGGTCAGGCTCCCCCGGGTCCAGCTCAGCATGGAGGGCGGGTTGCTGTCGGCAGCACACACCAAGCGCAGGGCCTGGCCCTCTTGAATGCGGAATGATGAGCCATTAGCCAGGGCTGTAGGTCCTGGAGACACAGAGGGAAGGCTGAGGCCCGGCTTGCATGGGGATCTCTGTCTTCTTCGTCCCTGTGTCACGTGCGACTGTCTTTTCCACTGCTTCACAGGCTCGTGCTGTGTGGATTCGGGGCCAAGCAGACAGGGTGAGGAGCAGTCGCACAGTCTCTCCAAGGACCTGCGTGTGTCAGCCAAACTGCCTGGCCATCCGTGCCAGCTCACATGCCAGGTTGGCCTTTACAGTTTGCCCCTTAGTCTGTCAGCTACAGTTCAGTGAGCCTGCCTAAGTTAGTTGTGTCTGAGGAGTTCGCAGTATTGTGAGCAAGACGCCGAACAGCAGGCGCCCACGACAGCTGTCACATGTTTCATGGTGGAGGTAAGCGGGGTGGAGGTTGCCCTGAGAAGCCAGTGAGACTGTCAGGACAGAAGGGCTCCCTGGAGGAGCTGGGCTGGGGAAGATGCATGCTATAGACTCTCGCCCAGCAGGGAAAGGCGGTGCCAGGGCACCACTGAATGCAACATGTGTTTTTGCCTAACTAAATCATCCCATGCTAAACCAAGGCTAACAGTAGGTTGGAAATAAATCCTTTCATGTCAGAAAGGGCTGGTTTGCTTACTAGGAAAAGATCTTCATTTGGAAAATGCACACAAAGAAATACAACTGGTTGTTAAACATAATGAAAGACGACTCACAAAATGATAATGCATATTAAAATCACGGTGAATTAATTTATAATATCAGAGGCAAAGATGCACTGTTCAGGGGAGTACAAGTAAGACAAACTCGAAGCAGTGCAATTCGGCAGTCTCCATAAAAATGACGATATCCACACAAACTACAATATCCTTTGATCCTGAATCCTCTCCTATAGAAAATTATGGAGAACGTTCATATAAGTGATTTATTTCAGTAGTAAATGTGTCAAACAAGACAAGAAATGCCTATTTTTCTGCCAGTGGAAAATCAGTTTACACTTTATAGCATACTATATTTATAACTGGAAAACCATCAAGCCATTAATTTGTATGGAGGTTTCCATATACAAATACAGGGCGATCTCCAGATAAACTAAGTTTGAGAAACAAGTTTCGTTCCTAACCACATTCTACTGGCGCTTTCTCAGCTGCGGCAAATGTACCCCGGTAATGTAAGCTTTTGAGGATGAGGGCAGCTGAACAAGGGATTTCTGGAAACTTTCTGTGTCATCTTTGCAACTTTTCTGTCCATCTAAAATTACTGCAAAATGAAAAATTTATTTAAAATAATAAAAGGTCTGGAGATGTAGCCCAGGGGTAGAGGAGAATCTTCCTTTCATCACTGGCACCACAAAATAAGTAAATACGTGAAAATAATACAGATGTGAGGCAGAATGTATGGAATGGCGTGTGAGCGTGTGTGTGTCTGTCCGTACGTATACATCAGTCATTGGTAGGAGGACAGCCAGGAAGGGAAAAACACTGGGCCCAAATACAGTCTTGTTCTTACTAACTTTTGCCACAAACCAGTGTATTTCCCTTAAATCCATATGTTACATCCCAAGCTCCCTACCTGGCAGTATTTGGACATGGGACCTTTAGGCAGGTTAGGGATAGGCAAGGGCAGGAGGGTGAAGCCAGCAAGATGGGATTAGAGCCTTCGTGACAAGAGACATCACAGAACTCTGCTGGTCTCTACCATGTAGGGACTCGAAGGGGACAAGATGGTCATCTGCAAACCAAGAAGCCGAAGGCAACTCTCCCCACGATGCCAAAGGACCAGCACCTTGAACTTGGACTTCCAGCCTCAGAACTTGAGAAAGAAATATCTGTTGCTTAAGTCACCAGGCTATGGTATTTTGTTACAGCAGCTGAAGTAGACTGAGACCAATTCTATGCTATTTAAAAAAAATCACTAAAACAATCAAAGGAACAGGCAGGGCTTAGGTCCCAAGGAAAACGAGGGCTGGTGACAGCCACATCTGCTGCTTGAGCAAAGGAAAAGGCCACAGGATACCTGAGTGTGAGAGGGGTGTGTGCAGGGTGACAAGTGGGTGCAGGGGTCCCACCTTTACTACTCTGCACCCTCCTTCTGCCTCAGCCCCATCCCCCACCCCCACCCCGCGGGAAGGACAGGCTGTGCCCTACCTGTGTCATTTCCCTGGAACGCCTGGATGATCAGGCTCTGTGCAGCATCTGGGTAAATAGACAAGATTACCCTTCTTAGTGGCAGGAAGGTGGGTGTTGGTGATTTTCCCACAGACACTTTAGGAATAGGAGGATGGTGGAGCCGGGGTCCTCTTTTTTCCCTCCCCAGGCCCAGCACTCAGTATTACAGGCCCCGCCTCCCCTGTCCCTCTCCTCCCTGGGCCCTGTATGTCCTGGCCCAGCACTCACAGGACACGTTGAGCTGGACGGTCCTCTGCACTGTCACACCGGCCCCAGGGAAAGTCACTTGGCAGGTGAGGTTGGTGCCATGGTCCTGTGGCCGTGGGGTGACAGTGAGCACTGAAGAGCGAGCAGCCTCGGGGCCCAGTGCGGAAGTGAGGTTCGCCCCGATCCAGGAGAAAGTGGGGGGCGTCCCCTGCTCACAAGGCCATGGCGCCGCACAGGTTACGTTCCCAGGGTGACCGGACTCCAGGGTCCCCGCGATGTGGATGTCAGGGGTCTCTGTTGGAGCTGGGGAGGAGACAGACAGACCCTCAAGCCCTGGAGGGGACCCCGAGGGTGGCCCTCAGAGCGGCTTCTGCCTCAGGCGAGCCACCTCCCCCAAGCAGGCCCGGTGTTCTGTCCCCGTGGCCCCCCAGGAGGAGGAGCGGGGGATCCCATCCCCACCCTGCCCTGGGGCCCTCAGGCCCCATCTCTGTGGCCTTCTGAACCTCATTCCTTACCCATCACAAACACACAGAGCTGGTTGTGTATGTAATTATATCGCACGTAACTCCCTCTCTCCACCCTGAAGAAGTAGACTCCTGTGTCCCTTTTCTGTGCGTTTTTGATGTGCAGGGAGCAGTTGTAGGTCCCGGGGTCTCCGAGGAGATGGAATCGTTCCTTTGTTTCTTCCCACACCCCATAATGTGGGTTATTTGTGGCCACTGGAAGATCCTGAGAACTCTTAGCCCCTTTCTTGAACCAGTAGCCCCAAGCTGCCGTAGAGTTGCTCCAGCCTCTCTCAGGGTAGGAGACACGGCAGGGGATGAAGATGCACTGTCCCTCCTGCACCGCCACTGATGCTGGCACTGTCAGCTGGAATCCCGGAATATTGGCCAAGGACCCTGTGGGAAAACAGGGGTCAGCTCTGTGCAGCCCCCACAACCCCTCTCCCCAGGCCCACTCACCTTCCCACAGCAGGGGCAGAAGCAGCAGCCGCAGCATATTGGAGCCGGAGAGTTCCTGGGTGGAGCAGAGATAGAAGGGCGTGTGGAGGGGGAGCACATCTTTGGGGATGAGAATCTTGGGGCCTTGCTGTCACAGGACAGAGGGGAAGGTCCACCGGAAGCCTAGGAATGGGGCCAGAGGGCCCAGTGACCACATAGGGGAACTTCCCACTCACACACTTCCTGGGGAGCAACCTCTTCTTCTTTCTAGATGGGGTGCCACTGGGGGCCACACAACAAGGAGGACAGATCCCCGGCTCCTTCTGCCCGGGTGTTCTGAGCTCTAGATGCTCCGGAGGGTCAGCCCTGACAGGGGAACGTGAGGCATAAAACATGGCGGAGGGTCCCTTGGAGACTGAGGTGGTGGTGATTGCGTGAATGGGCTCAGGCAGCACCCACATAGCGTCCACTCCTTGGTGGGAAGTGGAGCCAGCGGGGAGGCATGACAGACTGTCCTTGAGGAGCTCCACCATGCCTAATGTCCTGTTACTGGAACACCACATAATTTAAAAATCAAACATAATAAATTTTTTTTTTCTCTTCAAATTCTTATTCTCTGAATTTTTCTAGTTTCATGTGAAAATTCAGAACATTGCAAACTTCAGCACAAATTGGCTAAGGAATGAGGAGGTGGAGGAGTCCTGGTCAGAAGGGGGTGGGACGCAGGGACTGTGGGAACCCAAGTGCCCCGCAAGCTGGGAGGTGAGTTCTCAGGAATGAATAGGGGGACAGACAGGACCGGGACTCCAAGGGTCATGAAGACGTGGCCCCGAGTGGCCCCGCGGCTGCTCGCTTGTTTTGGTGCCTGAGTTACACAGAACAGGGGGTTAACCCTGGTGTACACGTACATGAGAATAGCCGGCTTTGATCATTTCCCCATTATCCCCTCTGCCTCCCTCCCCTGTTTATTCCCAGCCTTTTCTCTGGTAGTTACTCTGCTATTTTCATGTCATCTCTTTTTAAAAGTAATTTTTTTTCTAGATTCCTCCTAGGAGAGAAAACACGAGAAAACTGACTTTCAGAGTCCGGCTTCTACCACTTAACACAATGCTGTCCAGGTCAATCCATCGTCCTGAAAGTATCATGATTTTATTCTTCTTTACGGCTAATATCCCACTGTGTATATCGGCCCCACTTCCTCTATCCACTGACCTGTTAACAGGCACGAAGAGAGTGTGCAGCTGAGCTTCTCTGAATTCTGCTGCAGTAAACACGGGTCTCGCTCTAGTATGTTGACTTTAATTCTTTCAGAACTATGGTGAAGACAGGGACAGCTTGATCAAACGGTAGCTCTATTATTTTTTGTTTTTTTTTGAGGAACTTCTGTTGTTATTTCCAACGTGGCTGTGCTAGTTTATGTTTCCAGAAAGTGTAAAAGAGATCTTTCCCCCTACATCCTTGTCAGCATTTATTATTTTTTGTATTGTTGATGCCCGTCTTTCTGACTGTAGTGAGATGGAGCTCTGCGGTGGTTTTGATTTGCATTTCTCTGGTGAACTTTTTTTTCATGTACTTATTGGCCATTTGTACATTTTTGAGAAGGGTCTGTTTAATTTGTTTGCCCATTTACTCATTGGGTTGTTTTATTTTATATTATTTTATTTGGTGATAATTTCCTAGAGTTATTTACTCTGTCTTGGAGGAGCAAGGAAAGACTTTCTCCTATTCTGTAGGCTGTCTCTTCGCTCTGTTGGTTGCTTCCTTTGCCATACAGAGGCTTTTAAATTGGATATAACCCCATTTGTTGATTCGTACCATTATTTCCTTTGCCACTAAGGTTCTGTTCAGGAAGCCTTTTCCTGTGCCTATGACTTCAACTGCTTTCCTCATGCTTTCTTCCAGAAGTTTCACAGTTTCACGTTTTGATGCACTTTGAATTAATTTTTGCAAGAGAGAGATGGGGATCTAGTTTCAGTTTTCAACATGTGGATCTCCAGTTTTACAGTACCGCTGTTGAAGAGGTAATCTTTACTTCAATGTATGTTTTTGGTCCCTTTGTGAACAATCAGATGGGACTGGTGTTGGGGTGCATGACTGTAATCCCAACCCCCTGGGAGCGTGAGGCAGGAGGATTGCAAGTTGAAGCCTAGCCTGGGCAACTTAGTGACTTAGAGAAACCCTGTCTCTGTATAAAAAATAAAAATAAAAAATAGCTCAGGATGTAGCTCAGTGTGAAGGTCATAGTTGTATGGAGTGTTTCTGTGCCTCTGGTTTATGTGCCTAATTTTGTGCCAGTACCATACTGTTTTATTACTATGGCTCTGTACTATATTTTGAAGTTGGGCATTGTGATACCTCTAGCTTGGTTCTTTTTTGCTAGTATTATTTTGGCTTTTCTGGGTCTTTGTGTTTCCACATGAATTTTAGGATTGTTTTCTTTAGTTTTGTGAAAATTTTCATTGGCATTTTGATGAGGATTGTACTGAATCTGTAGATTTTGATAATGTGGCTATATTAACAGCATTAATTATACTGATTCACGAGCAGGGGAGGCCTTTATATTTTCTAGCATCATCTTCAATTTATCTCTTCAGCATTTTGTAATTTTCAAGGTAGCGTTCTTTCACTTTGCTTATTGCTAAGTGTTTTTTTTTTCTTTTTGAGGCAGTTGTGAATGTGTCTTTCTGACTTCTTTCTGTTGGTTCATTATTGCTGTAAAGAAAAGCTATTGGCTTTTTGTGTTGATTCTGTACCTGCCACTGTTTTGTTTTACTTTGTGAAGCTGCGTTTTATTTATGTATTTATTTATTAGTATATGTTCGCAGTACATACAGTTGGGGAGTGGGCACACGAACATAACACAGCTTGTTTCTTTTTTTAATCCCTTCCTCCTCCCCTCCTTCCTCCCTCCCTCCTCTAAGTCCCCTTTCTCTGTTTTCATTCTTGTTTTTTAAATTTTTTTGTGTCTTTTTGAGACAAGGCCTTGCACTGCAGTTTAGGCTGGCCTTCAGCTTACTTTGTAGCCCAGGCTGGTCTTGAACTCACAAAGGTCCTCCTGCCTCAGCCTTCCCAGTGCTGGGATTATAGGCATACATCACCATGCCCAGCCTCCTTCTTGTTGATATCAATAATCGTAGCTCATGTGTATGGCATATAGTGTTTACACTCACGGAGGTTATTAGGCTTCTGTACAAGGCAGGTCTCTATTCTACTGTCCCCTCCCCTTACCTCCTCATCCTTGGTCTCTGGGTCCTCTTCCCACTTGCAAGAGAGCCATCCCTTTGTGTCCTTCTACCCACCTTTATTATTCTCTTTTTTTGTACTTCACTTTACTCAAGTAAGAGATACCATATAGTATTTAAGCTTCTGTGTCTGGTTTATTTCACTCAACGTTATACTTTCCAGATGTATCCATTTCCCTACAAATGTCTCAAATTTGTCATTCTTTTCACCCAAGTAGTATTCCATTATATATAGATAAATTTTCTTTATCCAGCCATCTATTGGTGGGTATACAGGTTATTTCCAGGATTTATCTATTACAAGTTGTGCTTCCATAAACATTAGTATGCATGTATCACTGTGGTTTGATGTCATAAGCTCTTGAGGGGAGCTACCCAGAAGGAGGATAGTTGAGTCATATGGAATTTCTAATTTTAGTCTTTGAGAAATCTCCATATTGAATTCTGCGATGGTTGTACTAGCTTACATTCCCACCAACAGTGTAGGAGGTTTCCTTTTTCACCACAGCCTGGTCAGCATTTGTTATTTTTGATTTCTTCATGATTGCCATTCTTTCTGGAGCAAGATAGAATCTTAGCATCATTGTAACTTGCATTTCTTTATTGGCCAGAGATGTTGAAGATTTTTTGATATATTTCTTGGCCATTTGTACTGCTTTCTCTGTGAAATGCCTGTTCATTTTACTTTCCTGCTACTTTTCTGAATTTGTCTACCTGATCTAAAGATCTTCTGATTTTTTTCTGTGTGTGTGTGTGTGTGTGTGTGTGTGTGTTTGGTAGTGTGCTCTACCAAAGAACTACATCCTTATCTGTTTACAAATTTATAAAACTTAAAAAGAGGATCTCACTAAGCTTCCCAGGCTTACTATAAATTTGTGATCCTCCTACCTTAGCCTAGTTTTGAGGATCTTCTAAGGATCATAGTCTGTAAATATAAATAATTTAATTTCTTTGTTTCCTATTTGTACTCCTTTTATTTCTTTCTTTTGCCTAATTGCTCTGGTTAAAATTTCAAGTACTATCTTTAACAGAAGTGGTGAAAGTGGGTGGATACCCTTGTCTTGTACCTAATTTTAGAGGAAATGTTTTCAGTGTTTCCCTATTTGGTATGATGTTGGCTGTGGTTTGTCACATACAACATTAATTGTATTGTTGTAAGATCCTTTTTCAAAATTAAACTTTTCTCCTCAAGAAAGCCACTTATAGGTACATGGGAGAAATATCTAGTTTCCAAACAAAAAGGGCCAAGTCTATGACACAAATTTTCTTTTTTTTTTATTTTAAAAGTAAAAGGAGGAAAATATTAACAGACAGACAACATTTTACAAAATAGCAAAGGAACAGTACAGACACTACGAAGTTACAAACAAAGTGGTAGGGAATTAACAATGCTTGTTGTGTTACATATTGATATCTTCAAAGTGGTTTCTCATGAAAACAGATA
>NW_004955558.1:1135009-1137842 GCF_000276665.1 Chinchilla lanigera
ATTTTGGGGTTGGGTCTTTGAATTTGGAGGGGCTGATATTTTTAAATTCTTTATATGTTCTAGATAGAAGCCCTTTGTCTGAGGGACAATCAACTAAAATTTTTTCCAAGTTTTTGGGTTTTCTTTTTACTTTGTTGGTGATTTCTTTAGATGCGCAGAAACTTTTCAGTAGGATGAGATCCCAGTTGTTGATTCTTTCAAGTGTTTCACGTGCAATTTGGTTTTTGTCAAATTTTCTTTAAGACAAGCAAAACCTAGGGTCATGGAGAGTCTAAAAATAATATTGTTACGAAACTAAAAGTTGTTTAGATGGACAAAAAAGCACAATAATGTCAAGAGTATAAGATCAGAGTTCCAAACAAGCTCCTAGTCTGACCTTTTGTACCTGCTTACAAATGTCTTATTCATTTCACTTGAAGTAAGATCCTTCTATGACGAATTTCTTCAACTTTTCTTGTCATGAAGGGATATTTATCTTTCTCAGAGTCACTTTATGCATCTCTTTAAATGATTATGTGACTTTTATCCTTGATTCTATTTATGTGGTGTATTACATTTACTGATTAATGTGTGTTGAACCACCCCTGCCGGCTTGGATTGAAATTAAGTTGATCATGGTGTGTGATCTTTTCAGTGTGTGGTTGGATTCCGTTTGGAAAATTCTTATTGGAGATGTTGGCCTCTGTGTTCATCAAGGTTGTTGATCTGTAATTTTTTTTTCTGGTGAGTCTTTTTCTGGTTTTGATACTAGCTTTGTAGAGTGAAAATAAATGTGTTTTTTCTCATTCTACTTCAAGGAATAGTTTAAACGTCATTGACATTAATTTTTTTGAAAGTCTGGTAAATTCAGCAGTAAATCTATCTGATTTTGGGCTTTGTGTGTGGGAGATCTTTTTCATTACTGTTTCAAGCTCATTGATTGTTATTAATCCGTTTAAGGATTTTATATCCTCTTGGTTCCTATGTGTCTAGAAATGTATCCTTTTCTTCTGGATTTTCCAATTTACTAGAATATAAGTTTTGAGAACAGCTCCTATTAATCCTCTTAGTTTTGGTGGTATGAGCTGTACTATTGCCTTTTCCACCTCTAATTGTTTGAATAGTTGAGTCTTTCCTTTCTTTTGGTTAATTTGGGTAAGGGCTTATCATCTTCTTTATCTTCTCGAAAAACCAACTCTTTGCTTCATTGATCCTTTGTATGTTCTTGAAATTTTCATTAATTTCAGTTCTGCTCCTCACTTTTTCCATTGATTTTGGGTTTGTTTTTGTTCTTGTTTTTTCTAAGACTTTGAAGTATACTATCAGGTTATTGATTTGAGATGTCTCAGGTTTTTTTTTTTTTTTAATGTGAGGAGTTGCAGTTATAAACTTCCATTTTAGAACTGCCTCTGCTGTATCACATAGATTCTGGTATATTGTATTTCCATTATCATTTGCTTCTAGGAACTCTAGTATTATCCTGCTGATTTCTTCAATGGCACACCCATCATTCAAAGGTACATTCTTCAATGTTCACGTGTTTGTATATATCTTGTGGCTTCTTTTACTGTCCCTAGTTTCATTCCATTGTAATTTGATGGAATCCATGGGATTATTTCATTTTTTGCATTTGTTAAGATTTTCTTTATGCCCTAATGTATGGTTTATTTTAGACAAACACCTGTGAGCTGCTTTTGAGAAAGTGTCTTCTGCTCTTGTGGGATGGAACACGCTGTAAATGTCAGTTAAATCCATTTCAATCTATAATATAGTCTAATTCTGACAGTTCTTTGTTGATTTATCATCTGGCTATAATTGTATTGATATCTATCTGTCTCTTTATGTTGAGTAGTGTTTCATGAAATAGGGTGCCTTAATGTTTGGTGCACACGCATTTACAATTGTTATATATTCTTAGTGGATTATTCCCTTTACCAATATACAGTGACTTTCTTTGTGTCTTCTATTTTTGACTTGAAGTCTACTTTGTCAGTTATGAGTGCAGCTGCTCCTGCTTGCTTTTGGATTTCCCTTTGCTGAAAATATCATTTTGCATTCCTTTAGTTTCAGTCTGTGTGTGTCTTTGCCCATGAAATGTATTTTCTTTTTAATTTTTTTTTCAGTACTGGGTATTGAAGCTAGGATATTCACACTGAGTTACACCTCAAGCCCTGTAAATTTTTTTTTAATGTTGAGACTAATTCTCACTAAGTCATTTCATTCTCCTGGTTGGGCTTGAACATATGATCCTCCCACCTCAGCCTCCCAGAGTGCTGTGGTACAGACATGTGTCACAATGCCCATCTTGAAGTATATTTCTTACAAGAATTATATAGCTGGATTTTGTTTTCTTAATCCAATCTGCCAGTCTGTGTCTTTCAATTGGAGAATTAAAATAATTTACATTTAGGATTATTTATTTAGTTATTTTGGTACCAGGAATTGAATGCAGGACCTTGCATTTGCCAGGCAGGTGTTGTACCATGGAGCTATCTCCCTGGCCCATAGGATTATTATTAAAGTATGCCATTTTATTATTTTGTGATGTTTAATTCCTAATTCTCATTTGTTATTCTATGCTTCCTCTTGTGTACATAGTGTCCCTTTAAATATCTTCTGTAATACTGGTTTAGTGGACATGAATTTTTTTAGTTTCTGCTTATCTGGGTAGGTCTTTATTTCTCCTTCAATTCTGAAGGATAGCTTTACTGTATATAGTATTACAACTAGGCAGTTGTTTTCTTTCAGAGCCTGAAAAACATTATCCCATACCTTTCTGGCCCTTAGAGTTTCTGCTGAGGAATCTGCTGTTATTTAGATGGCTTTACTTTTTTATTTTTTAAATTTTTAAATT
>NW_004955558.1:1138777-1145860 GCF_000276665.1 Chinchilla lanigera
TGGTGGGAATGCAGACTGGTGAAACCACTGTGGACATCAGTTTGGAGATTCCTCAGCAAACTAGGTCTAGGGGTCGCATTCCACCCAGCTATTCCCTTTCTGGGTATTTTCCTAGAAGATCTGAAAACATCATATCACAGTGATGTATGTGCACCTATGTTCATAGCAGCACAATTTGTAATTGCTAAATTGTGGAAGCAACCCAAATGTCCATCCACCCAGGACTGGATAAGAAAATCGTGGTACTTTTATATAATGGAATAGATGGCTTTACTTTTATATGTGACTTGGCATTTTTATTGTATAGAGTTGAATATTCTTTCCTTGTTTTGCAGTCCTGACATTTTTAGTATAATAAGATGTAGATTCTTTTGTGGTCATGTTTTTTGGGTTCTAAAGGTCTTCTAAAGATTGGATGTCCACATTTTTCTCAAGATTTAGGAAATTTTCTGCTACTCCTTTATCTAATACATTTTCTTTCTTTTTAGTTTGTATCTTATAGTCTTATATTTTAAAGATTTTAAAATTTAGGTTTTAACTCAGAATTTTCACATTTTATTTATAGCATTTTTTATCATTGACTATATAATATTTTATTAGCTTTATCTTTAAGCCCTGAGATTCTTTCTTGTGCTTGATCAAATCTTCTGGTGAGGTTTCCCAATGAATTTTGTGACATTAAGCTTCTCATTCCTAAAATATCTGCTTACTTTTTCCTAGAATCTTCATCTCTTTATCAAAATGCTCTTTCATACGTTATGTTGTCTTCATTTTATTTGTATCCTCTTTGAGCTCATTGATGACTTTCATGATTATTCTTTGAATTTTTTGCTGTTTTATCCACTTTGATATCATTGAAATCAATTATTCTGGAAGTATTAACTTTTGGAGGAATCATGTTACCTTATTTTTGCATGTTTCTTAATTTTCCATTACTGATATTTCTATATCGATATTTGCACATCTGTTGGGTTGAATATCTCCTCCAACTTTATGTGAGGGCAGAAGACCCAACTGCCCCAGGTAGAGGAGTTATAGCCTGTCGTAGGCAATGCACTACTCAAGACTATATCTCTCCATGGCTCAGTCCCTGAATTTAATTACATGTGTCTGCTCAAGACTCTAGACCCTCTTCTACCAGCAGCTGAAATCACCAGTCCCTAACGGTAGGGAGCTGTACTCTCCTTAATCTTCCTGACCTGAATCTCTTGGTGTATGGTGTATATCTTTCAGTGGGCCAGCTTCAGTGGCATTCTGCTGGGAAAACTAGATCACTGGCCCTCATCAGCTGGGACAGCATGGTAATACTTCTACTTTCAGGGGAAAGGAAGGTTCAGAGGCTTATATTTTCCTGAGCAGTAAGCTTGACAGTGACCTTCATAGGATGGCTCCTACTACAGCACTAGGCTTGTATGTTGACAGTTCTCAGGCACCCACCTGGTATGTGTCTTCGGGTAAGTTAACTGCAAACTGCTATTTTGCTTTGTTTTGTTTTGCTTTGAATCTGTTTTCATGCCAATTTTTGTCTACTAGAACTCTCCCTCTTTCCCTGTGCTTCTGGGTGCAGTCCACAACATAAGGACCATGTGAAGGTTTTGTGAGCCTTCTGTTTCAATAAAGCTGAATCTCTATTTGCATCTTAGTCACTTCCTCATCACTGGGACAAAATACCCAACATCTTCAACTTAAGGGAGGAGAGGTTTATTTTGGTTCACATTTCCATCCATGGTCAGCTGGCTCCAAGGCAGGATGGCATGGCAGAGGGGAAAGGTGGAGGGAAAGCTACTCACAGCATGACAGAAACTGACCATGCGAGTACCGCACCCAGTTATAACCTTCATGGACCAGAGAGGGCACCGTGGGATGTCAAATCTGCAGATGACTCATTATCAAGGTCACCCATGTGAAAATCCTCGCATGACCTCAGAGACCGTGAACACTCTTAATCCAGCCACCTTGCTCCCAGTTGAACCAGGAACCCCCCCTCTTCATGACTGTGTGACAGTAATGGATGAAGTGTCCTCGAGCCAGGAGATCTCACAGGTTTTCCCCTCAGAGATCCAGATATCAA
The DNA here is from genome assembly GCF_000276665.1 of Chinchilla lanigera. NCBI lineage: Eukaryota > Metazoa > Chordata > Mammalia > Rodentia > Chinchillidae > Chinchilla > Chinchilla lanigera. The sequence continues at coordinate 1,140,849 of NW_004955558.1, forward strand.
ATATTTCACAGATGAGAATAGCCCTGTGCTAGAAGGTGTCCAATGGGCAGGATATGCAGTCGTGACTGCAGACTGTGCGGTACAAGCTGGGCCTTTGCCTACTGGAACCTCAGCCCAGAAGACAGAGCAGACAGCCTTGGCAAGAGCTCTTTTGCTGGCCAAGAACCAAAAGGCTAACATCTCTACTGATTCAAAGAATGCATCTGTAGCACTGCATGTTCACCAGGCCATACACAAGAAAAGAGGAGTTTTGACTACTGGAGAAAAGAAAATAAAGTACAACGAGAAAATTTTACAGCTACTAGATATAATATGGCCCCCTTCATAAAAGAATGGCTGCCATACACTGTGGGGGGCACCAATGCACTGAAACATTAAAAATCAGGGGATACCAAAAAGCAAAGCAAAATGGGCTGTTATGACAGCCCCCCAAGCCGAGAGGAAACCTAGCTATGCATGCTGCTCGTCCCAGAGCCACCCCTTCCTGAGACCCCAAAATGCTCTCCAAGTGAGAAAGCCTGATTTGGCCAAGAAGGTGAACTATGTATAAATGGGAGAAGGTGAAAGTTTGCCGGTGGGAAGCTAGCCTTCTCTGAAGTGCTGGGCCCCAGCTTCATAAAACAATTCCATCAGGGGTCTCACATGGGAGACAGCACGGGAGATGTTGCTAGGCTGCCATTTCTGTGTGTCACCACTGACTGCCATTGCTTGAGCTTTTGTGAGCAGTGCTTGACCTGTACCTAAAACAACCCAAGGCAAGGGCTCACCCAGCCCCTGGCTATCCAGGAAGCAGGAGCCGCCCCGTGTAAAAACTGGCTTGTGGGTTTTACTAAATTGCCCTTCTTAAATCAGTCAATCCATGAATCAATAGCTCTGCCCTGGTAATGTGGTACTTGGGGCCCCAGGAAGCCGGTCTCTTATTAAGTTAGTCCTGCATGCAGCATTCCGTCCTGCACAGAGTCACTTCCTCGATCAGCCAGTCCATGCGCTGCTCGTCTATTTCCCTGGAGAATGTGGTTTTAGGTCGGGTAACCACAAGTCAGTTGCCCCACCCTTGGCCTTTTGGTCTGAGTTTTGTTCTTTATCCCATCTGACCCAAGGTCTGGGAACATGTAAGTCTGAACCTCTGCACTTCAGCGCCTCTCTTCCCCTTCGGGGGAAGGGGCGGAGCTGAGTCTCTAGGTGGACTTTGCAGCCGACAGAACGCGCCGCTGTCCCACGGAGGGGGTGCTCTTACCTCCCGCCCAGACCCTTCAGCACGCTGGCTCTCGGGAAGACGCCTCAGGATCCCTCCAGGAGCCTGGGGTCTGGGCAGGAGCGGCCCCAGACCCCAAAGGGATGTTCCCTCGGGGCTGCGACGGACGCTGGAGCAGGAGAGCTTTCCCACACCCCTGAAGGGCCCTCAGTGGGTTTCTGTGACCAGTCCTGGCCTCACTGGGCCCTCAGAGCAGGACCTGGGCGGCATCTTCAGGGAACAGAAGCCACTTGTTTATGAGCTGGGGCTTTCACACTGGCCTGCGGCCTCAGCGTCCACCCTCCCTTGCCCCTGTGCTTCTCCACTCCCTTCTCACCCTGGCCTGTCTTTCCCCTTCCCAGTCTCCAGAGAAAGCTGAGGGGCCCTGCCCCTCCCCCAGTTTGTGGGCGTGACTGCTGCCTCGGGAACAGCCGAGTCCTGTGCGGCAAGGCCAGTGGCCCGCGCTGGACCTCAGGCGGCAGACACCGGTGGGTGCTGACACCAGTCAGTGAGCGGGGGAGGTGGGCAGCTGAGAACTGAGTCACCCACATGCGCACACTTGCCAGGATCACAAGCATCCCTCTTCTATTCTGCCGGCTCATTGGCTGTGGTTGGCCTTTGCTCCAGTTTCATAAAGCAAAGGCCCCAGGATGGAGCCATTTCAGAACATAAGATAGCTGACGTCCCATTTTGTGTTTGTGGTGTAAATATGTATGTGCACGGGTCTACGGTGCTGTGCACAAGTCTGTGTGTATAGGTGCTGTTTGTGTATGTTGCGCAGGTTTGTGCCTATGAATGTATCTGAGTTGTGTGTGCATGTGTGTGCATATGTGGTATACATATGAGTATTTGAAACATGTGTGCATAAATGTGTGTCTAAGTCTGTCTGCATGACTGACATGCTCATGTTCTTTGTGTGTGCATGAGGTGAGTACATGTGACTACTTTGCATGCATGTACACGAGAAGTTGGAAGTGTGCTTGTGTATATGTATGTGCATGTTTGAAATGTGTGTGTCTATGGTCTGTGCGTGTGCATGCTGAGTTGTATGTCTGAAGTGTGCACCCGTATGTTTCTGTGTGGTCTCTTTGGGTGCATGTCTGAATTGTGTGTGTGTCTGCATGACTGACGTGACTCCATGTTTGTATATGTAGACTGATGACAGTAGTCATGCGCACACGTGCCACATATGTATGTATATTTGAATATGAGATTCTCATTGATAATATGCAGGGACAACATGTTGAGGAGTATAATCCATCCCATACTTCCTGGATATCTTTCATGCTTTTTTCCAACTTCTTAATGCCAATCAACATAGCATATAATCTGTTTAATTATCCCTTACCTACCTCTCCCACCATTAACATATAAGTCACACGAAGGGTTTTGTATCTTATCTGCTTACTTCTGAGTGCTTCTTAGAAAAAATATGTGGCATATAAGTACTCAGTAAATAGCTGGTTTAAGAAGTGTAAGGAAATTTAGAAAAGCAAAACAAGATTACTGGGTAGCTTTATTGAAAGCTGTGTTCTTTAGAGTATACTCTTTTGGGGGTGATTTGACTCTAGCATTTTTGTTTTGCCTTTTACTTATTTTACAATGCTAGGATTTAGAGATAAGTAATAAAAATGCAGGCCGGGGGTATAGCTCAGCGGCTTAAGCGCTTGCCTGGCAAGCCTGAGGACATGAGTTTGATTCCTGGTATTAAAAAATAAATAAATAAATAAATAAATAAATAAATAAATAAATAAATAAATAAAAATGCAAGCAGTCCATGTATAAGGTATGCACATATGTTTGTTGGAGATTTGTTTGAATCCCCTCAAATTTGTGTGCATTCACAAATCCATTCCAACATTCCTTCACTCTCATAAATTTGTGATTTTTTTCAATCCTTCTCATTCCCTGATTAATAAAATAAAACCCTTGCTGTGCCAATTTTATATCTGCGTGAGAGTCATGATTTTTATCTTTTGAAGGAAAGAGGAATTTTCACGTGTGCTGTGTGTGTGCGTTTGCTTCTTCTTTGTGGTATGTTGTAGGAACTGGCAGTGCCCACCATCACCCCCTCAGCCATCTGACGCAGTGGATCCTGGAGAGGCCCCAGGGGAGGAGGAGCTGGCCTCCCACTGGGTGACCCAGAGCAGGGTAAGGACCAGAGTCACACAGAGGGAACGTTGAGGGGCATGAAGTTCCTGTTTTCTGGTCTCAGCGCCCTATCAGAAGCACCCAGATTTCCTGCCTCTCCAGGACTCTGGGGCTCAGGGCAGCTGGGCTAGAAAGCAATTGCAGGAGCAGTCTTGGCAGAAATTGGGGCGGGAGCCTTGCCGTGGTTGAGATCAACTAGCAGGAGACTGGAAGCCTTCAGGCAGAAATGTGAGATATCACAGAAAGAGGAAGGACCTATTATGAACGGAGAGAAAGAAAATGGGCACCGGTGGAGAAAAAAAGAACAGAAGCCTGCAATTATTCAGGCTGGGTGGAAGGAGAACTACACACAAAAAGAAGCTGCATTTACCCCTAAATCCTTCCAACAGTGTAAGATGTCACTCTGAGTAGCTAATGCTTTCAGATCAATGTTGCCCCAAGAATGGTGTTGTTCTCCTCATCTAGTTCCCAGGAATACCCGTGACTACTCCATCCTCACCTCAGGAGAGCATAAATTCTTACTGAATACCCACAGGGGGTAAGGATCCACCCTGGAGGGTCCCAGACACCTTGAGCCAGCTTCATTGATCTAGGTGTTGCAGTAGAAGCCATTTGAAATGCAATAAAAATTTTAATCCTATATTTCTAACACTGTTCAAGAATGACACAGAAATGAATGTTCATGAATGACACAGTTGTTTCTCATATTAGAGAGCTACAGAACTTATGCTTCTGGAGGTGCCTGCGAGATAAGTGGTATTCTGCTTACTTTCAAGTCCCAGAGAGTTATCACCTCAAGTACACCTCTGCCCAGTCTCAGACAATGATTGACTCTTCCCCCGTGTTATATGATAGTAACCTTATGAGTTTCTGTGAAAGTAAATTCTGCCTAGCAATTAATGACAAAGATACGTGTAACCAACTATAGGATGTTATGTTATCTGCCTTTTTGTACTTCCTTCTGAAAACCTATATCAGGGATTAGTAACCTCCAAACAAGGCTGGTGATTTGAACCTCTGGGCTCTGCAGTCCTCTAGCATAACAAACTGCCTTCCAAAGTCTCTCTGGTGCTGTTGTCTTTTGTTTGGCCTGGTCCTAAATTCTGCCTCCTCACCAGCCCTTTCTGTGGGCTCCTCCCACTCCTGCACAGGAGTCTGGCAAGGCTTGGCCTAGCGATGTCGCTTTCACTAAGACACACTGTCCTAGCCAGGCAGAGTGGCACATGCTTGTAATTACAGCCCTTCGGGAGGCTGAGCCAGGAGGACTGCAAGTTCAAGTTCAGCGTGAGAAACTTAGGAACACCCTGTTTCAAAAGAAAAGATAAAAGAGGCTGGGGTTGTAGGTCAAGTTGGTGGTAAGACAGAGAGACAGAGAGAGAATCCTTCCTGGGAGAAGAAGGTGGGGCAAGGCAGGATGGGATGGTGATGCATTTGCAGACGGTGATGTCCAAGGAAGATCACACTGTGTTCGGGAGCTACCCAACTCTGCAGAAAGGCCTGACCCAGAATCTTAGCATCCCGCTGCTAACCCAGGAGGGCAAAGGAATGGAGAGCAGCCAGGTCTGCTGGGAGAAGCTTGAGCCAACTTAGGCAAGGACAGACAGTCAGGAGTCAGCTGTGCTGGTGT
>NW_004955558.1:1146065-1163242 GCF_000276665.1 Chinchilla lanigera
CTTACTGGTATCAGTACTTCTTCTTTAAGGATCTTGCCTCACCTCACCCTTACATCATCAACAAAGGAGAAAACAAGGGATCAGAATCAGGCATTGTGGTTGGGCTCCTTTTTCCATTTCTTCCTACCAGTCCCATGTGTCTGGGCTGGACAGGGGGGTCTCAGACCTCGTGGTGAAGGATAGTGCTTTGTGGCCACTTAATTCTGGTTCCCACTGATCTTCCTTTCTGGTGATAGTGGACCCACCTGATGTTGTCAGCGGGGCTCCTCTTCTGCCCAGAGGACCCCCATGGGCGTGTCCAGCTGCCTTCCACTGCAGGCAGATGCTGGGAGAGGCCGGTTCTGAGGGCTACTTGGGTGAGTGTGTGCAAAGGAGGGGAGATGCTGCCTCTACATCGTTCCTCCAAGCCAGCTTGCCTTTCCACTACTTTTTAGAGTTATTCTTTGTATCGTCTGGCACATTTGCAAAGGAGTATTCTGGTACTGTGTCAATGATATAGTTGCACAAAGAAAGGGGAAACAGGTCTAAGGGTCAGTTCTCAGTGTTTTAGCAGGCAGGGCTGTCTGTACCGCCAGGCTGTCGTCTACTGTGCCTGCTGAAGATGTGGCAGTGGAGGGTAGGCATTGGGTGCTTTGGACACAATGCTAGAATATTCCATTTATTTAAAGATTCTTACCAATTTGTAGCCTAATAACTTATCCCTTTTGCAGTGATGGTGAATTTGGGGAACCTTCTTCATAGGCTAATATTCTATTATTTTAATTAGTCTTTTCAGGAGGGAGAGTAGGAGCTCTTGTCCACCGTCTCTACCCAGACACTTACCTCTGAGCTCATTTTGAAGGATAAACACGTTTTGTCCAATGGGGATGTGGGATGGGGCCCCTCGGAGGAGGGCAGGGGTGCAGATGTCAGCGAGGAATGGACATGTAGAGAGGTACAGATCAGTAGGGTGGGATACGGTGAGAGAGGAGAGATACGGGCAGTGCAGAATCCACAGCAAGCTACAGCCTGTCGTTTGTAAATGAAGTTCTTCTGGGACACAGCCATGTTCGTTCACTTACAGATTGTGCTACAGGGGCAGACTGGCATTGTTGCAACAGAAACTATGGCATGGGAAGCCTACATATTTTTTGGGGTGGAGGGGAGTACCGAGAATTGAACTCAGGACCTCACACCTTCCAGGCAGGCACTGTGCTGCTGAGCTACATCCCCAGCCCAAGCCTGAAATAGCGATTCAGTGGCCCTTTACAAGAAGGTTTCTCGGTCTTTAAGCTAGAAGGTCATGTTGAAAATCTTATCAACTTTTCTTTTGAATGGGGAGCTAGCGAAGTATTCTGACTGTGGTCATCTCTGAGTTTAAGAAAATGTCAGGTGCTAACATACAGTTTTGCCGGTAGCAGGACTTAAAAGAAGCGAAAAATTTGAGTAAGCAGGAGGTGAGATGGAAGGAAGGGAGGATTTAAGGAGTTGGGACAAAGATGGTGGTGGAGGGGAAGTCGAGTCAGGGAAGGGCTTCACGGTAGGGCTTCGAGCAGAGAATAAGTCTGACGTGCTGCTGATCTAGTTTCAGGGCTGGGACACCCCAGGCCTCTGGACTAGATGGCGCAAGGGAAGGAACCAGATCACACTTGGTGTATACCAGGACCTCTGCTGGGCATCAACATGTATTTTATTTAATCCTCACAGCAACCTTGTGAAGCAGAACTCCTCACACCCATTTACAGAGCAGGAGACGGAGACGTGCTGGGGTGATGTGGGTCTCCCAATGACACACTCTTCTTAGAAAATGGGAGAGCATAGATTCCATCCCAGCTCTCTCTGACTGCAAAGTCTAAGATAATTCCAGTACTGCAGGAAACTTGCTCAATGTGTTATAAACTCAGTGGCAAGAGGGATGTTAAACCTTCCAGAACCAGCCTGTGGGCCCCGCAGAGGCTAAGACTCCAGGCTGAGACCCACGTTCCCGTCAGCCCTTCAGCGGCTCCTGACCTTGGAGCACTTGGTAGAGGATTATTTCCGAGGATGGAAGCTGATGGAGGCGTAGTGGACCTCCTGCTCCTCCCCTGAGGTGGGGACAGCTGTTGAGGAACTTGAGGGCTCTGGAGGGTGACCCTGTGTGGAGAAAGAAGGAGGGTATCAGAGCAGAGCAGTTGGGAGAGGAACCTGGACGAGGCAGAGGGGGCCCATGAAGCGAATTTCATTCGGGCAATGCATTTATTCACCTTTCATTTTTCCACCAACACTTTTGAAGGCGTCACTTACTCGGTTATCCAACAAACAGGGCACTCATTTTTGCTTTCCGATTTGGAACACTCACCTATGTGGAAAACACTATTATTTTGCCCATTTTCCTGACAGGGAAACTAAACCTTAGAGAGGTTAGCTGCTTTGAATGGTCATTTATCCTTTGATCTTGAAATCAGTTGCACTCTCCCTAAGACCCCCTGTGTGCTCAGCAGTGGATGTGCAGGATGGGAGCAATGCGGAGATCGGCCCTGTGGCTTCCGGTACTAACGGAGATGAAGACAAACAGTGCTAAATAGGCATGCAGTGACAGCTGTCCCTCCATGTGGGTGAATGGGAGGGAAGCAGAGTTAAGCTAGGTTTATCAGACCCGACCTCGTCCCGTGGAGTTAGGGTGGTGGAGCCGGCCTCCAGGGGGACGTGGCTCAGGTGCTCCTAGAAATGGTGAGGGTTACAAAGCAGCAGCATTTTCTGCTGCAAGCCTATTTCTCAGCTCTAGTGTTACTGCAATGTTTCTCAGAAGCATTCCGAAACTCATGTTCCGAAACTCACCATCCCCACTTCCTCTCTTCCTCTTCTGTCATGAGCCTCGTCTGTGGACCCTTCTGTGACTTCGCCCACCATCGGGCTTGCTTGTGGAGGGGCCCCAAATCCTGCATTTGCCTGGAGCCCTTTCCCCACTCCACACTCTTGCCCTCTGTTGTCCCCACTTGGATTCTTGGAGGTGCCTCAAATAAAATCATGCTTGATTTTTTTTCTCGAGAAATTTCTCCTCCTGCAGAGTTGGCACTTTCAGTCACTCGCAATTCAATTATTTACCCCAGTATCATCGTTGGTGACATATGCAGACATCTGTGACGTCAGTAAAAGTCTATGAGTCATCTCCATCATCCATGAGGTAGAGACAGCTTGCTATCTTGACGCACACCCTGCAGGTAGTTCTTCACTCTGTTAGCAAAATCTGCCGACTCAACCTCCAAGATGTATCCAAAATCCACTTCCTTACGGGAGATTATCACTGGCACCTTTGCTCATGTTCACTCATCCCTTGTTAGGTTACTTGTGTCTCCTATCTGGTCTCCCCTCTTCTCCCCCACCTGGGGTGGGATTTCTTCACACTACAGAGTGACTCATTCAAATGATGTCTGTTTAGGTCACTCTTCTGCTCAAAATACATAATATTTATTTATCATGGATTTAAAAAACATAAATAGGCCCCACGCACCCAGAATAACTGGCACACGGAGCTGATTTTTGCTGCAGGGCAGGATGAATGCACCAGAATTGCTGATTCTGCCTTCAAAAGCCTCATAGCAATGTTCACTTTAGTCAGAAGTATGTAAGTAAATGAAAACCAGAGCTCAGGTGATGAGCAGATTGTGCAGGATGATGTGGGCCTGGATGGAGGAGGAGGCCGAGAGCCAGGGTCCTGAGAGGTAGGCAGCTTCCTCAGCTTGAGGGGAGGGAGAAGGCCGTGTACTGAGAGTGTCCCTGATTTTCCTGCCCGAGATGCCAGACCACACTGTTTGGATGACCATCTTTTAGCGGAGTGGAGCATCTCGGTCAGGCGCTGTGCCTCTGAGCTGAATCCCCAGCCCGCGTGTAGAGCATCTCAAAACCGGAGGACGGGGAGGTAGCTGTGCGTGGGTGATGCTAACATGAGGAGGAGGGATACGAAGGAGGAACCGCGGCAGCGCAGGAAAAGAGAGGGAAACTTAGCTCGAAGGGAGAACGTGGTTAACTGTCTCAGAAGAGGCCCTGCCATCCTTTGGGGCTTATTGGCAGAGGAAGAGGGGACAGCGAGCTAGGTAGAATGGAGCCCAGTGTCTGATTGAGTTCCACGGACAGAGCCGCCATCCGTTAGGAAAGCCGGCAGGAGGAGCGTGTTTAGTCTTGTGAAGTGCTGACATCCGGGCCCTTGCTACTTGAGAAGCTGCCTCTCCCAGGGGCAACCAGTGTCTACAGACAGAAAAAGATCCTTGTGCAAGTGCATTGTTGCTGCGCTAAGCAACAAAACCCAAAGTCCACACTAATGCACATCCTATGGAGCGCGGACACTCAGGGCCATGATCCTTCTACCCTACTGACTCCAGGGCCGGTACCAGGCAGTTGGAGATAGGGCTGTTTATCCCAGAGCCTCCTGGAAATTATGCGGTGCAGCCAGTCTCAACCCTGCAGAACCTGCATCCCCTGCCCACTCCTTTCCTCCGGGAAGACTGCGGCAGAGCCCTTTGCCCACATCTCTCCTCACTCTGTGCTTCCTGAGCACCCTGGTGCTTCCCTGCGAGGCCTTTTGAGGCATGGCATGCTTATTTCCTTCGGGAACTGTGAGTCACAAACTGTCTTTCCTACCGCAGCCATCTCCTGGTTGGTTGGCCTTGTCGTGCCTGAACAGAACTGAATCACAGGTTGTAAAACAGGTGGCAGGTGACCAGTTCCATTCTGAACACAGTGAACGGGGCACAACAGTAAGCTGCGCAGCGGAGGCATCTGGAGGGCAGCCTGAATCCCAGGGTGGCCACGTCACTCACCAGGAAGGCTGGCCCAGTGGCTGGTTCAGTGTTCTTTGTGTCCCCCACAGTCCTGGGTGCTTTCTTCTTGAGGGTCTTCACTCTGAGCGGGGAGAGGAGGGTCTTTGAGCCTGGTTTCCTCAGACTCGGTGTCACTGTTATGAGCCAGGAACAAGTGACTGTGGTAGGTATAGGGTAGCACTTGCCTGGGGACTTTCATAACAAGGCATTGTACAAAGTTCCTTCCTCCCCGCTCCTCCCCCACCTCCTGGACATCTGGGCTGGGGCTGGGGACAGACCAGGCTTGCCGGTAGCCACAGCTTGGATTCTTCATGCACAGTACCCTTGCCCTTGTGTCAGCCCCTCACATTCCTCCAGGCCCCTCCAGCCCCACATCCGTCTTCTCCAGCCTGGTCCCGAACCTGGCCCAGAGCTGAGGCTCACATGAAGAAGATGACGCAGATGCAGACGCCAAGCAGGGCTGTGACCGCAGCTCCTCCGAGGGCCCCCTGCACCACTCCTGCTGTTGCTTTTGTCCTGAGGCTCCCTGCAGAGAAAGGAGCATTGGGCAGAGCCCCAATCTTGATAAGGCTTTCACCCCGAGGTGGAACTCCGCCCTTCGAGTCCTCTCACATATCCCAAACTCAGCCTTGTCCAGAGCCTTGGGACGAAGGACATCATCCACCCTGCACCACCTGTCCAGCCTCCACCCTCCTGTCCTACAACTCCTTCTCTCCCAGGGCCAGGTTCCTCTCTGCATCAGACCTCAGACTTGGCCAATGCGGGAGCATGGAGCTCTCGGCCCTGAGGGCCTCCTGTTAGAGACAGCGGCAGGGTCAGAAAGTCCCGTGAGCTGCTACAGACCTGGGCCCTCCTGCCTTCCGGGGCGGGGCCTGAGTCTCCCCTCCTGGCCTGCATTGGCCCTCCGCCTTGGGGTTAAGTGGGTCCTTTGTGCCCGTGGAAGGTATCAGAGGTAAATTAGAACAGGGAGGTGTTCACGGAACATTTGAGTCAGACACAGACAGCCCTCCTGGGCCTGCCTGGCTGTACCTCGGGGGATCCCAACGCCCAGAGTCAGGGACGGGTCTCTGGGCTCGCCTGACGACAGCTGAGCAGCACTGTGAGGGAACCGCCCTGTCCTGACAGTGCCCACCGTCCCGAGGGCGGCCAGATGCCATGACTGATGGGACAGGGCAGGGGCAGTGGTGTGATCTTTGCACAGATGTTAGGGCTAAGGGCTGAATAAAAGAAAAGTAGCCCAAAGGGATGTTTAAGGCATTAAACTACTGCATGTGATGCACGATTATGGTAAAAATTCATGGAACACACAACACCAAGGGCGAACTCTGGAGTGGGCTTTAGGCTCCAGGACAGGGTGGTGCGTGCCTGTGGGGTCATTGTTCGTAACAATGGACCACTCAGATGCTGCATGTTGGCAAGAGGGAGCTGTGTACAGGCGAGGGCAGAGGGCGTACGGGAAATCTCTGCATTTACCCGGCACTCAGATTTGGTGTGGGGCCAGGGATATAAGTCAGTGGCACAAGCACTCGCCTGGCAAGAGCAAGGTCCTGAGTTCGATTCCTGGTACCAAAAAAAAACCTTATAAAATTTACTGTGAATACTATGCCACTGTAAACACTGAAAGGTGTTTTTAAAATGCCTCCCAAGCATTCAGTGCTTGGAGGGAGATAAAGTGCGTCCTTTAGGATGGGAGAGGAAGAAATTACTACTCACCCATGAATGTCCTCACCCAAAAAGGAACCCTGATGGGGACTGCTTGTGGTTACACTGAGGAAACAGGTCTGACCAAATCCGGCACAGGTAATAAACCAATAACAGCCCCATGGAAGGAGTCTCTCCCTACTTGAGCCCGATCCTGCGGAGACCCTGACTGTGGGGTTCCTCTGCAAGCTCTGGGACAGGAGGAGAGGGTTTGATTCACTCTTGAAGGGGGTGAGCAGGAGGTGATAGGCAGCATTCCCCACTCCACCCAGAAACCGCACAAATGCCAAGAGACAGGACTGTGTTCTTCTAAGTCATCCACGCAACCAAGCTTCCACAGGAGTCCTTGGGCCCTGTCCTGAACTTCACACATCCAGCGACCCAAGTACCAGGCACAACACATACCAGTGACGTTGAGCTGCACGGTCCTCTCCACAGTCACACCAGCTGCAGGGAACATCACCTGACAGGTGAGGTTGGTGCCGTGGTCCTGGGGTCGAGGGTTCAGGGTGAGCAGAGAGGAGAGGGTGGTCCTGGGGCCCAGAGAGGTGAGGGCAGCTGACGTCCAGGAGAAGATGGGGGGTGTCCCGTGCTCACAGGCCCAGGGCACAGAGCAGGTCAGATTGATGGTGAGGCCTGGCATCAGAGTCCTGGGAGTGAGGATGTCGGGGGTGTGGGTCAGGGCTGGTGAGAAGAGGAGACATTGCGATCAGGAGGCCAGGCCCAAGGTGCAGCCCTGCGAGAAGTGCAGGTCCCAACTCAGCGCCTCCTGAGGTCCTAATACTTGAGCATCAATGTTTCCCAAGACAGCGTCCATCCCAACCTCCTCAGAGGCTACCACAACCATTGCGTGGTGCCCAGGCCTTACCTGTCACTTCCACAGAGACCCGGTCTGCACAGTAATTCCATTGTACACTTCCTGATTGCACCCGAAAGAAGTAGGAACCACTGTCCTCCTTCTGTGCATCTCTGATGTGCAGGGAGCAGTTCTTGGTGTTCGGGTCCAGAAGGAGGTGGAACCGGCTCCGAGTCCTCTCCTGTGCTTGCCTTCCGGGGTCATTTGTGGCCACGGGGGAGTCGAGGTTTGTATTGGCCCCTTCTTGAAACCAGTAGCCAGAGACAGAGCCAGGCCTGGAGTCCAGTGGAGAGTACAGGAAGCTGCAGGGCACAAGGACACACTGGCCCTCCTGTACGGTCACTGATTCTGGCACTTGCAGCCTGTATTTCAGACTCTTAAATGAGCACCCTGAGGGTAAATGAGGCCCCGCAATTTGCAGAGCCCCCTGCCCTTCTCCCGGCACCCACAGCAGCAGCAGGGGCAGCAGCAGCAGCATCTCGGAGCTGGAGGTCCTGGCTCCTGTGTGCGAGCAGAGAAGGGAGCAGTGTGGAGGGGAAGTGCAGAAACCGGGGTGCAGCAAGAGAGCTGGGTGGTTCACAGAAGAGGAACTCGGACTCATGTCCAGTGCAAGCTGCTCCTCTACACAGAATGGATGGACAGCTGGGGGACCCACCCACAGGGCAGGCAGGAGCAGAGGCTGTGTCCTGGCCCGTCCTGGAAGCTTGTTTGAGCACTGCCCTGGCCAGGGATACCGGGACACCTGAGACAGTGTCATGAGTGAGGGTTTGGCTGCCTCAGTCTTTCCAGGCCTAGCAAGTGCACAACCTTTTCTGTATCTATAAGTGGATGTTGAGGAATAAAGGATTCTGGATGCTCTGCGTGTCTGGGACAGAAGAAAGGAAGAGGAGTCCTCAGCAAGGTGCAGGTCATAGCTAACCGTTCATTTACTCAGCAAACACGTAGGCAGTTTGAAGTACTTGTGGAACTGTGCAGAAGGGGATAAGTGATGACCAGAGTTTACCGTAACCTGCCCCATGCAGGAACTTCAAGGTCACAGATCATGGTAGCAGCTTGAGTGTAAATTTAAAATATGAACAAGAAATTATTTTCCTAGAGGAGCACAGCAGTTCCCAAAGTGTGACACCTCCAGACTAAGAAACAGGCAGTGTCTTCATGTGACACAAAGGGAACACGAGCTCTGCACCAATGCAGAAGCAACTTCTTTCCCACCACTGCTTGGTGTAACGCAGTGAGTTTCGGCCTGTCCTCATCCCACAGCTAAGCTCCTCCTTCCAGGTAGTAAATCTGCATCTCACAGGCAAATGTGCCTCAAAAGGTGTATATATTCAGATGAGCTGAGAGGAGGATATAGATAAAATTAATTGTTTCTTCGGCTCACATGGACTTCTATCTCCCTCATGAGTGTTTCCCAGGGAATCAGGCCCCTGTTCCCCACATGTGTGTCACACAGATCACTCATCTGCCAGGATGTGGACTGCAGAGGAAGATGATGAAAGGGGACAAGGCTCAGGACACAGGGCGTGGAAGACTGCAGGGCGGCTCTCAGGGCGGGACAGGGGCCCCACAAACCCAGGCCTCGGAGCTGAACCTTCTCTGTGTTGCCTTCTGAATAAGAAGAGCTTTGCAGGTGTGACTAAATGAATTTCCTTGACGAGCAGGGTTCATTCTGAAGCAGCCAGTTGGCCTCTGAATCCAATCACAATGTCTCTGCACTGGAAAAGCAGAGAGAGAGCAGGTGCACAGGAAGGGGTGAGACCACCTGACCACGGATGCTGAGACCAGGGTGATAGGGCCAGCAGTCAAGGGACACAGCAGGCTCAACAAGCTGAGAGGAGCCCAGGGTGGACCCCTGCCATGGAGTCTGGGAGGAGGCTGCCCATCGGACCCTTAGATCTGACCCAGGGAAACTGACGTCAGAAATAGGAGAGAGTAAATACATTCCTTTGAGATATCATGCAGAATCAATCAAATGCTATTGTCCATAGATGAGTGCTTCAGAAAAAGTCACACAGCACACACTCACACACACAGAGACACACACACACACACACACACACACACACACACATGCACACACCAGCAGATGCATACAGTAGAGCTACGAAGTGTTACACCAGAAGGAGAGCCGGACATCTTCCATGACGTGAGTGAATTCAGGGACATTATGCCATGTGAAATAATCTGTGCATAGAGGCACAATATCACATTATATTATTTTACATGAAACCTGAAACTTCAAATTCATAAAAGCAAGAGAAGATAGTGCCAGGCAGAGGCTCAGGAGTGAGATGAAAGAGGAAAGCTTGGCAAAGGCTGTAGTTAGACTGGTTGAGTAAGTTCTAGACATTGATACATAAGGAGGGGCACAGTTAATAATGATGTAGTGTATATTTCAAAGTTGTTATCTGAAGAAAGTCCTCCTCACAAACCAACACAAGACAGATACTACGAAATGCAAAACAGTCTTTTGATTAATGCAGGATGTGTTAGTTCCAAGTGCAGGGGTGTTGGTGAATGTGTGAGGTAATTCAAAGGTTAGCTTTCCTTAGCATGGTACAGGGTGAATATTTTTAAAACCTTATGCTGTGCATCCCCCATGTACATAAGCATATCCCGTGTTTTTTGTTAATAAGATGATGATATTAATAATGGCAATTATAAATTACAGAGATGACTATCCATAAACATCACATTGTATGCTGAAAGTGAATGAATATTTTTTTTCTTTTTTGCGGTACCAGGGATTGAACTCACGACCTTGCGCTTGCCAGGCAGGCACTTTGAATTTTTTATCAGTTACAGAGAAATCTTTCCTGCAAATATCCAAAGGCAATCCAAATAAATGATCACAATTAATAAACAAAGAGAAACTGCTGATCTGAAGATCACGGTTGATGAGTGAGTTTCCTCTTTCCCACGTGTGATCACCTCTTTCTCACCTCCCTGAAGCCTGCCCTTCACCCCAGCTATGCTCTGTAACACTGAAGCCTGGACCCTCCTCTTTCCCCACGTTTTTATCCAGCTCTCTGCCTGGATCCCCGTGTGGGTGTCATGAGGCTTCTCAGAGTTACAGTCCTTCCGTGATACCTTCTCCTCTGTGGAACAGATCACCTCCCTGCCAGGTGCTGAGGACCTTCTGGAACTGTCCTTGGTCCCCTTTTTTTCTTCCTCACCACATACATGAAAAATCCTGAAGGGAAAAGGCATCTTGGAGGGACAGAGGCAGCAACACTCATCAGATGCTTGGAATAGGCTCACCAAGGTCCACAGCAGCTCCGATAGAGGGTACAGACATTAAGCCAAGCAGAAGCAAACAACCTGAAGGAGAAGCCCGTGGATGAAATCTGGTAAGAGGGTTGTTTACAATAAAAGTCAGGGCTGCTGCTTGGTCCTGACCCTTCTCACAGCTCAGGTCTGGAGCACACGACATTCTGGGAAAATTCGAATCCCCCGAGGGAGGAAGCCAAGTGCAGCCTGCCTGCCTATCGGCGCCCAGAGCAGCAGGCACAACCCAGGCCTGCCTGGCCTAACTCTCTTTTCGGTGGGACATGATGCCCAGCTAGGGAGATATTCATAGGTGAGGGCCTCCCCAGATCCGGGCATGAAGGAAACTGGAGAAATTAAGGAGACACAGAGAATCACTGAGAGGGGAGACACTGATTTAGGACTGCTGAGCTCGATGGACAGTTAGGAGCAAAGGGCAAGGTCCTGTTTATGGACCAGCCAAGGCATTGAGAGATCTGTGAGATGACTAAAATGGTAGGGGACTGCAGTGGCCCAAATTGATAAGGCCTCTGGCTATTGTCTGTGTTTCCCCCAGCACTGTAATGCCGGTAAGGCTGGAAAAAGAACACGGGAGCAGGGCCAGCAGGCGCTCTCCCAATACCCACCAATGGTACCTAGCCCAGAATTCTGTGAGTTCCCTCCAACCATCCACCAAGCCCTACAGAGCTCTACACAGATGGGCTCTCCTCCTCCTCGCCCTGAACACCAGGGAACTCAACGGCTGGAGAGACTTTGCCTGTGAAGCTGAGCACCTGAGACAGGAGATCACTGAGGGAGAAGAAAACCAAAATCAGAGCCCTTGAAGCAGTTTGCTGTGGGCTCCCAGCAACCACTACAATCCTGGGTCAGATTGAAACTTGGCAAATATGAGTATCACTTTGACATCGGAAGCAAAGGCACAGAGAAAAGCCACTGGAGTGGCCAGTTGGGATGGGGTCCCTGCCTCTGGGCTGATCACAGGACACCTATGAAGTGGTCTGAGTGAGAAAGGTTGGGCAGAGCTAGGAGATGGCAGCAGAGAGCCTGGGAAGGGGAAGTTGTCAACTACGCAGAGTGACGTCACAGTCAGTGACAGAACACAACCGGGAGCTTGAGGTTCTGACCTGTGTGTCGGGGAGGTGCTGGGGACCCCACAGCACTCTTCAGGCGTAGTGACCTTTGTATGGTTTTTGGTTTTGTCATCTGTGTGTTTGTGTGTGTTCTTTTTTCTTCTTCATGGTTGATGTTTTGAGGGTCAGAATATTGCATCTAAGTGTATGAATTTTCTACTGTTGCTTGCAAAATACTGCATATGATTAGATCACATATGCCCACTGCCAAGGTTGTTTCGGGGTATTATTTAACCTGATTTCACCGTCAGCTCCCCTCTCAGTCCTCCCTCTGTCCTTCTTCTGTCCTCTCCCCTCCCCTCTAAATTTTATCCCTCCCTTTCCTTTGCTACTTTCCTCTTCATATGTTCTTCTGTCTCTTGCTTCCTGCTCTTCATTTTTTAAATTTATTTTATTTATTCCCTCCTTTCCTGTATACTCTTCTCATTTTTACATAGGCTGTTAATATTAATCTGATACAGTATTTTAACAGCTCACGTTAGTTTCCCCAACACCAATGGTCTTTTTACAATATTCTGAAGTTTGTGTTCCTGTTAGGTCATTAATTGATTTGAGGCTCCCTCTATCTTCCTGCATTTCCACTTAAACTCCCTCCTCCTTCTCTTCCCTTTCTTGCTCTCTTGTACCCTCACAAGCATCCCACTATCCCCTTTCTTTTATATGTAAACTGTTATTAATACATACCTTTCTTTTTTATATTTTAGGGTGTTTATGAGGGTCATATGTTTCTGCACAACTTTGTATGTGGACTATTTCTCTGTCTCTATATTATTTTATATTGACCTGTTGCATTCTCCTCACCAAAGGTCATTGCTTAAGTCTCCTAAATAAGGTTTCTGCTGATTTTTAAAATGGACATCAGCATTCAGAAGGCTGAGGTAGGAGGGTCACAGTGTGTTTGAGACCAGCCTGGGCTACATAGTGAGTTCAAGGCCAGCCTGAACTGCACAGCCAGACACCGTCTCAAAAAATGAAATAAAAAATAAAAGGAACTAACGTGGAGACAATGCCCAGAAGTAGTGCCTTTGTGTCTTCTTATAAACCCCTCCCTTCACCCCTTTCCCTCTGGCCCTATACATATCCTCTGAACTACTCTCTACCACCACGCTCTTAACAGCTATAAAAATAATATCATCAACACTCCTTTCCCTCTCTCATCTGTATTGTTCCTTTTCAGTCTCTGTCCACTTTTCTAAATTTCTCTTCTTTTAGTTATTTTTTAAATATGTTTTTCACTCATCCTCTCTATATCCAAGCTCCTTTTCTCCCAGTGTTAATCCTTTGTATTCCTCAGTTACTGAAAACTTGCTAAATAAGCTCTAAATTACATACCAACATATGATTATTCCCTAAACACTGATATTACCAGTAGTTGTTCTTTCCTTGCTATTTTATGCATGGGATCCCTCCTATGGAAGCAGTACTTTCTAGCCCTACTGATCTACAGCATTCCACACAAAAACACAGGAATCATGTATAAAAGATGCCTCAGAATTCTGCCATAAAATGCCTCAGAATTCTGACTTTCCAAAGGTAAAGGCACAGAAATGAAAATGCGGGGAAGTTCAGGCAAAAAATTTAAGAACCACATGATTAAAATATTTGAAGAGATCAAAGACGAAACAAATCAGCAAATGAATCAGATGTTCAATGAGCTGATAGAGGATGCACTTTAGCCAACCCCCCTTCCCCAAAACGATTTAATTATATGATGTCCAGTGAGCTGAAAGAAAACACAAGGAAGCTGTTTCAATTTAGGGAATCAATGCAGAATATGGATGACACTTTAGTAAAGAATTAGAATAAAGAAAAAATAAATAGATTCCAATACAAGCACAGTGGGAACTTCAATACCCCACTCTCACAAGGAGTCTGATCAATCAAGCAAAAACTTAACAAAAGTATGAGAGTTGAAGTGTGCCTCTGAATGAACCTAAGAGATATCTGCAGAGTTGTGGGAGACCAGGCTATGTGATCCACCACAGAAATTGAGGCTTTGTGAACATTTCCGGCGGGGTAGGGGGGATGGGAGTGGGGTGGCAGGCTGCCCCCTCCCTTGTTTGTGTGCAGGAATTCTGAGGCTCACAGCACCCCCAGGGAAGGACAACATCAGCCTGAGAGCTAAACAAAAAAAATTACACATCCAGATGTGAGGTTCTTGTGTTCCCTGTTAATGATTTACATTTTCTTGAGCCTTGGATTGGTGACTGCTACATTGTTGTGTTTTACTAATAAAACCCCGACCTTCTAGATTCCTGGTGTTCGTGCACCCTTGAGATGGGAGACCCTTGAATGAGGGACCTCGTCCCTCTTGCTCGGAAATTTGTCTTTTTCTCTTTTATTCCTTGTCATACTCCCTAGGTCAGGGAGTATGCGGGCTGGCTCCTGCACAGAGTGTTTCATTCAAAAACAGCAGAATATACTGTTCTCAGAAGCCCATGGAAGTTTCTCCAAATAGACCTTACTTGAGGCCATAACCCAAGCTTGAATAAATACAAAATAATTGAAATAACCTCTGGCATCCTATCAGATAACAACAATGTAAAACTAGAAACCAAGGGAAAAAGAAACCACAAAAATGACAAACACTTGGAGATTAGATAACACATTCCTGAATAATCAGTGGATAACACAAGAAATCAACAAGAAAATTAAAATTTCCTTAGAGCAAGTGTTAATGGCAGTATAACATACCAAGCTTGTGGCACTGAAAGCAATTCTAAGAGTGAAGTTTCTACCTGTGTGTATCTATATTAAAAAATATAGAGTATTACCAAATAAATAGACTAATGTTGCATTTCAATGTTGTAGAACAAGAACAATCCAAATTCACATCTGTAGAGGGAAAGAAACTATGATGTATCCAAAACATATAATAATAAAACAAACACATATAATATCACAATAAACATATAATAAAAATGCTCAAGTGCACATTCTTGCTCTCTCACTCTTTCTCCAGTTCATTCCACTATCATCTCTTCTTTTTTTTTTCTAATTCATACCAACTGCTTACACCATCTTTGAAAAGGATCCATCTTCCACTTCTCCTTTGCAGCAGTTTGGATCTGGAGCATCCTTAAAACCCCACATGTAGAAGATTTGGTCCCCAGCCTGTGGTGTGATTTGGAGCGGCAGTTTCTCTGGAGGGGACAATGGGACGCTGGCCTGTTTCTCTGTGTCTCACCATAAAGATGTGAA
The DNA here is from genome assembly GCF_000276665.1 of Chinchilla lanigera. Taxonomy (NCBI): domain Eukaryota; kingdom Metazoa; phylum Chordata; class Mammalia; order Rodentia; family Chinchillidae; genus Chinchilla; species Chinchilla lanigera. The sequence goes on from NW_004955558.1 coordinate 1,160,996, forward strand.
TTAGGCTTCTCAGCCGTGGGCTGGCACCATGATGAACTGTTGTACAACAACCTCAGAGCTACTAGGCCATATGACAATTAACCAAGGCTTCTGAAACCAAGCAACAAATGAACTTTCCAGACTTGTCATTTATTTCTTTTTATTCCTGTCCCTCTTATCTTGGTGGCAGAGAATGGCATGCTGTGCATTCTGAGGCATCACTGACACCTCCCCAAAATTCGGGCACGTGGTAGGAACTCAATGTTACTTATTAAAGGAGTCCACAAATAGTGGATGAACGTCATCCCTGCACAGAAGCATGCAAGAATTCAGTGCATACACTGGGAATTGAACCTGGAGTGTGCAGAAGAGCTACACACAGTACACACAACACAGATGTACACACACACGCACACAAACACACACACACACACGTACATCCTAAACTGTACTGTAGACTGAGTCTGGAGGGTGACAAGATGGGAACAAAAGTGAGCATATTGTCTTAGGAGCAGGAACTGCGTATGCAAAGCCTCAGAACCAGGAGGGCCTGGCTGGTAGCTATGGTGAGAATTTCATGGAGCAGGGAGAAAAGGCGATGGAGAGGAGTCCAGCAGAGCAGAGACCATGCAAGGCCTGCAGTCCTGATGAAGTATTCACCTGTGCCTCTGTCCACGCAGAAGACACACAGATGCTCAAACTGTGCAAGAAGTGGATGATGATGGTGCCTGAAACGCATGCTGGAGGCTGGTGATGGTAGAGATGAGGCAGGAGTGAGGTGGGTTTGGTGATCTTGGAACAGATGAAGTCCAAGAATGACCAGCATCAAGAAGGGCAAAGGGAATAAGGATGATCAGGGCAGTTCAGGCTCTGGAGGGGAGAAGGACCAGTTAGTGATTGTGGGAGAAGAGAGATGGTACCAGATCACACTGGAGATCCATACAGTGGTCCTGGCTTAAGATGAGGCCACTGAACCGTGAGCACTATGGGGACACAGAGGGGCGTCCAGGTTCAGTCTGGTGATGGGAGGCTCAGTTGTGGCTGAGCCAGGCGCTGTGGAGTGCCATGAAGGAGATGTCCAGGGAGAAGTGCTACGCTGTGATGTCACATCACTTACCTAAAGGACTAGTCTGTGACACTGTCCATGTCTGCTGCTGGACTTTTCACCTTTTTTCTGTGGGACATCACTCTAAATGGAGGGACCACAGCACTTCAGTGTGGGCACTGAGGGTGCAGGGGGCAAAATCAACTAACATGCGCCCTGCCGATGGGCTGGAAGGTTGATAGAAAGAGAGGGGAAGGCTAACTCCCAGTCCTCACAGTGGGACCAGCTAACTCCCCATGTTGGTCAGAGTTAGGGACGGATAACAACTGTCCCTTGTGCAGTTGCTATCACCTACTCAGCCCCTGCTGAGTCCCCACCCTTTTGACCTCCTTGTATCCCTGAGCACTCACTCTCTGGAGTTCAGTGTTGAATAATCTGCCGCCACTTCAGTGCCCTGTGCAGCCCTCACCTAAGGATGATGAGACAGAGCCCGAGAAGCAGGATCTTAACAGCCACTTCCATGACGGCCAGCAGCACCACCTCCGCCATGGGCTCTGATTTCTCTGCAGGAAAGTGGGGGAGGCTGGATTCCCCTATAAAAGGAACAGCCCAGTCATTTTTATCACCTTTGCCCTTGGATAGTGTCCTCCAGGTCAGTCTTTATCCCTCTCCTACTCCACACCTCAACTGTCAGGCAGGTGCACAGAAGAAATATAACTTTAACTTGTGAAAAGTAAAACTCTTGTTGTTCCTACACAGCGCCCCCAGCATTTGGTACTGTTGATTTCTTGAGAATAACTAGTCTTTCTGGAGTGAGGTGGAATCTCAGCATTGCTGTCACTTGCATCTCTTGAATTCAGTGATGCTCCACATTTTGCCCTTTATTCTGCATCTGAGAAGTGTGCATTCATTTCAGGTGCCCATTTTTGGATTGGGTCTTTACATTGGGGCGTATAATTGTTTCAGATTCCTTATGTATTCTAGATATTAATGCTTTGCTTGGGGAAAAGCTGGCAGATTTTTTTTCCCTCTCTGTGGGTTGCCTCTTCATTCTGTTGATGATTTCTTCCGCTGTGTAAAAGCTTGAGAATAAAATAAGATCCCCATTGTTGGGTATTTGTAATTTTTCTCATGAAATCATGGTTTTGTTCATAAAGTCTTTGGCTACACCTATGTCTTCAAGAGTTCTACCTATTCTCTCTTCCAGTAGATTTAGTGTTTCT
>NW_004955558.1:1163700-1186566 GCF_000276665.1 Chinchilla lanigera
ATGAAAATTACCCTGTGATCTGAACTCAGAATCTGTTTTTTTTTTTTTTTTTTTTTTTTTTTTTACCAGGGATACTACTAAACCATAAAAAAAGGTTAAACTTGAGACTTTTATAGGTAAACGGATACACTTTGAGACCATATTTTTAAGTGAAATAAACCTGACACACTTGCGTAAATATCAAATTGTTTCTGTGGTTTGAGAAATTGAAAGTGTAAATGAGGACCAAAATGTACAACTGATACTGTGAAATATTAGGAGAATATTCAAATGGGAAAGGGAACTGGGGATGAGAAAGGGGGAATGGAAGGATGGAAAAGTAAAACAAAAGAAAAGAAGGAAAAATGGAAAGAAAGATTTTGTAAATAGGAAGTAAATAAGAGTTGAAGGGAGGGAAAGGAAATGAGAAAAAAAATGAGAATCAAGATTTATATGGACAGGTATAAATTTCTATGATGAATGTGATCATTATGTACACCTAAATTGTACTTATTCTTTTAATTAATTAGAAAAGAAAGAAAAACCTTTCACATTAATAAAAATATTAAATTCTTTATTCATCAATGGACAATATGAAGAGTGTGAAAAGAGAAATCTACTGCACTGGAGAAAACATTTGCCTATTATAGACATGATAAGGCTCTACCATTCAGCTTAAAGAGCAAACCGTCCTTTTCAAATTATAAAACTATCCCAATTGGCCCAATTAGTACATGATCATAAGATTGAAGAAAATGCATCAGAAGAAGATATGCAAACATCCAATAACCACATGAAAACATTTTCATCATTCTGAACTGTTGTCTCAGTGCAAATGAAAACCGCAGTAACATAGCCCTTCCAACACACTAGCAGGCTGTAGTTTTTGTAAAAAGGAGAACAATAACGTTGAGAAATTGTGGAGAGTTGGAGCTTTTGAACAAGGTTGGTGGGAATATAAGGTTGTGCTGCCCCTGGGGGAAACATTCGAATTTTCCACAGAAATTAATCTGTGAATGTGCTCTGTCCATACAATGGAATGCTGTTTAGACTTGGAAAGAAATGAAGCACTCATAGTGGCTGCATGGACGAGTCTTGAAAGTGCTACACTAGGTGAAGTGGCCAAGCCTAAGAGGTGACAGTTCACGTGATTCTGCGTCTGTGCTACATCCAGAACAGGCAAAACCTTAGAGAACGTGGCCAGTGATAATCAGAAGAGAAGCACTGCTTTGGGGCACCTGGTTTCTTTCTGGGGTGATGAATGTTCTGGAACTACACAGTGGTGATAGTTATATCTCACTAAAAATGTACAAATTCCAGTTGTGTGTTTTAAATCAATAGTGCTGACTGTAACATTAATGAATTTTATCTCAATAAAATATACAGATGTAAAATTTAAAAGTATACAGAGACACCAAATTCAGCCAGCTGGTGGAAAAGATCAAAAAGTCCACTATGGGCTTTAGGGAAATGTCAGTGGTAGCCCTCAGTGATCTGCCCCAGGTTCAGTTACAGAACCAAAAACCAAAATCCAAACCAAACAATAAGCTTCTTTGGTTCTTCAACTTACACCCTTTCAGCTCTCACTGTTGGGAGTGTTAGCTGTGCCCAGCTTCCTGGAGACCCCTTGGTCACATATATCAGAACAGGAAGAAACTCGTCACCCAGCTATATTTGCATTTAGCGCCTCATCTCCTTGGCACACATGCACTGCGCAAATGGATAACAAAAGTGCTCATCAAACTTTTTTCTGTTGGCGCAATGAAAGGAGTGCCCTGACCATCCACTGGGAGTAGACGCCCACGACATTAGGGTCCTCATGCAGTGCACACCACAGTTAGGGAGCACCAGGACCACCTGTTCGACTGACACCCTGTGACCTATTTGACCTCGGGGGGCCAGACCAAGGCTGAGCACAGCATGTGTGGTCAGGGTTACCCCTAGGAGGGGACTGAGCTCTGAAGACAGACTGTTGTGTGTACTGATTGTTTGCTTGTGTGGCTCTGTTTCCTTGCACAAGTGCTTAGACTGATGTAATAGGTGCATCCAGGTGATGGGTGCAAAGGACATGGACAGTCTGGTTCTGCTCTGTGAAGTTTTCCCTCTCTGTGTGTCTGAGGGAATGAAGGGTGGCTAAGGAGAAGGGCTCAACATGGCCATAGGTGCTGTGCATGGGGAAGAGTCACTGGCGTTGCCACAGGGATCTCTGTCACCGGGATGAGTCCAGGATGAGGAAGGACCCAGCCCTGCATAAGCTGAAGAGACCCTTCCCCCAGCCCGAGGGAGGTTTCTCTCTGCCTGGGCCAGGTCTTGTGCACACACAGACTAGAAACTTCCTTACAGCATCTGGAAGAAAAAGAGGTTTATATTTCTCTTGAGTTGGGCTGAGGGATGAGATCAGGCAGCACTCCTGACTCCCACCCCTGAAAGCCTACAGAGGGACAGACGTGTCATTGTAGGTCCTGCCTGGGCCAAGTTCCAGCTCAGAGCCAGAGGACTCCCCAGGCCCTGTCCTGTCCTTCACACCCTCAGGGCCCAAGGCATCAGGCACAGCACACACCAGTGAGGTTGAGCTGCACGGTCCTCTCCACAGTCATGCCAGCTGCAGGGAACATCACCTGACAGGTGAGGTTGGTGCCGTGGTCCTGGGGTCGAGGGTTCAGGGTGAGCACAGAGGAGTGGGTGGTCCTGGGGCCCAGGGAGGTGAGGGCAGCTGACGTCCAGGAGAAGATGGGGGGCGTCCCATGCTAACAGGCTCAGGGCACAGAGCAGGTCACGTTGCTGGGGCGGCCGGGCATCAGGGTCTGGGGTATGAGGACTTCAGGGGTGTGGGTCAGGGCTGGTGAGGAGAGAAGACAGTGAGATGGGAGGCCAGGCCCAAGTGCAGCTCTGACAGAAGCTCAGACCCCGACCGAGTTCCTAGTGAGGTCCTAATACTTGAGCCCCAAATCTTCCCAAGACAGCGTCCACCCCAGCCACCTCCTTAGGCCACCAAAACTGGTGTGTCCCACCCAGTCCTTACCTGTCACCTCCACGGAGACCTGGTCTGCACAGTAATTCCATTGTACACTTCCTGATTCTACCTGAAAGAAGTATGAACCACTGTCCTCCTTCTGTGAGTCTCTGATGTGCAAGGAGCAGTTCTTGGTCTGCAGGTTCAGAAGGAGGTGGAACCAGCCCGAGTCCTCTCTTGCACTTGTCTTTGGGGGTTGTTTTTGGCCACTGGGGAGTCATGATTTATATTGGCCCCTTCTTGAAACCAGTAGCCAGAGACAGAGCCAGGCCTGGAGTCCAGTAGAGAGTCCAGGAATCTGCAGGGCACGAGGGCACTCTGGCTCTCCTGTATGGTCACTGCTTTTGGCACTTCCAGTCTGTATCTCAGACTGGCAGGTGAGCACCCTGAGGGTAAAGGAGGCTCAGATCCTTGCAGCCCCCACTGCCCTTTCCCTTGTGCCCACAGCAGCAGCAGGGGAAGCAGCAGTATCTCGGAGGTAGAGGTCCTGGCTTCTGTGTAAGAGCAGAGAAGGGAGCAGTGTGGAGGGAACGTGCAGAAATCTGGGTGGAGCAAGAGAGCTGGGTGGTTCACAGAAGAGGAACTCAGACCCACACCTCGTGGGTGCTGCCCCTCTATACAGAATGGATGGAAAGCTAGGAAACCCACCCAGGGGGCAGATAGGAGCAGAGGCTCTGTCCTGACCCCGTCTTGGAAACTTGTTTGAGCACTGGGTTTATTCCAGGTCAGTGGGGACACCTGAGGAAGTGTCACGAGTGAGGATTCGGCTGACTAACTCTTGCCTGGCCCGGCAAGGGCTCAGCCTTCCCTACACCCATGAGTGGATGGTGAGGAAAAAAGGATTCTGCATGCTCTGTGTATCTGGGACAGAAGAAAGGAAGAGGGGTCCTTGGCAAAGTTCAGGCAACAGCTAACCGTTCATTCACTCAGCAAACACACAGTGAGTTTGAAACATTTGTGAAGTTGCACAGGCGAGGATAAAGGATGACCTGAGCTCAAGCCTAAGCTGCCCCCATGTAGGAGACTCAAGTTCAGGGATCACAGTAGTAGATTGAGTGTAGTTTTAAAATATAAGCCAGAAAATGTTTTCCTAAAAGAGCGCAGTGCACAAAGGGTGACACCTCCAGAGTAACAAACAGGCAGTGTCTTCATATGGCACAAAGGGAACATGAGCTCTGCATGAATGCAGGAGAAACTTCTTTCCCACCAGTGCTTGGTGTAGCGCAGTGAGTTTCACTCTGTCCTCATCGTGCAGATGAGCGCCTCCTTCCAAGTAGCAAGTCTACTTCTCACAAGCAAATGTGTTTCAGAAGATGGATAGATTCAGATGAGCTGAGGAGATGACATAGATAAAATCTTTTTTCAGCTCACACGGATTTCTATCTCCCTCATGTGTCTTTCCCAGGGAATCAGACCCGTGTTCCCCAAATGCATGTCTCACAGGAGATCACTCATCTGTCAAGACCTGGAGAGCAGAGGAAGATGATGAAAGGGGTCAAGGTATGGGACATGGGGGCGGGCAGAAGACAACAGGGCGGCTCTCAGGGTGGAACAGGGGCCCCACAAACCCGGGCCTGGTAGCCCAACCTTCTCTGTGTTGTCTTCTGAGTAAGAAGAGCTTTGCAGATGTGACTAAGTAAATTTCCTTGACCAGCAGGGTTCATCTTGGATCGTCCAACTGGCCCCTGAATCCAATCACAATGTCTCTGCACTGGAGAAGCAGAGGGAGAGTAGGTGCACAGGAAGGGGTGAGACCACCTGACCAGAGATGCTGAGACTGGAGTGACAGGGCCAGCAGTCAAGGGAGACAGCAGCCTCAACAAGCTGAGAGGAGCCCGGGGTGGGCCCGTTCCAAGCAGTCTGGGAGGAGGCTGCCCATGGGACCCTTAGATCTGACCCAGGGAAATGGACTTCAGAAATAAGCGATAGTAGATGCATTCCTTTCAGACATCATACAGAATCAATGAAATGTCATCTTCCACAGAAGACTGCTTTAGAAAAAGTGACACGGCACTGACTCATGTAAACACACATACATACACACACACACACACTTACACACATCAGCACATGCATACAGTACAGTTATGTAGTCTTAGACAAGGAGGAGAGCTGGACATCTTGCATGACACGGGTGAATTCAAGGACACTATGCTATGTGAAATAATTTGTGCATAGAGACACATTATGTGATTTTCTGTGAAACTTGAAAAGTCAAACTCATAAAAGCAAGAGAAGAGTGCTAGGCGGAGGCTTGGGAGTGCCAGTAAGGAGGCAAAGGTGACAAAGGCTGTAGTTAAACTTAGATAGGAGAAGGAAGTTCTGGACATTGGTACCTAAAGATGGATATAGTTCATAATGATGTCCTGTGTATTTCAAAATTGTTATCTGAAGCAATTTCTCATAGTTCCCATCATAAAGCTACACAAAACAAATACTGCCAAATGCAAAACAATCTTTTGATTAACACAGGATGTGTTAGTTGCAAGTGCAGAACTGTTGGTGAATATCTGAGGTCATTCTAATGTTAGCTTTCCTTAGTATGGATTAGGGCAAATATATTTCAAAACCTTATGCTGCGCAACACCTGTATACATAAGTATATATGGTGTCTGTTTGCTGATAATTAATGATATTAATAAAGGTAATTATAAATTACAGAAATGACTATGTACAAAGATCACATTGTATGCTGAAAGTGCACGAATTTTTTGTCAGTTACAGAGAAATCTTTCCTACAGATATCTAAAGGTAATCCAAATGATTCATCACAATTAATAAGCAAAGAGAAATTGCTGATACAAAGGTCACGGTTGATGAGCGAGTTTCCTCTTTCCCATGTGTGATCACCATTTTCTCGCCTCCCCTGTAGCCTGCCCTTCAGCTCAGCTATGCTCTGTAACAAACCGGTACCGGGAACCGAACTCACGACCTTGCACTTGTCAGGCAGGTGCTTTTGCCGCTGAGCTAAATCCCCAGCCCCCTCTCCCCACGTTTTTATCCAGCTCTCTTCCTGAATCCCCACGTGGGTGTCATGAGGCTTCTCAGAATTACAGTCCTTCCGTAATACCTTCTCCTCTGTGGAACAGATCACCTCCCTGCCATGTGCTGTGGGCATTCTGGCTCTGTCCTTGATCCCCTCTTTTCTTTCCTGAACACATGCATGGGAAACCCTGACAGGAAAAGGCATCTTGGAGGGATAGAGGTAGCAGTCCTCAGCAGATGCTTGGAATAGACTCATGAAGGTCCACAGGAACTCGGATGCAGGGTGCAGACAAAAAGCCAACCACGAGAAAGCAACCTGAAGGAGAAGCCCATGGATGAAATGTGGTAACAGGGGTGCTTAGAATAAGAGTCAGGGCTGCTGCTTGGTCCTGACGCTCCTTAGAGCTCAGGTCTGGAGCACAGGCCATGCTGGGAACATTCTAATCCTCCTGAGGGAGGAAACCAAGTGCAGCCAGGCTGTCTGTTGGTCCCCAGCCAAGCAGTCATAACGCAGTGCCTACCTGGCCTGACTCTCCTCTCAGTGGGACAGGATGCCCGAGTAGGGAGACATTCACAGGTGGGGGCCTCTCCAGATCCGGGCATTAAGGAAACTGGAGGAATAAAGGAGACCCAGAAAATCACTCAGAGGGCAGTGGCCAAGTTAGGACCGGTGAGCCTTAGGGATAGTTAGGAGCAAAGGGCAAGGTCCTGTTTATAGACAGAACAAGGTGTTGAGACATCCCTGAGATGACAAGAATGGTAGGAGATTGCAGTGGCCCAACTGGATGGGGCCTCTGAATATTATTTGGGTTTCCACAGCTGTTGTCATGGTAGTGAGGCTGGAGAAAGAATACGGGAGCAATGCCAGCAGGCGCTCTCCCAACACCCACCAACACCCCTGAGCTCTGAGCCCTGTGAGTTCCCTCTCACCATCCACTAAGCCCTACAGAGCTCTGCACAGATGGTCTCTCCTCCTCTGCGACCTGAATACCATTGAACTCAAGGGCTGGAGAGACCTTCCCTGTGACGCCAAGCAGCTGACACTGGAGAAGAAAACCCAAATCAGTGCCCATGGAAGCAGTTTGCTGTGAGCTCCCAGCAACCACTAAATCCTGGGTCAGACTGAAACTTAGGAACATGAGTATCTCTCTGACATCAGAGGGACAGAGAAAAGCAACCAGAGTGACCTGCAGGGAGGGGGTCACTGCGTCTGGGCCGACTACAGGACACCTATGAAGTGGCCTGAGTGAGAAAGGCTGGGCAGAGTGAAGGGATGGCAGCGGAGCCTGGGAAGCTGGAAGTGGTCATATAGGCATAGCAACATCCGGGTCAGTGGCACAACACATCCGAGAACCTGAGGTTCTGAGTGTGTGTGGGAGAGGTGTTTGGGACCTGTCTTGGTTACTTTTTTCTCATTGCTGGGACAAACTACCTGACGCCCAAAATGAAGGAAGGAAAGGTTTATTTTGCTTACAGTTCGTGGAAGCTTCAGTCCGTACTTGGCAGATTATAAGGCACAGTGGCACATGGCAAAGAGCTGCAGCTCAGGACGGCAGAACACAGCTAAGCAACAACCATACACCAGGGCGGAATAGGGGAGGAATGCCCCAAGCACCCTTTTCCTCTCCCTTACATATGCAAACTATCCACCCCAGGGCGGGTGTAGCTCTCATACCCATACTAATCAAACTCTAAAAGCCTGCCCCGAGGTCGCATGAGGCTTTGGAGGGGACACACAGACATAAACCGTAACAGGACCCCACAGCACTCTTCAAACAGTGCCTTTCCCATGGTTTTTGGTTTTGTCACCTTTGTGTTTGCGAGTGTTCTTTCTTATTCTTGACTGATGTTTTGAGGGCCAGGACTTTGTATCTAAGTGTGTGATTTATCTACTGTTGCTTATAAAGCACTGCATGGAGTTCAGTCACACATGCCCACGGCCAAGGTTGTTTCGGGGCACTATTTAACTTGACTTGACTGTCAGCTCCCCTCTGAGTCCTTCCTCTCCACCCTCCCCTTCCCTCTACAACCTCATCCTCTCCTTACCTTTGCTACTTTTCTCCTTCACAAGTTCTGCTACCTCTTGCTTCCTGCTCCTTATATTTACTTCTTTTATTTTTTTCTCTCCATTTCTGTATACTCTTTTCATTTCTACATAGACTCTTAATATTAATCTGATACAGTATTTCAACATCTGACATTAGTTTTCCCCACATCAATTGTCTTTTTATAATATTCTAAAGTTTCTCTTCCTGTTAGGTCATTAATTGAATTGAAGCTCCCTGTATCTTCTTTCTTTTCCACTTAAATTCCTTCCCCATTCTCTTCCTGCTCTTCCTCTCTTGTACCCTCACAAGTACATGCAGTCTCACTCTTCTTTTGTCTTGTGTGAAAATTATAACTAATACATATTTTTGCCTTTGTATATTTTAGGGCATGTGTGAGGGTCATATGTTTATGCACAACTTTACATGTGAACTAACTATTGTTGTATTCCCACTTTGTTTTACATTGACCTTTCGGGTTCTCCTCATCAAAGGGCATTGCTTAGGTTTCCTAACTTAGGGCTTCTGCTAATTTTAAAAATGGACATTGTCACTCAGAAGGCTGAGGCAGGAGGATCACAGTGAGTTTAGGGCTGACCATGGCTACATAGTGAATTCAAGGCCAGACTGAACTCCATAGCAAGGCCCTGTCTCAAAAAACCAAATAAAATTTAAAAAAACAGAATAAACTGGAGACAATGTCTGTCCAGAAATACTGCCTTTCTATCCCTTATCAGTCCTTCCCTTCACTCCTTTCCCTCTGCCCCATACATATCCTCTGAACTCTTTTCTACCACCACCCTCTTTACAGGTATACAAATAATACCATCAAAACTCCTTTCCCTCCTTCATCTGCTTTTGTTTCTTTTCAGTCTCCTTCCACTTTTCTTAATTTCTCTTCTTTTAGTTATTTTAACAATCTCTTCACCCTCTCTATATCCAAGGCCCTTTTCTACCAGTATTAATCCTTTGTATGCCTGAGGTATTGAAAACTTGCTAAACAAGTTCTAAATTATACAGCAACATAGGATTGATTCTTAAACACTGATATTACCAGTAGTTGTTCTCTCCTTGTTATTTTATGCTAGGGATCACCACTATAGGAGCAACATTTTCTAGCCCTACTGATCTATACCATTACACACAAAAACACAGAAATCATGCAAAACAAGCCCTTAAAATGCTTCAGAATTCTGATTCTTCAAAGCTAAAGTCACAGACGTGGAAGTGGAGGAAGGTTTAGGCAAACAATTAAAAACCAAATGGTTAAAATTTTTGAAGAGATCAAAGAAGAAACAAATCAGCAAATGAATAAGACAGTCCATGAGCTGAGAGAGGACGTACATAAGCAAAAAAGGAGATTTAATATATGACATCCAATGAGCTGAAAGAAAATGCAAAAAAAGATGTTTCAGTTTAAGAAGTCAAGGCAGAATATGAATGACACTTTAGTAAAGAATTAGAATAAGGAAAAGGTAAACAGATTCCAAAACAAGCATGATGGGAATTTTAATACCCGACCCTCACAAGGAATCTGATCAACCAAGCAAAAACTTAAAAAAATGTGAGAGTTTATCTGTACCTCTGAATGAACCTAACAGATAGCTACAGAGTTGTGGGAGACTAGGCTATGTGACCCACCACAGAGACTGAGGCTTTGCTGACCTTTCCCAGAAAAGGGGTGGGAGGCTGCCCCCTCCCTTGTTCATGTGCAGCAGTGCTGAGGCTCACAACACCTCCAGGGCAGCGGAACATCAGCCTGAGAGCTAAACAAAGAACATTACACATCCAGATGTGAGATTGTTGTGTTCCTTGCTAATCATTTACATTTTCTTGAACTCTGGATTGGTGATTGCTACATTGTTTTGTTTTACTAATAAAAACAGCGTCTTCTAGATTTCTGATGTTCTTCCACGCTTGAGATGGGAGCCCTCTGGTTCCTGTTGTTTGGAAATTTGTCCCTTTTTTCTTTTATTCCTCATCATAACCGCTAGGTGAATTTTCAGGCCAGCTCCTGCACCAAGTGCTTCATCCAACAGCAGCAGAATGCACTCTTCTCAGCAGCACAAGGCACTTTCTCCAAATAGACCTTACTATAGGCCGCAGAGCAAGTTTAAATAAATACAAAGTAATTGAAATAATCTCTTGAATCCTACCAGATCACAGCAGACTGAAACTAGAAACCAAAGAGAAAAAGAAACCACAGAAATGACACAAACACTTGGAGATTAAATAACAATTCCTGAATAGTCAGTGGGTAACAGGAGAAATCAAAGAGAAAATTAATATTTCTTTAGAGCAAATGTTAATGACAACACAACCAATGCATGCAGGCATAATGTAAAAGCAGTTCTAAGAGGAGAGTTTCTACCTGTGTGTGTGTGCCTATATTACAAAATATAGATTATTCCCAAATAAATAGCCTAATGATACATCTCAAGGCTGTAGAAAAAGAACAATCCAAGTCCACATCTCTAAAGGGAAAGAAACTACAATGTGTCACAAACACATAATAATAAAGCAAACATAATAATAAAACATGCGTACAATGATCAGACATATAATATAAAATGCATCAGACAGACGTTTTCACTTCCTTGCTCTTTCCTCTGTTCATCCCACTATCACAGAATTCATCTTCTTCTCCTCCTTTCTTGTAGTCGGGATCTGGAAAATCCCTGAACACCCACATGTAGAGGATTTGGTCCCCAGCCTGTGGTGGAATTGGGAGTGGGATTTTCTCTGAAAGGCACAGTGGACTCTAGTCTCACTCTGTTTCTCTGTCTCCCCATAAATAGGTGAATTAGGCTTTTCAGCCATGGACTGACACAATGATGGACTATTGTATAACAACCCCAAAGCTATTGGACTATCTGACCATTAACCAAACCTTTTGACACTAAGGGATAAATGAACTTTCCAGATTTATCATTTATCTCATTTTATTTCTGTTCCTCTTATCTTGGTGAGAGAAGTTGGCATGCTGTACATACTGAAGCATCACTGACACTCCCCACAAATTTGGGCACCTGATAGGAACTCAATGTTACTTATTAAAGTAGTTTATAAATAGTGGATGCACGTCATCCTTGCACAGAAACATGCAAGAATTCGATGCACACGCTGGAAATGGAACCTGGAGTATGAAAAAGAATTACACACACTACACACACAGATGGGCACTCAGCCACACACACGCACAACCATTGAGCTGTACTCTAGACCGAGTCTGGAGGGTGATCAGATGGGCAGAGAAGTGGGAATATTCTCTTAAGAGCAGAAACTGCACATGCAAAGTCTCAGGCCCAGGTAGCTATGGTGAGAGCTTCATGGAGCAGGAAGAAAAGGCGATGGAGAAGAGTCCAGCGGGGCGGAGACCATGCAAGGTATCCAGTCCAGATGCAGCGTTTGCCCCTGTCTCTGTCCATCAGAAGACACACAGCTGTTCAGACCGTGCAGGAAGTAGACAATGACCGTGTCTGCACATGCATCCTGGAGGCTGAAGTTTGGAGAGATGAGGCAGGAGTCAGGTGGATTTGGTGATCTTGGAAAAGATAAAGTCCAAGAATGACCAGCATCAAGAAGGGCAAAGGGAATAAGCGTGATCAGGGTAGTGCAGGCTCTGGAGGGAAGAAAAGCCAGTTACTGATTGTTGGAGAAGGGACATAGAAGGAGGTCATGCTGGAAAACCGCTGGTTGATTCTGGTTTAAAATGGGGTCACTGAACATTGAACATCATGGGGACCCAGGCAGGAAACCTGGGCCCAGGATGGTGATGGGTGGCTCAATTCTGGCTGAGCCAGGCATCCTGGGTTACCAGGAAGGATACATTCAGCGGGAAGTGCTATGCTGAAAAGTCACATCACTTACCCAAAAGCCTAATCTGTGATACTGTCCATGTCTGCTGCTGGATCTTTCACCTTCTTTCTGTGGACCTTTACTCTAAATGCAGAGACCAGAACCATTTAGTGTGAGCCCTGGGCATGTAGTGGAAAAATCAAGAAACATGCACCCTGCCAAAGGGCTGTAGGGGTGACAGAAAGAGAGAGGAAGACTACCTGCCAGACCTCCCAGGTGGGACCAGCTACCTGCCCAAGTTGGGTCAGAGTTGGCGACTGTCCCTTATGCAGTTCCTACCACCCACTCAGCCCCTGCCTAATCCTGGCCCTCTTCTCCTCCTTGTATTCCTGAGAACTCACAATCTGGGGTTCAGTGTTGAGCAGTTGCCCCTCCTTTAGCCCTGTGCAGCCCTCACCTAAGGATGATGAGACAGAGTCCAAGAAGCAGGATCTTGACAGCCCCCTCCATGACGGCCAGCAGCACCAACTCTGCCATGGGCTTTGATTTCCCTGCATGAAAGTGGAGGAGGCTGGATTCCCCTGCAAAATAACACCTGAGTCATTATTGTCACCTTTGTACTTGGATATAGGCCTCCGAGTCAGTCTTCATCCCTCTCCCACCCTCTTCTCAACTCTCCTGCAGGTGCATAGAGGAAATATTATTTTACCTTGTCAAAAGTTAAGCTCTTACATATAAAGAATTTAAAAAGTCAGGCCCCCGAAATTCAAAAACCCAATCCAAAAATGGGCATCTGATATGAATACACACTTCTCAGATGAAGAAATGTTAACAGTGAAAAAATATACGAAAAAATGTTCAACATAATTAGTCATTTGAAAAATGCAAATTAAAACAACGTTGTTCTTGCTTTGGTTTGTTTGTATTTTGCTATTGTTTTGTTTATTTTACTATTCTCTTTAAAATAAAAGAAATTTAAAAATTAAGCTCTTTTTTCCCCCCACTGCACAGCCCCACCAGCATTTGTTATTGTTGATTTCTTGCTAATAGCCATTCTTTCTGCAGTGAGATTCAATCTCGGCCTTCATGGAATTTTCATCTCTTTAATGATCAATGATGTTGAAAGTTTTGCCATTTATTCTTCATCTGTAAAGTATGTATTCATTTCAGAAGCCAGTTTTGGATTGGGTCTTTAAATATGGAGGGATATAATTGTTTTGCATTCTTTATATATTCTAGATATTAGCCCCTTATTTAGGGAACAGCTGGCAAAGACTTTTTCCCACTGTGCAGGTTGTCTTTTCACTCTGTCAGTGGTATCTTTGGCTGTGCCAACGCTTCTTAATAAGAAGAGGTCCCAGTTGTTGAGGGTTTGTAATATTTCTCATGACGTCAGGGTTTTGTTTATAAAGTCTTTCACTACACCTATGTCTTCAAGAGTTCTATCTATTCTTTCTTCCAGTAGATTTAGTGTTTATATTTTAATATGCAGATCTTTGATATGTTTTGATTTTAGTTTACTGCAAGTTGAGAGACATGGGTCTAGTTTTAGTCTTTTGCACACGGAGAACCAGTTTTTCCAGGACCGTTTATGAAAGAGGCTATATTTCTACCTGTGAAGGGCTTTGGGTCCTTTGTCAAGATAAGGTGGCTGAGTGTGTTTGGAGTTGTGTCTGCATCTTTTAATCTGTTCCACTGATCCTCAGGTCTGATTGTTTGCCAGTACCAAGCTGTATTTCTCTACTCTTCGTGGGAGTGTAGACTGGTGCAGCTACTGTGGAAAGCAGTGTGGAGATTCCCCAAACAAGCTAAAATGGGAGGTTCCATTAGACCAGCTCTTTCCCTTGGTATTTTCCAAAAAGAATTAAAAAGAACATACCAAGAGATATATGCACACCCATGTTTATAGCAACACAGTTTGAAATAGCTAAACCTTGGAAACATGCCAAATGCCAATCAACCCATGAATGGATAAAGATGTGGTTGTTTCATACAAGGGAGTACTGCTAAACCATTAAGAAAGATAAATCTGAGACTTTTATAGGTAGAGGGATGCACCTTGAGATCATACTGTTAAGTGAAATAAACCAGACACACCTGGATAAATATTAAATTTTTTCTCTGGTATGAGAAACTGAAAGTGTAAATGAGGACCAAAATATATAATAGATATTGTGAAATAGGAAGAAAGTCCTCAAATAGGAAAGGGAACTAGGGAGGGCAGAGAGTGAGGAAGGGAAAACAAAGCAAGAAAAGAAGGAAAAAGTGAAAACAAACCTTTTGTAAATAAGGAGGGGAAGTTGGGCTGAAGGGAGTGGAGAGACATGACAGTAAAAAAGAATCAATAAAAAAGAATCATGTACAGGTATAAATTTCTTATGATGAATGTGATCATTATGTATACCTAAATTGTTCCCATACTCTTAATTAATTCAAAAGAGAGAAAAACTTCGCACATTAATAAAAAAATAAACTCTGTGTTCATCAATGGACAACATGAAGAATGTGAAAAGAGAAATCTACTGCTCTGTAAAGAAAATTTGCATGTTATTGATGTGATAAAGCTCTACCATTCAGCTTAAAGAACAAACTCTCAAATTGGAAATTACAAAAAAATTCTCAATTGACCCAATAAACACACGGTCGTAGTAGTTGAAGAAAATTCATCAGAAGAAGATATACAAATGTCCAACAACTACAGGAAATCATTTTCATCATCCTGAATCTTTGTCTTAATGCAAATGAAAACCGCACTGACATAACCATTCAAAGCCACTTGCAGGCTGTAGTTTTTGTAAAAAGTAAAACAATAATGTTGAGAAAGTGTGGAGAGTTGGAGCTTTGCACATGGCTGGTGGGAGTGTAAGGTTGTTCTGACACTGGGGAAACATTCTACATTTGTACAAAAGTTGATCTCTGAATTACAATACCCAAAATTAATATCCAAAGTATAGTACCTAAGGATTCATCTCTGGATTACATCTTAGTAATTCTACTCCTCAATATGTGCCCAAGGAAAATGAAAACACATGCACAGATGAAATTTATTCCTAGTATCATTATTTATAGTTAAAAGTGAAAACAACCCTAGAGTCCATCACGTGATAAGTAAGTGAGTGAAATGTGTTCTGTCCATACAATGGGATGTTATTTACACTTCGAAAGAAATGAAGAACTCATACTGGCTGCACGGATGAATCTTGAAAACAGTATGCTAGGTGAAAGGGCCAAATGTAAGAGGTGACAGTTTATGTGATTCTACCTCTGTGCTATATCAAGAACAGGCAAAGCCTTAGAGAAGGAGGCCAGTGATCATCAGAAGACAATCACTGCTTTGGGCACAGGGTTTCTTTCTGGGGTGAGGAAAGTTCTGGAACTACATAGTGGTGATGGTTGCTCCTCACTATAAATGTACAAAATCCAGGTTGTTTTGTGCTTTACATGGGTGGTGTTGAGTTTAATGTTAATAAATTTTATCTCAATAATATGGATGGATATAAAATTTAAAAGTATACAGAGACACCAAATCCCACCAACTGGTGGGAAAGATAAAAGTTTCTACCGTGGGCTTCAAGACAAGCTCAGTGGTAGTTCTCAATGACCTTCCCCAGGTTCAATCACAGAACCAAAAGCCAGAACCCAAAACAAACAATAAGGTTCTTTGCTTGTTGAACATATAGTCTCTCAGCTCTCACTGTTAGGAGTGTAACTGTACCCACCTTCCTGGAGAAACCCTGGGCCACACATATCAGAGCAAGAAGAAACACATGACCCCGCTGCATTTGCATTTAGGACCTCACCTCCTTGGCATGCACACACTGTGATAATACGGGAAAGAAAACTAAACCAACACCATTTGTGTACTAATGCCATTTTAAAGCTTAAATTTCTGTTTCCTTAAGTTTGTTTCTTGTAAATGTTGTCATAGTCACCTAACCCAATACCACCCATGTTCTGTCATAAGACTGCCTGTCCCCTGTGTAAAGTGTCAAACACCTTTTTCCCTTGTCACAAGCTAAGCCCATGCTTTGTAGTATTTCTGGAGCTGCACTAAATCATATCTGCATCACCCTCCTTAGACCGGGAACTGGAACTGTGCATCTATTCTCCCTTCCTATCCCTTGCAGTTAGTACTCAGTCGTGTACTGGGTACCCACAGCCCACCCTTAATAAACTTGCTTGTCTCTGCATCTGGTCTCCATGGGTGACTCAATCAAATCAGCACCCTTGCCGCAACAGTGGAAATGGATAACAAAAGTACTCATCACACTTTTTCATTGGCCCAACGAAATAAGGGCCCTGAGCATCCATTAGTAGAAGATGCCCACAACATTAGGGTCCTCATGCAGTGGGTATCACATTTAGGGAGCACCAGAACCATCTGTACTGCTGGCATCCCATGACCTCTCTGATCTCAGGGGGATAGACCAAGGCTGAGGGCAGCATATGTGGTCAGGTTACTCCTGGGCAGGGGACTGAGCTTCTGAGGACAGACTACTGTGTGTTCTGATTGTTTGCCTGTGTGGCTCTGTTTCCTTCCACAAGTGCTTAGATTGATGTTATAGGCACATCCAGGTGATGGGGATAAAGGACATGGACAGCCTGGTTCTGCTGTGTGAAGGTTTCCCTCTCTGTGTGTCTGAGGGAATGAGGGTAGGTAAGAAGTGCTCAGGGTGGCCATGGGTGCTGGACATGGGGAGGAGTCACTGGGGTTCCCACAGGGATCTCTGTCACTGGGGTGAGTTCAGGATGGGGAAGGACCCAGCCCTGCATAAACTGAGGTGGTCCTGACCCCAGCTGCAGGGAGGCTGCTCTCTACCTGGGCCAGCTCCTGTGCAACACACAAACTAGAAAGTTCTTTACAGCATCTGGAAGAGGAAAAGGTTTGTTTTCCTCTTGGGTTGTACTGAGGGGTGAGATCACACAGCACTCCTGACTCCCACCCTTGAAAGCCCACAGAGAGAAAGACATGTGTCCTTGCAGGTCCTGACTCAGCCAGGCTTCAGGCACAGATCCACAGGAGTCCCAAGGCCTTGTCCTCCTGTCTTCATGCACCCAGGGACATGGGCACCTGGCACAGCACTTACCTGTGACATTGAGCTGCACAGTCTGTTCCACAGTCACACCAGCTGCAGGGAACATCACGTGACAGGTGAGGTTGGTGCCATGGTCCTGGGGCCGGGGGCTCAGTGTGAGCACAGAGGAATGGCGGGTCCTGGGGCCTTGGGATGTGAGGACAGCTGATGTCCAGTAGAAGACTGGGGGCGTCCCCTGCTCACAGGCCCACGGCACTGAGCAGGTCAAGTTGCTGGGGCGGCAGGGCGCCAGGGTGCTGGGCATGAGGATGTCAGGAGTGTGGGTCAGGGCTGGTGAGAAGAGAAGACAGTGGGATCAGGAGGGTGGGCCCAAGGTGCAGCCCTGACAGAAGCTGGGGCCTAGACCCAGCTCCTCGTGAGGTCCTAATACTTGAGCCCAAACTCTTCCCAAGACAGCATCCATCCCAGCCACCTCCAGAGGCCACCACAACCAGTGTGTCCTGCCCAGTCCTTACCTGTCACTTCCACAGAGACCTGGTCTGCACAGTAATTCCATTGTATACTTCCTGATTCCACCCGAAAGAAGTATGTACCCTTGTCACGCTTCTGTGCATCTCTGATGTGCAGGGAGCAGTTCTTGGTCTGCAGATCCAGAAGGAGGTGGAACCGGTCCCGAGTCCTCTCCTGCACTTGTCTTTGGGGGTGGTTTGTGGCCACCGGAAAGTGGTGATTTATATTGGCCCCTTCTCGAAACCAGTAGCCAGAGACAGTGCTGGAGTTCACGCGAGAGTCCAGGATCATGCAGGGGACAAGGACACACTGGCCCTCCTGTACAGTTACCGATTTTGGCACTTCCAGCCTGTGATTCAAACTCTTGGGTGGGCACCCTTTGGGTAAAGGATGCTCAACTCTTGGTAGCCCCCAATTCCCTGTCCCCTGTGCCCACAGCAGCAGCAGGGGCAGCAGCAGCATCTCAGAGCTGGAGGTCCTGGCTCCTGTGTGTGAGCAGAGAAGGGAGCAGTGTGGTGGGGAAGTGCAGAAACCGGGGTGGAGCAAGACAGCTGGGTGGTTCACAGAAGAGGAACTCAGACTCACACCCATTGGAAACTGCCAATCCACACAGAATGGATGGAAAGCCGAGAGATCTGCCCAGATGGCAGACAGGAAAAGGGGCCCTGTTCTGGCCCCATCTTGGAGGCTTGTTTGAACACTGGGTTTATTCCAGAACACTGGGGACATGTGAGGCAGTCTCAGGATTTAGGGTTAGGCTGCCTAACTCTTGCCTGGCCTTGCAAGGGATCAGTCTTTCCAGCATCCATGCATGGATGGTGAAGAATAAAGGATTCTGAATGTTCTCTGTGTTTGGGACAGAAGAAAGCAAGAGGAGTCCTCAGCAAAGTGCAGGCAACCACTAACCATTCATTCACTCAGAAAGCATGCAGGGAGCTGGAGGCATTTGTTGAACTGGTGAGGTGATGAGGGAGCTCAAGCCTAAGCTGCCCTCACGCAGGAGCTTCAAGACCACAATTGACGGTGGCAGGGTGTGTGTAATTTTAAAATATGAGCAAGAAATTGTTTTCCTAGAACAGCACAGCAGTTCCCAAAGTGCGACACCTCCAGAGTAAAAAACGGGCAGTGTCTTCATGTGACATGAGGAGAACATGAACTCTGCGCCAATGCAGAAGCAACTTCTTTCCCACCAGTGCTTGGTATAGCGCAGCGAGTTTCAGTCTGTTTTTATCCCACAGCTAAGCTCCTCCTTTCAAGTAGAAAATCTGCTTCTCACAGGCAAATGTGCCTCAGAAGGTGTATATATTCATGCTAGCTGAGGGGATAATACAGATAAATTTTTTTCTTCAGCTCACATGGATTGCTCTCTTCCTCATGAGTCTTTCCCAGGGAATCAGACCACTGTTCCCCACATGTGTGTCTCACAGGAGATCATTCCTCTTCCAGGACGTGGAGTGCAGAGAAAGATGGATGGAGACAAGGCTCGGGACACATGGGGGCTCATAAGATCGCAGGGTGGCTCTGAGGACAGAAAAGATACCCCACAAGCACAGGCTTCCCACCATCCACCAAGCCCTACAGAGCTCTACACAGAAGATCTCTTCTCCACCACATCCTGAACACCACTGAACTCAAGGGCTGGAGAGACATTGTCTATGAATTCAAGCAACTGGGACAGGAGATCACTGGGGCAGAAGAAAGCCCACATCGGTGCCCATGGAAGCAATTTGCTTTCAGCTCCCAGCAATCACTACAATCCTGGGTCAGATTGAAACTTTTCAAACATAAATACCACTTTTACATCAGAAGTAGAGGCACAGACAAAAGCCGGTGGAGTGGCCTGCAGGGAGGGGGTCCCTGCCTCTGGGTGGACCACAGGACACCTATGAAGTTACCTGAGCAAGAAAGGCTGGGCAGAGCTAGGAGACGACAGCAGAAAGCCTGGGAAGCTGGGAGTGGTCAGCTATGCAGAGCAACATCAGGGTCAGTGACAGAACCCTGCCGGGAACTGAGGTCCTGACCTGTGAGTGGGAGAAGTGCTGGGGACCCCACAGCACTCTGAGAACATAGTGCCCTTTGTATGGTTTTTGACTTTGTCATCTGCTTGTGTGTGTTCTTCTTTCTTTTTCTTGCTTGATTGCTTGAGGGCCAGAGCACTGTATCTAAGTGTATGAATTTTCTACTGTTGCCTGTGAAATACTGCATATAGTTCTGTCACATATGCCCACTGCCAGGGTTGTTTCGGGGCATTATTTAACCTGACTTGCCTGTCAGCTCCCCTCTCAGTCCTCCCTCTCTCTTCTCCCCTCCCCTCTACAAGCTCATCCTCTCCTTACCTTTTCAATTTTCCCCTTCAAATGTTCTTCTATCTCTTACCTCCTGCTCCTTATTTTTATTTCTTTTATTTTTTGCTCCCCATTTATGTATATTCTCCTCATTTTTACATAGACTGTTAATATTAATTGAATACATCTCCCATTAGGTTCCTCCACACCGAGGGTCATTTTATAAAATTCTGTTCCTGTTAGGTCATTAAGTGAACTCAAGCTCCCTGTGTCTTCTTTCATTTCCACCTAAATTCCCTCCCTACTCTCTTCCCTCCCTTCCTGTCTTACACTCACATGTACACCCATTCTCCCTCTTCTTTTCTTTTGTATAAAAACTCTTATGAATACATGTTTTTTTTTTTTCTTTTTATATTTAAGGGCAGATGTAAAGGTCATGTATTTATGCACATCTTCATATGTGAACTATTTTTGTGTTTCCACTTTGTTCTACATTGGCCTGTTGGGTTCCTCTCTCCAAAGGGCATTGCTTGGGTCTCCTAATGTAGGGTTTCTGAAGTATTTTCATAATGGACACCAGCACTTAGAAGGTTGAGTAAGGAGGCTCACTGTGAGTTCAAGCCCTGTCTGAGCTGCATACCAAGACCTTGTCTCAAAGACCCAAATAAAATTTTAAAAAAGTAAAATATAGTGGAGACAATGTCCATAAATACTGCCCTTTCATCTCCTTATCAATCCCTCCTTTTACTCCTTTCCCTCTGCCCCACACATATCCCCTGAACGCCTCTCTACCACCACTCTCTTTAGAACTATAAAAATAATATCGTCAACACTCCTTTCCTTCTCTCATCTGTTTTGTTCCTTTTCAGTCTCTGTCCACTTTTCTAAATTTCTCTTCTTTTAGCTACTTTTTAAATATCTTTTTCATTCATCCTCTCTATATCCAAAACTCTTTTCTCCCAGTGTTAGGCCTTTGTATTCCTCAGTTACTGAAAACTTGCTAAACAAGCTCTAAATTACATATCAACACATGACTGATTCTTAAACACTGCTATTACCAGTACTTGTTCTCTCCCTGCTATTTTATGTGAGGGATCGCCCCTATAGGAGCAGCACTTTCTAAACCTACTGATCTACAGCATTACACAAAAACACAGAAATCCTGTGTAAATAAGCCCATAAAAAGTCTCAGAATTCTGATCCTCCAAAGCTAAAGGTACAGACATGGAAATGGACGAAGGTTCAGGCAAAAAATTGAAAAACCAAATGGTTGAAATATTTGAAGAGATCAGAGAAGAAACAAATCAGCAAGTGAATAAGATGTTCAATAAGCTGGTGGAGGATGTACATAAGCAAAAAAAAGGATTTAATTATATCATGTCCAATGAGCTGAAAGAAAACAGAAAAGTTGTTTCAATTCAAGAAGTCAGTGCAGAATATGATGACATTTTAGTAAACATTAGAATAAAGAAAAGATAAATAGATTCCAATACAAGCACAGTGGGAATTTTAATATCCGACTCTCACAAGGAGTCTGGTGAGCCAAGCAAAAATTTAACAAAAATATGAGTTGAACTGAACCTCTGAACAAGTGAATCTAACAGATATCTACAGAGTTCTGGGTGACAGGCTATGCGATCTGCCACAGAGACTGAGGTTTGCTGACCTTTCCCTGGGATGGGAGAGGGGTGGTAGGCTGCCCCCTCTCTTGTTTATGTGCAGCAATGCTGAGGCTTACAACCCACCCAGGGCAGGAGAACACCAGCCTGAGAGCTAAACAAAGAAAATTATACATCTGGATGTGAGGTTGCTCTGTTCCTTGCTAATCATTTATGTTTTATTGAACCTTGGATTGGTCATTGCTACATTGTCTTGTTTTACTAATAAAAACAGCACCTTCTAGATTTCCAGTGTTCTTGCACCGTTGAGATGGGAGCCTTCTGGTCCTTCTCGTTTGGAAATTTGTCCCTTTCTCTTTTATTCCTCGTCAAACCCCTAGATGAGTTTGCATACCGGTCCCTGCACAGAGTGTGTAACCCAACAACAGCAGAATGCATTTTTCTCAGCAGCCCATGGAACTTTCTCCAAATAGACCTTACTTTAGACTCTAAAGCAAGTTTAAATAAATACAAAATAATTGAAATAATCTCTTGCATTCCATCAAATCACAGCAGAAAGAAACTAGAAGCTAACAGAAAAACAAAACACAGAAATAACACAAACACTTGGAGATTAAATAACACACTCCTGAATAATCAGTGGGTAACTGCAGAAATCAACAGGAAAATTAAATTTTCTTTAGAGCAAATGTTAATGGAGGTGCAGCGTACCGTTGCTAGCAGGCATAAAATGAAAACCGTTCTAAGAGCGTAGTTTCTACCTGAGTTTGCCAGTATTACAAAATATAAAGCATTACCAAATAAATGACCTAATGAGGCATTGCAAGGTTCTAGAACAAAAACAATCCAAATCCACATCTGTAGAGAGAAAGAAACTACACTATATCACAAACATATAATAATAAAATAATGATATAATAATATAATACTTAAACATATAATATGAAATGCATCAGATACATGTTTTCACTCCCTCACTCTTTCCCTGGTTCATTCCCCTATCACTTCTTCTACATGGATCCATCTTCCCCTTCTCCTTTGCTGCAGTTTGGATCTGGAGCATCCCTAAAGCCCCACATGTAGAGGATTTGGTCCCCAGCCTGTGGTGTGATTGGGAGTGGAAGTTTCTCTGAAGGGCACAGTGGGACTCTGGACCCTTTCTGTTTCTTTGTGACTCCCCAGAAAGCGGTGAATTTCAGTCATGGGCTCACACCATGATGAACAGCTGTATAACAACTCCAAGGACACTGGGCCATTAACTGCACCTTCTGAAACCAAGGGTTAGACTGGCATACTGTGCATATTGAGGCATCACCGACATGTCCCACAAATTCAGGTATGTGGTAGGAACTCAATGCTACTTATTTAAGTAGTCCATGAATAGTGGATGTCTATCATCTGTGCACAGAAGCCTGCAGGAATTTGATGCACATTGGAGATGGACCTGTGTGCATGTGTGTGTGTGTGTGTGTGTGTGTGTGTAGTGTGTGTAGTTAAAGGTCTATTTGGAGAAAGTTCCATGGGCTTGTGGAATCTGTGACATATGCAAAACAACTACACACTACACACACACACACATGCACACATACACACACA
>NW_004955558.1:1187356-1220260 GCF_000276665.1 Chinchilla lanigera
CCGCCTCAAGAACTAGGACTGCCCACCATTACCTAGTTACTCCCACCTTTGTCGGGTTACTTGGTTATTCCCGCCTTAGAACTTCCGCGTTTCTCCGTGCGGTATATAAGCACGGCACTTCCCGCTAATAAACAAGACTTGATCAGAGCACTGTCTTGTCTCCATTCTTCGTGTCTCTTGTCCCTTTATAATCCCCACTCCCCCTCTAGGGCTGCCCTTGACTGTACCCACGGGTCGGGACACTCAGAAGTTACACTACTTACCCAGAGACGAATCTGTGACACTGTCGATGTCTGCTGCTGGACTTTACACCTTCTTTCTCTGGGCCTTCACTCTAAGTGAAGAGACCAGAACATCTCAGTGTGGGCACTGGGTGTGTAGTGGCCAAAATCAGCCAACATGTGCCCTGCCCAGTGGCTGGAGGGATGATAGAAAGAGAGAGGAAGGCTACCTCCCAGACCTCCCAGATAGGACCAGCTACTTTCCCATGTTGGGTCAGAGTTGGAGATAGATAACAACCTTTCCTTGAGCAGTTCCTACCGCCTACTCAGCCCCTGCTCTGTACCGCCCTCTTGACCTCTCCCAGAACATTAACAACCTGGGGTTCAGTGTCCAGTACCCTACCCCTCCTTCAGCCCTGTGCAGCACTCACCTAAGGAAGATGAGACATAGCCCAAGAAGCAGGATCTTCACAGCTCCCTCCAGGATGGCCAGCAGCACCACCTCTGCCATAGGCTCCCCTGCCAGAAAGTGAGGAAGCCTGGATTCCCCTATAACAGCAACATCCCAGTCATTTTTGTCACCTTTGCACTTGGATAGAGTCCTCCCGGTCAGTCTTCATTCCTCTCCCACCCCACACCTCAACTGTCCTGCAGTACACAGAGGAAATATATATTAACCTTGTCAAAAATTAAACTCTTTTTGTTCCCTCACAGCCTCGCCAGAGTTTTGTATTGTTGATTTCTTTCTAATAGCCATTCTTTCTGGAGTGAGACGGAATTTCAGCATTCTTGTAATTTGCATCTCTTGAATGATGAGGGATGTTGGACGTTTGCCATTTGTACTTCACGTGGGAAGTGTGTATTCATTTCAGAGGCCCATTTTTGGATTGATTCTCTAAATTTGGGGGGTATAGTAATGTTGAGTTCTTTATATATTCTAGATATTAGTTTTTGTGTCTGGGGAACAGCCTGCAAAAATTTTTCCCACTCTGTGGGTTGTCTTTCACTCTGTTGATGGTTTCTTTTGTTGTGCAAAAGCTTGTTAATAAGAAGAGATCCCAGTTGTTGAGTGTTTGGAGTATTTCTCATGAAATCAGGGATCTGTTCATAAAATCTTTGGCTACACCTATGTCTTCAAGAGTTCTACCTATTCTCACTTTCAGTAGAATTAGTGTTTCTGTTTTAATATTTAGTTTAGTTCAAAGTGAGAGACATGGGTCTAGTTTTAGCTTTCAACATGTGGAAAGCCAGTTTTTCCAGCACTGTTTATGAAAGAGGGTATCTTTCTTCCAGAGAAGAGCTTTGGCTCCTTTGTCAAGATAAGGTGGCTGAGAATGTTTGGAGTTGTGTCTGCAGTCTCCAACCCATTCCATTGGTCCTCAGTTGTGTTTTACTTTTGCCAGTACCACGTGGTGTTTCTCTACTGTTAGTGGGAGTGTAGACTGGTGCAACTACCGTGGAAATCAATGTGGAGATTTCTCAACAAATTAAAATGGGAATTTCCATTTGACCAGATATTTCTCTTTTTGGCATTTTCCAGAAAGAATTAAAGCATCATACCTCAGTGATATATGCACACCCACATTTATAGCAACACAGTTTGTAATAGCTAAACCTTGGAAACATGCCAAATGCCCACCAACTGATGAGTGGATAAAGATGTGGTTGTTTTATACAAGGGAGTACTACTAAACTATAAAGAAGGATAAACTTGAGACTTTTATAGGTAAATGGATGCACCTTGAGACCATTCTCTTAAGTGAAATAAATCGGACACACCAGGGTAAATATCAAATTGCTTCTCTGGTGTGAGAAACTGAAAGAGTAAATATTAACAAAATGTATACAAGGTACTGTAAAATAGGAAAGGGATCTAGGGAGGGGAAAAGGTGGAAAGGAATGAGGCAAAAAGAAAAAACAAGAAAAGATGGAAAGAGTGAAAACAAAGCTTTTGTAAATTAAGAGGGGAAGGGGAGTTGAAGAGAGGGGAGAGAAATGAGAAAAAACAAATCAAGATATATCATGTACGTGTATAAATTTCCTATGATGAATGTGATCATTATGTATATTTAAATTATACCCATACCCTTAGTTAATCAAGAAGGAAAGAAAAACTTTTCACATTAAGAAAAAAATTGAACTCTTTGTTCATCATTGGACAACATGAAGAATGGAAAAAAAGAAATCTATTGCTCTGGAGAGAACATTTGCATATTATAGACATGATTAAGCTCTACCATTCAGTTTAAAGAAAAACCTCTTGGATTGCAAATTCCAAAAAATATCCCAACTGACCCAGTTAATACAAGATCATAGGATTTGAAGAAAATGTGTCAGAAGAAGATATACAAATGTCCAAAACTACATGAAAACATTCTCACCATCCTTAATCACAGCCTTAGTGCAAATGAAAACTGCAATGACATAGCCACTCAAACCCACTAACAGGCTGTATTTTGTAAAAAGGAAAACAATAATGTTGAGAAAGTGTGGAGAGTTGGAGCTTTGCGCATGGCTAGTGGGAGTGTAAGGTTGTGCTGACACTGGGGGAAACATTCTACATTTGCACAAAAGTTAATCTCTGAATTACAACATCCAAAATTAATATGCAAGGTATAGTACCCAAGGATTCATCTCTGGATTACAGTATCTTAGTAACTCTACTCCTTGATACATGCCCATGGAAAGTGCAAACACATGCACAAGGGTCCATCGCGTAATACATAGGTGAGAAAATGTGCTCGGTCCATACAATGGGACGTTATTTACACTTGGAAAGGAATGAAGCACTCATACTGGCTGCACGGATGAATCTTGAAAACACTATGCTAGGTGAAGTGGCCAAATGTAAGAGGTGACAGTTTATGTGATTCTACCTCTAAGTGATCATCAGAAGAGAAGCATTGCTTTGGGCACAGGGTTTCTTTCTGGGGTTGGAAAGTTCTGGAACTACATAGTGGTGATGGTTGCTCCTCACTGTAAATGTACAAAGTCCGGGTCGTTGTGTGTTTTACATGGATGGTGTTGAATTTAATGTTAATGAATTTTATCTCGATAAAATATATGTTAATGAATTTTATCTCGATAAAATATATGGATGTAAAATTTAAAAGGATATAGAGATACCAAATTAAGCCAGCTAGTGGAAAAGATCAAAATTTCCAGCATGGAGCTTAGGGCAAGCTCAGTGGTCGCCCTCAGTGATCTGACCCAGGCTCAATCACAGAATCATAAACCAAAATCCAAACCAAACAGTAAGGTTCTTTGGTTGTTGAGTGTACACTCTCTTGGCTCTCACTGTTGGGAGTGTTAACTGTGCCCGAACCCCTTGGACACATATATCAGAGCAAGAAGAAACTAGTGACCCATCTTCATTTGCATTTAGCACCTCATCTCCTTGGCATGCACACACTGTGGAAATGGATAACAAAACTGTTCAACAAACTTTTCTATTGGTGCAATGAAATGAGTGCCCTGACCGTCCATTGGTAGGAGATGCCCACAACATTAGGGTCCTCATGCAGTGTGTGCCACAGTTAGGGAGCACCAGGACCATCTGTTCGACTGACACCCTGTGACATCTCAGACCTCAGGGTCCAGACATAGGATCAGTGCAGCATGTGTGGTCAGGGTCAGTCCTGGGGAGGGATTGAGCCTCTGAGGACAGACTATTGCGTGTTCTGACTATTTGCTTGTGTGGCTCTGTTTCCTTCCACAAGTGCTTAGATTAATGTTACAGGGGCATCTAGGTGATGGGGGCAAAGGACGTGGAAAGTCTGGTTGTGCTGTGTGAAGGTTTGCCTCTCTCTGTGTCTGAGGGAATATAACTGGGTAAGGACAAGTGCTTAATGTGGCCGTAGGTGCTCTGCAGGGGGAGGAGTCAATGGGGTTGTCACAGAGATCTCTGTTACTGGGATGAGTCCCAAAGGGGGAAGAAACCAGGCCTGCATAAGCTGAAGGGGCCCTTGCCCCCGCCCCAGGGAGGCTGCTCTCTACCTGGGCCAGCTCCTGTGGAGACACAAACTAGAAAGTTCCTCACATCATCAGGAAGAGGAAAGGTTTGTTTTGCTCTTAAGTTGGCATGAGGGATGAGATCAGCCAGCACCCCTCACTCCCGTCCCAGAAATCCCACTGAGGGACACACATGTGTCCTTGCAGATCCTGACCCAGTCAGGCTTCCAGCACAGAGCTACATGAGTTCCAAGGCCCTGTCTTCCTGGCCTTCACACACTCAGGGCCCGAGGCATCCGGTACAGCACATACCGGTGACATTGAGCTGCACGGTCCTCTCCACGGTCACACCAGCTGCAGGGAACATCACCTGACAGGTGAGGTTGGTGCCGTGGTCCTGGGGCCGAGGGCTCAGGGTGAGCACAGAGGAGTGGGTGGTCCTGGGGCCCAGGGAGGTGAGGGCAGCTGACGTCCAGGAGAAGATGGGGGGCGTCCCACGCTCACAGGCCCAAGGCACAGAGCAGGTCAGGTTCCTGGGGTGGCCGGGCACCAGGGTCCAGGGGATGAGGATGTCAGGAGTGTGAGTCATTGCTGGTAAGAAGAGGGACAGTGGGATCAGGAGGGTGGGCCCAGAATGCATCCCTGAGAGAAGCTCAGACCCTGACCCAGCTCCTCCTGAGGTCCTAATACTTGAACTCCAGCCCCGCCCAAGACAGGCATCCATCCCAGCCACCTCCAGAGGCCACCACAGCATGTGCCTGCTGCCCAGACCTTACCTGTCACTTCCACAGAGACCTGGTCTGCACAGTACTTCCACTTCAGACTTCCCAAGTCCACCCGAAAGAAGTAGGAACCCTTGTCACGCTTCTGTGCATCTCTGATGTGCAGGGAGCAGTTCTTGGTCTGTGGATCCAGAAGGAGGTGGAACCGGCCCCGAGTCCTCTCTTGCACTTGTCTTTGAGGGTCGTTTGTGGCCACTGGGTCGTCGTGATTTATATTGGCCCCTTCTCGAAACCAGTAGCCAGAGACAGAGACAGTGCTGGAGCTCAATGGAGAGTCAGGGAATCTGCAGGGCACAAGGACACACTGGCCCTCCTGTACGGTCACTGATTCTGGCACTTGCAGCCTGTATTTCAGACTCTTAAATGAGCACCCTGAGGGTAAATGAGGCCCCGCAATTTGCAGAGCCCCCTGCCCTTCTCCCGGCACCCACAGCAGCAGCAGGGGCAGCAGCATCTCAGAGCTGGAGGTCCTGGCTCCTGTGTGTGAGCAGAGAAGGGAGCGTGTGGAGGGGAAGTGCAGAAGCTGGGGTGGAGCAAGAGAGCTGGGTGGTTCACAGAAGAGGAACTCAGACCCACACCCATTGGAAGCTGCCCCTCCTCAGAGAATGGATGGAAAGCTGGGGGACCCACCCAGAGGGCAGGCAGGAGCAGAGGCTATGTTCTGACCCCATATCTCGGAAGCTTGTTTGAGTAACGGGTTTATTCCAGGACGCTGGGACACGTGAGGCACTGTCATGAGTGAGGGTTAGGCTGCCTAACTCCCGCCTACCCCACAGACTCACGACCTTGCTGTGTGCTGCGTTAGAGGGATCCCGCAGAGAGAAGGGTTCTGTCTGGTCTGTGTGTCTGCGAGAGAAGGATGCAGGTCCCAGGTGAAGTGCAGATAACAGCCAGTCTTTCTTTCACTCAGCAAACCTGAGGAGAGCTCTCTTCTTAAGTAGAGACAAGAAGATAAGAATGGCCTGGTCCTGAAGCTGAGATGCCCCCATGTAGGGGCCTCGAGCTGCATCAGATGCAAAGCTGCTGGGCCTCAGAGCTGCAGGTTCCAGAGCTCGGCCCATGTCACGCTCGTGTGTTTGGTACAATTACAAAACCCTAGCAAGGAGTTCTTTTCCTAGTACTTGTACACTGTACAAGTACTGTACATACTTTGCAAAGTATGACTAACATTTCCAGAGTAACAAACAGGCGTGTCCTTATGAGTTACAAGAGAGACCACGTGCCTTGAGCCAGTGCAGTGTCACTGGTGCGGTGTGGACTGGGGTGAGTTTCAGTATGTCCTCAAAACACGTAATGTATTCCGACGACATCCGGGGATTATACAGGTAAATTTACTGCTTGGTTCAGCTCACGTGGTTTTCTACCTCCTCCTCTGGTGTGGTGGTTGATGCTGTCTTCACTCTGGAGGTGGGTCGCACGGACGGTGACAGGTATGTGCCGGTAACCTGTTCCCTGGGATTCCAGTCCCAGGCTATGCTGTTCCCGTGGACCACCTTTCATGTACATTTCCCAGCCGACAAACATTTGCATTGTTTCAAGGTTTGGGTAACTGTGAAATAAAGCTGCCATAAATATGAATATGCGGGTTTTTCTGTGAAGAGAAATTTGTATTTCACTTGGGTAAATATTTCATAGTGGGTTGCTTGATCATATGGTAAGAGTAAATTAAATGTGTGTGAAATTTTCAGACTGACCTCCAAAGAGCTCATACGATTTTGTATTCTTAATAACTATACTTGGGGGCTTTGCTTGTTCAATATCCTTCTAACTGGCTCACATTTTAGGATTTTGGGAGAAAATGAATTAATTTTGAAAATAAATTTAATGCGAAAAATTAACCAGAAAAAAAAACCAAAATCAACAAAAGGAAATTGGAACCGGAAAAAAAAAAACCTCAATCCTTTTTCCCCCAAACCCCTCCCCCCCCTTCAAACCCTCATCCCCTCAATATTTATAAAGCTTTCTTTTCATTCTGTTCTCTTCTTTTTTCTTTTTGCTTCCTTCCTTTGGGGAAGGGCATTTTAAAATTTTTGGTTTTGGGTCATTGTATTAAACGTATTCTGGTATCTCCTTCTGGCTTTAACTTGTAATTTCACAACGGCAAGTGAGGTTGAACATGTGTTTCTCTCAGTAGTGGTCATTTATATTTTCTTTGGAAAAGTACCTGGTTATTTTGTTGTTGCTGTAGTAAAATGTACACACACTCTTTTCAGATGTACAGGTAACTTAACTGCACTAGCTGCACTCACACCATGGTGCAGCCGTCATCACCATGACCTCCACGCTTCTTTAATCTCCCAGAGGGAAGCCTGTAGAGCTAAAAGCTCCTTTCTATCTCTCCTGGCCCCAGAGGAGAATCACCATTCTATTTCTCTTGCCTATGAGTTTTCCTACTCCAGGTACCTTCTATGAGTGGGATCATACAGCATCCGTCCTTCTGTGACTGGCTTATTGCAGTGAGGATAAAGTATTCAAGGTCCACCCATGTTGAGTACGTGTTCAATAACAGTGCATTGTGTTCATGTATCACACTCTGTTCACCCTTGCATCTGTGCATAGACACGGAGGGTGTGCCACCTTGGCTACACTGAATAATGCTACTATGACAAGAGATGGAGATGAACCCACTCATTTCTTGGCTCTCTGGGGTCCATGGTGAGAAGTGAACTTGCTGGATTACACATCATTCTATTTTTAAATTTTTGAGAAACTATCGTCCTGTTTTCTTCAGCAGTTCATCGTTTTACATCCTGAGGAACAATGCCAAGAGTTCCACTTCTGCATCCTCTTTGATGTTTGATATTTCCCATTTTAAAAAATAGTAATTGTTGCAGTGGGCGTGAAGTGGTGTCACATACTGTTTCTTACTGCATTTGTTTAAAATGTACTGCAGGATGCTTTGCATTTCTCTAATAATTAGTAGTGTTAAGCATTTTGTCATGTGCCTAATATCTTTGGAGAAGAGTCTGTCCAAGTACTTTACCCATTTATAAATGCAGATGCTTATTTCTTTGCTGTTGAGTGAAGCATTTCTACTCATGTTATTACTACATACATTATGCACATTATTATCTATTTGTTTGCTCAGAGTTATTTTGTTCTGAGAGTCCTTGATGTGGTACCATACAGGCCATTCACCTGCTTCCAGATATTTTCTCCCAGTGGGTAGCTGTTGTCTTCACCCTCTTCACAGTCTTCCTCAGGGAATCAGGCCCCTGTTCCCCACATATGTGTGACACACGAGGTGTTCACTCATCTGCCAGGATGCAGAAGAGCAAAAATGATGAAAAGGAGCAAGGATTGGGACACACGGGGGTGCAGAAGATTGCAGGCAGCTGAAGGTAGAATAGGGCACCCACAAACCCAGGGCTTGGCCACTGGCCACTGTCAATGTTGTCTTCTGAGTGAGAAGAGCTTTGCATACATAACTAAGCAAATTTCCTTGACCAGCAGGGTTCATCCTGGATGATCAAGTTGACCCCTGGATCCAATCATAATGTCCATGTACTAGCGAAGCAGAGGGAGAGCAGGCGCACAGGAAGGGGTGAGACCACCTGACCACGGATGCTGAGACCGGGGTGACAGGGCCAGGAATCAGGGGACACAGCAGCCTCAACAAGCTGAGGGAAGCCGGGGGTGGACCTGTGACGTGGAGTCCGGGGGGAGGCTGCCCACAGGACCCTTAGATCTGACCCAGGGAAACTGACTTCAGAAATAGAAGACAGTAACTTTCTTTCTCTCAGATATTAACTGTGGAGCAATTCATTTCAGTGTCTGCCAGAGACTCTTGGGAGGAGGAATCCGTTCAGCAGCTCTATGAAATTACAAACAGGCAGTTAAGAAAATGAAAGGCAAACAAAAATGCCCTTCTTCCTTCATATCTATTTCTGTGCTCCTATTTCAAAGAGTTGCTTACATTTCCTCACCCCACCTCTCTTCCACTGTTTTCCTCCAGTTAGGGCTCCACAACTTTTCCCATCCATCTCCTGAAACTGCTGCTGTCAATGTACTACGCCAAATCCCCAAGCCTGCTCAAAGTGAACGAAGCATCCAATGTAAGACAAAGCTGTAAAAGCCACTGGAGGACACACACAGGAACGGCTCCATGACACTGGCCTGGGTAGTGGTAGTTTTTCGGAAATGACCACAAAAGCCAGGCAACAAAAATTAAAATAGACAAAAGGGTTTGCATCAAAATAAAATAAAACAAAAGAAGGGAAGCAATGAATCAGATGCAAAGGTAAATAATAGAAATGGATAAAAAGTTTATAAAACATATATTAGATGAGGAGTTAATATCCAAACTTTACAAAGAACATAATAAAAATTCATAAGGAGACAACAAATATCCCAAGTGAAAATGACCTGAGGGAACGCTTCTCTCTCTTTTTCTTTTTTTCCCCGGTACCGGGAATCGAACTCATGACCTTGCACTTGCCAGGCAGGCGCTGTGCTGCTGAGCTAAATCCCCAGCTCCCTCTGAGATGCTTCTCAAAAGAAGCCATATGTGGACAATGGGTATGAAAGATGCTCAACCTCAAAATTCAGCGGTATTTTGGTTTGTAAACTCAATTCTCTCCATGGTTCTGGTTGCAAACCAAACTGTACAAGAACCAAATCGAAGTTCCCCATAAGGTCAATGCTGAACCTAACCACTGAATTTGATTTGGTTTTCATCCAATTTAATTTGTGATCAGAATCGTGGAATCAAGTTTGTGAACTGAGGTACTACTTTCCATCAGGAAAATGCAAATGAAAAACAAAATGAGATATCACCTCACCCCAGTTAGCACAGCTATGAATCAAAGGGGAAAAACAAGGTTGGCAAAAATAGGGAGAAAAATGAACCCTTGTACCTCTGTCTTAGTTACTTTTCTCTTGTCACTGAGACAAAATACCTGACACCCAAAGTTAAGGAAGGAAAGGTGCATTTGGTTCACAGTTTGTAGAGGTTTCAGTCCATAATCAGGTGGCTCTAGTAACAGTGTCTGTCTTTCTGCCCCTTTTATACTGTATCTAGGCTGCTGGGATTAGGGCAATGCCAAGCCAATTAGTGAATGGATCACACACCCTTAATCTCAGCATCACACACTCTAGACTCAACCTCCTCTGAGAATCTGCCCCGCTTAACTGCATGAGGATTTGGGGACAACCAGACCCAAACCACAACAACCTCTTTGTGAGAATGTAAATCAGTTCAGCAATTGTGAAAAGCAGTAAGGAGACAGCTCCAAAACTAAAAATAAAACTAGCATATGAGCCACCACTTCCATTTCTGGATATATTCATGGTCAGGAAAATGAAATCAGTGTCTAAGAGACAAACCAGCATTCCTATATCCACTGTAGCATTACCAACAACAGGCAAAGTGCAAAATGAGCTAAATGTCACCATGCATGGGTGACTGGATCAGAAACAGTGACACAGCATGTGCACACACACACACACACACACACTGCACATACACAAAGTGGAATATTGCATATTTAGAAAAGAAGGAAACCCTTCCATACTCAACTACAAGGATGAAATCAGAGGATGTTATACCATGTGAAATAAGTCAGGCATAGAACAATAAATATCACATTATGTCCTTTTATGTTAAATGTGAAAAATCAAACTCACAAAAGCAAGAGAAGGGTGGAGGCAGAGGGTTGGAGGTGGAAGCAAGAGTGAGAGGCTGATCACAGGGTATAAGGAAGGAATCAGTTCTGGAGATGTACATAGTGGCGATTATAGTTAGTATGATGTACTGCATATTTCAGAATTGCTAATAGTGTAAATTTCCAAAAGCTCTCATCCCAAAGCAACAAAAATCAAATACTTCTGGATCTGAAACAATCTTTTGATTAACACAAGATGTGTTAGTTCCAAGTGCAGAGATGTTGGTGAGTATGTGTGGTCATTCAAATGGTAGCTTTGTTTAGCATGGAACGGTGTGCATATATTTCAAAATATTACATACACAGTTTCTGTTTGTTCATAAGATGACATTAATCATGATAATTATAAACTACAGAGGTGAATATCCACAAAAATTGCACTATATACTAAAGATGTCTAAACTTTTGTCAATTATACCTCAAAAAGCCAGAAATATTTCCTATAAATATCTAAGGGCAACACGAAAATTATTACAATTAATAAACAAAGAGAAACTGCTGACGCAAAGGTCACAGATGATAAGTGTGTTTCCTCTTCTGCATGTGTGATCACCTCTTCTTGCCTCCTCTGTGGACTCCTTCACCCCCAGCCTGTACCCTCTTCTCTCCCCACTTCTGTGTCCCGTTCTCTGCCTGGATCCCCCTGTGGGTGTCAAAAGGCTTCTCAAAGTTACTATCCTTCCTTAAAACCCTCTTTGAAGCAGATTGCCTTCCTTCCAGTTGCTCAGTGAAGCATTCTGGCACTGTCCGTGGTATCCTCTTTTCCTTAGTGACCACATTCTTTAGAAGCTGTTAGGGAGAGAAGTATCATGGTGGGATGGAGGCAGGAACACTCAGGAGATGCTTGGAATTGGCTAACCAAGGTCTGCAGGTATTCAGAGCAGACACAAAGAAAATCCAACAAGAGACAACCTGAAGAAGCCCATGAGGTCCAGTAACAGGGATGAGTGGAGCAGGAAGCAGTCAATTCTCAATCCGGACACTGCTCACAGCTTGGGTCTAGTGAACACACCTTTTTGGAAAAAGTGCAAATCCCCTCGAAGGAAGAAACCAAATGCAGCAGTGGTTGCCTGGTCATGGACTGGTGCCCAGTCTAGAGTCCCCCACCCAGTGCTCATTTGACATAACTCTTTTCCCACTTAGAGAATGGAGACCAGCAAGTGAGGTATTCTGAAGAGAAGGTCTCTCCAGATCAGCACACTAAGGAAAGCAAAAGCCAGAGAATCACACTCAGAAGGCAGTGACTCTGTTAGAACTGGTGAGCCTTAGGAACAGAGGCACAAAGGGCATAGCCCTCTTAAGGACACAGAACTAGGGATTGAGTAATCTGAGAGACAGTGAGAGTCAGAGAGATTGCTGTGGCTGTGACTAGTGGGAGCTGTGGCTGGAGAAAAGATACTGGAACATTGCTAGAGCGGGTACAGTATGCACAAACACTGCTTAGTTCTCCTTCTGCATCCCTAAATAGACACAACCGGAAAAGAAGTTCTCCATAACACATCATAGTCAGAATCCCAGAAATTCAGAACAAAGAAAATACTAAAAGCCATTAGACAAAAAGTCAAGTAATTTGTGAATGCAAACCTATCACAATAACAGCAAATTTCTCAACTAAAGGCCAGGAGAGCTTGGGGTGAACTTTTCCAAGCCCTTAAAGAAAGCAATTGCCAACCCAAATTACTACATCCTGCAAAATGATACTTCAAATTAATGGAGACATAAAAACCTTCTGTGACACAGAGAATCTAAAGAAACACATGGCCACCAAATCAGCATTGCAGAAATGCTCAAAGGA
Source organism: Chinchilla lanigera (assembly GCF_000276665.1). Lineage (NCBI taxonomy): Eukaryota > Metazoa > Chordata > Mammalia > Rodentia > Chinchillidae > Chinchilla > Chinchilla lanigera. The sequence goes on from NW_004955558.1 coordinate 1,199,769, forward strand.
TTCTAGTGAGAGACAGGGAAGCCAACATCACAAAGCCCAAAGGAAAGAATACATTTAATTGGGAGAGTAATTAAGTAAGAAATGAAAAAAATCATCACTTAAAAACTAATCCAGGGACAAGAATTCATAAATACCTGTCAATAATAATGCTCAGTGTAAATGGTCGTAACTTCCCAAGCAAAAGACACAGACTGGCAGATTGAATCAAGAAAAAAACTCAATTTTATGATGCCTGCAAGAGACACATCACATCTACAAAACACACTCAAAGATTGCAAGTGAAATCATGAAAAATGATGCTCCATATATCAAGCCCCAGAGCAAGCAGGAGTGGTATTCTAATGTCAGAAAAACTGGACTTTAAGCTAAAATGGATCAGAAGAGACAAAGAAGGTCACTTATTGGTAGAGAAACAATTCAACAGGAAGCAATAACTTTTGTAAATAAATATGCACCAAATTCTGGTGCATCTTATTTCATAAAACAAAAACATGTTGAGATAAAAGGACATACAGACACCAATACAGGCATAGTGTGGGGATTAATGTCCCAGTGTCACAAACAGATCAACCACAAATACTCAATAATTATTTCAGAGTTGCACAACATCATTTAAAAACCTGAGCTACAAATATCTATAGAGTGTTTCATCCAACAACAGCAGAACACATTCTGTCCAGCCACCCATAGAACTTTCTCTAAAATAGGCCATATTTAGGCTATCATGCATGTTTAAATAATTAAAAATAATTGAAATAATCTCTTGCATTCTACCAAATTACAACAGAATGAAACTAGAAATCAATATCAAAAGAAACCATAGAAAGTTTACAAACACATAGAGATTAAATATTAATTTCCTGAATATTCAGTGGGTAACAGAAGAAATAAGGGGAGAAATTTTAAAAAAATTTTAGATCAAATGACAATGGTAATACAACATACCAATACCTGTGCCACACCATGAAAATTGTTCAAAAGGAAAAGTTTCTACCTGTGAGTGCCTGCTTTAGAGATATAGAATATCACCAATTAATAATGTAGTGATGCACCTCAAGGTCCTAGAAAAACAAGAGCAATCCAAATCCAAAACTTGGAGAAGGAAAAAAAAATTATAATTATCAGAACACAAATCAATTAAATAGTGACTAAAAAACAACACAGAAGATCAATGAATCGAAGAGTTGTTACTTTGTAAGGATAAATAACATCAATAAACTCTAGATAGATGTCTTACTTTTCTCATTACTGAGACAAAATACCCAACACCTAAAGGTAAAGGAGGAAAGATTTCTTTTAGGTCACAGTTTGTAGAAGATTTAGTCCACAATCAGCTATTCCAACAAAGGGTGGCATGGCAGAGGGGCATCACAGAGGAGAGAAAAACAGTTCATGGCATGGCAGGAGGAAGGCAGGAGGCAACAAAAGCAACAAGCAGCATGTGACAAGCCACCACACCACACCTTCTTTCTGTGCTTTAAATTCTATCCAGGTTATGTGCCCTTAGGACAGATAGCACTCACACCTGGGAAGGGCCTTCCCATTATTTACTCCCAGAACTATGACAAACCAATCAGTGGACTGATTTAGCAATCACACACCCTTGATCCTGGTGTCACATACTCTAGATCCATCCACCTCAAAAGAGCCCCACCTATGACAGCATGAGACTTTGGAGATACATCTAGACATAAGCCATAACAATAGACTTATCAGAAAAGGAAAGAAAAGGCCTACATCAATGTAATTAGAAATGAAAAATATGAAATCAAAGGACAACACAGAACTCAAGAGGAGTTTTAAAAACTATTTGAAAACATATTCTCATAAGTTGGGGAATCTGGAAGAAATGGATAAATCCTTAGACACATACAACTTACCAAAATCAACTGTAGAAGATATAAAAACCCTGAATAGATCAGTAGTGGGCAGTGAAATTGAGGCAGAAATAATAACTCTACCAACTAAGAAAATCCCAGAATCTGATGGATTTAACAATGACTTACTAGAACTTAAGAGAATAACTCCAGTATTCTGGAACTGTTTCATAAAGTTGAAGGGAAGGAATGTGGTCAAACTCATTTCTTGAAGCCCACATTACCCTGATACCAAATGGAGAAGGTCTGAACCAAAAGAGAAAGCTACAGGTTGATATCCTCAATGAATTATAAATCATACAACCTGACCAAGTTGTCTTTATCCCAGGAATTCAAGGATGGTTCAACCTACATAAATCAATAAATGTAATACACCATTGTTATAGTTTATGTCTAGATCCCCCCAGCCAAATCCACATGTGCTCATAGATGTGGCTTTTGTAAGGTGATTCTGTCATGAGAATGTGATGCTTATCAGTGGATCAGCCCACTAATGAGGTTATGGCTAAATGTGATGTTGGGAGGTGAAGTCTGGCAGGAGGAGGGAAGCCACTGGGGTGTGGCCTAGAAGGACCTCCCTCCTTTTCTCTCTCCTCTCTTCATCACTCTCTGTTTTCTGCTTCCATGCTATGAGTAACCCTCCTCTTCCATACCTCTGCCATGGCCCTAGACTGAAACCTTTAAAACTGTAAGCAAAAATACACCTTTTCTCTTGATACCCATGGGTATCAGGTACCATGTTTTGTATCAGCAACAAGCAAAGTAGCTAAGACAGCCATGCGAATAGAAGTTAGGATTCAAAAGACATTGTCATCTCAACAAATGCAGAAAAACCCTTTGATAAAATCCAACTCCCATTCATGAAAAAATAAATCTGATGAAAACAGGTATAGAAGGACCTTACCTCAAACTAATAACAGCCATTTAGGACAAACCCAGGCCAACAACGTACTAAATAGAGGGAAAGTCTAAAACCAGGAACAAGACAAGTGTGTACACTGTCACCACTAATATAGTACTCAAAACTTTAACCAGAGCAGTCAGGCAAGAGATAGAAATAAAAAGGATATGACTAGGGAAGGAGGAAGTCAAATTTTGCAAGCTTTTTATGATCATTTATATGATCCCTTTCACACAAGGCTCAAAAACCTCAAACAGAATAATCTTAGAGCTAAAAAGCAAATTAAGCAAAGTGTCAAGATCTAAAATAAGCACTTCCAATTCTATTGTGTTTGGATATACCAATAACGAACCTATGGAGAAAGAAATCAGGAAAATAATCCCATTCACAGTAGCTCCAAAAAGAATTAAATTTCTAGGAGTCAACCTAACCAAGGAGGTGCAGGCCTCTCAATGAAAATTATCATCCTCTAAAGAAAGAGATTGAAGAAGACATTAAGAAATGGAAAGACATCCCCTCCTCCAGGATACTGTCAAAATAGACATATCACCAAAAGTGATAGTAGCATTCTTCATAAAACCAGGAAAAAAAAAATTTTTTTATGAAACCAGAAGAGATCCAGAATATTTAAAGCACTCTTGAGCAAAAGAGAAAAATGGGAGACATCACAATCTTGGATTTCAAGTTATACTACCAGGCTATGGCAATAAAAACAGGGTAGTGCTACACAAAACAGACATGGAACCAATGAAATAGAAGAATCAGAAACAGCTTCACAGGCCTTTGCCATGTGATCTTTGGTAAAGGAGCCAAAATAAATGCTGAGAAAATATAGGCTCTTTAACAAATGGTGCTGGGAAAACTAGTCATTCACATAAAGAGTAAATCTAGGCCCATGTTCCTCTCCCTGTACTCCAGTCAAATCAGAATGGTTCATTCAAACAAAAACACTGAATCTGTTGGGAGGTAAAGTACTTGAAGACATGGGCATAGGCAAGAATTTCTGGAATAGAATCCCAATCATATAAGAAATAATTACAAGGGGCTGGGGATTTAGCTCAGAGGCAAAGCGCCTGCCTGGCAAGCTCAAGGTCGTGAGTTCGGTTCCTGGTAACGGACAAAAACCAAAAAAAAAAAAAAAGAAATAATTACAAGAATTAATAAATGGGATTATGTCCAATTGAAAAGCTTCTGCTAAGCAATAGAAATGATCAACAGGGTTAGGAGAAAGCATACAGAATAGGAAGAAATTTTGCAGCTACTCTTTTTATAAAGGGTAATGCTTAGAATATGTAAACTACTAAAAATTTAGCCCACAAAAAGCAAAAGCCCCCCTCAAAAAGTGGGCAGTTGGAAGGCATAGACACGTCTCAAAAGGAGAAACACAGTGGCCTATAAATACATGAGAAAAAGCTCAGCGTCTTTGGCCATTAGGAAAGGGAAATCAAACCAGCAATGAAATTTCATACTACTCCGGGAAGAATAGCTGTCATCAAAGACTCAAAAACCAACAAATGCTGGCAAGGATGCAGATGAAAAGGAACTCTTCCGCATTGTTGGTGAGAACATAAACTAGTGCAATCACTATAAAAATCACTGTAGCGATTACTAAAAAAACCCTAAGTATAGAAATTCCCTTTCTCCCAGAATATCTCTCCTGGGTATCTTCCTGAAGGAGTTAGAGTCATCGTATTACAGTGATCCATGCAAACTCATCCATACAGCAGCACAATTCGCAATAACTAAACAATCGAAACAGCCTAGATGCCCATGGATAGTTGAATGTATACAGAAAATGTGGTATATATACACGGTGGAGAATTGCTAAGCCATAAAGAAGGATAAACTTCAGTCATCTGTATGAAAATGGGTGCACCCTGAGACCGCACTGTTAAGTGAAATAAATCAGACACAGAAAGTTGAATATCACATGCTTTGTCTTATACAAGCAACCCATTTTATAAATAAAGAGCAAATAAAGGAAATATGAGAGGAAACAGGGAAGTTGCCCCTTTTAGAAGGAAAAAGGGACCTGCAGAAGGACACCGTGGGAGAGGGGATCAAATATGATTGATCTGTGACATGTCTGTACTGATTCCTCAAGACAAGTGTAATTATTTTACACCACCACATGCACTGATAAAATCAAAGGAAGTCCTGTCAGCCTGGCCCTCCACACCATCAGACTCACTTCTTCTTTTTCTTTTTTTTTTTGGTAGCAGGAATCAAACTCAGGACCTTGCAATTTCCAGGCAGACGCTGTGCCACTGAGCTATATTCCCAGCCCCAGACTCACTTCTTTACCCCCACACTACCTCACTGACTCCTATGGCGGTCTGCTCCTTGAGGAGGATCCACCTGCTCCTTCCCCTTTGCTGTAATTTGAGTCTGCAATGTCCCCCAGAGCCCATGGGTTTGGACAACTGGTCCCCAGTGTGTGGCACAACTGGGAGATGGTAGAACCTTTAGAAGGTGGGAACCTTTAGAAGGTGGGAATATTTGGAAGGGGGGAACCTTTAGAAGGTGGGTGTTAGGTCATTGGGAGCATCGTGACTCTGACTCGTTCTTGTCAAGAGGTGAACAGGCCTCCTCAACGAAGGGCCACTGCCATGATGTAATGGGGCACCAGACGCCCCAAACTACAGGGCCAAATGACAGCAGACTGAACCCACTGAAGCTAAGGGCCAAAGTACACTTTCCAGCTGTACACATTCCTTACCTCTGGTAGTCTGTCATAGTGAAGAAAAAAAGCTGACCAATACAATGTTCTCTCAGTTGCTGCCAAGACATACTGTGGCTTGTTCTCACCAGGACATCCTTGGGGATCCCAGGAAAGTGAAAGCCCAGTCACAGCTCTGTGTCCTCAAAGGCTGTGGGTTCTGCGTCACCCTGCAGGGACCCCACTGTCTGTATCTTCTTCCTCAGGGCTCCCAGTCCTTCTGCCTTTCTCGGCCCTAAAGCACAGGCCTCTTTCTGAGTCCAGACTGGCATCGGCCTCTGAACAATGCCACAAATGTCTCCCTCTCCTCTTCCCAACACTGCTTCTTAGAAAAACACAGAACCTGCTCATTCAACACCTCCAAGTGTACCGAAGCATCATCCCTCACAGTGTGAGACACAGGGCCTGACCCCAGTGTCACCAGATTCTGTCCCTGCAAGCTTTTTCTACAGACACGGATCACCATTCTATATGTCTTAATTTATTATTTATTTTTATTCCGGCTCCCCTGATCTCTAGAACAATGGCTTCTTGATGACAGAGACTAGGATGCTGTGTACTGCGGCATCTCTGGCACCCACAAATACACTGGTACATGGAAGGGACCCAGTGTTGGTTACCAAAGTAGTCTATACAGAATGGGTGAATGCATCCCTCCATCGATCATTCAAGAATCAAATGCATGCATTGTAGACTGAACCTAGAGGATGCTGAAGAACTACACAAACACACACAATCCCACAGACACACACAAAAACACACACAAAAAATCACACACATGCACACACACTTCAGCAACACTGTAACTTGAGCCTGGAGTGTGATCAGTGCTTGGGTGGGAGGAATGAGGGGAGGACATCTCAGGGCAGGAACGGTACATGCATGCTCGGGTCCAGGGGGCCCTGGCCGGTGGCATTGGTGACAGCTTCATGGAGCAGCAAGAGGAGGCTCTGAAGGAGAGTCCAGCAGGGCACAGCGCACATAAGGCCTCCAGTCTGGATGTAGCCTTTTCCCAACTCTCTGCCCATGGAGAGGAGACGTGGCTGTTCAGGCTCTGCAGGAAGTGGACGATAACTGTGTCTGCAAACGCATCCCGGAGGCTGGTGTTGGCAGACATGAAGCAGCAGCGAGGTGCATTCAGTAGCTAGGGAAAAGATGAGGCCCAGGAATGAGCATGGTCAGGATGGAGAAAGGGAATCGGGCTGCGTCAGATTCAGGAGGAACGAAAGATCAGTTCGTGGTTTGTGGGATGAGGGGGATGAAGGGAGGTTGCAGTGAGCATGCCCTCATCGTGCTTCACATGTGGGGTCAGCCATGAGCATCACTGGACCCTGGCAGTGAAATTGGGCTCAGCGTGGTGGTCACTTGTGCATGCTGGGAGTTCTGGGGTCATCACGATGGGGGTGGCTAAAGGGAGGTGGGGTGCAGAGACGCTACGTCACTCACTTGAGAGCCTAACTCGTGACAGTGTCCGAGTCCACTTCTGGCCTTGCCACCTTCTTCCTGTGGTACCTGACTCTGAGTGAAGAGATCAGAGCTTTTCAGTGTGGGCATTCTGGGTAGAGAGGACAACTGTCACCTTGCCTGTGCCCTGTTGAGAGACTGGAGGGGTGACTAAAAGAGAGGGCAGGGACAAGAGAAAGAGAGGGAGAGAGAAAGAGACAGACAGACAGACAGACAGAGAGATCCAATTCCCAGACGTTGATGGGACAGGCTCTACAATGGGACAGAGCTGGACAATAAGGACTATCTCCTGTTGGGTTGTCATCACCCTCTCAGCCACTGTCTGCCCCCCATATTTTCTGACTCCTTTGAGTGTCCCAGCAGTGGGAACCTGGGGTTCAGTGGTGGCAGGCTGCCCTCCCCACAGTTCCTCTCCATCCCTGGGCAGTGCTCACCTGAGGAAGAGGAGGCAGAGCCCGAGAAGCAGGATCTTGACAGACATCTCTACAGTGGTGACCAGCACCACCTCTGCCAGGGGCTCTGATTTCCCTGCAGGGAAGTGGGGAGGCTGGATTCTTCAGCAAAGCACAATCTCAGTCCCTCCTGTCACCTAAGCTCTTGGCTATGGACCCTCTAGACCTCCCCTCATCTCTGGATAAGAGACCACATCAGGCTGGGCGTCTGTAACCTCCACTCCAACTGTTTTGCAATTGCATGGAGAAAACATTATTTTCTTTTTATAAAAAAATGTAAACTTTTGTTCACTAATAGATGATATCAAGAAAGTGGAAAGCGCAACTCTATGGAACTGGAGGTGATCCTCGCAAGTCTGAGAAATGCAGAACATGTCCCACAGTGAGCTGTGTGACGTGTGACAAAGGTCTTATACGCAGCCCCCTGAGAGGACCCTTACAGATCCAATTACAGAGAACCTGTGTGGCCCAATTAATAAATGCTCATACGATTCGAAAAATATGCCTCTGAGGAAGAGCTACAAATGGCCAATAACTACATGAAGATATTGCCATCATCCTTAACTTTTAGCTTAGTGCCAATCAAAATGGCAATGAGATGTTCTTTCATGCCCACTGGCAGGCTATAGGTTTTGTGAAAAGGAAAACGATAATATCAGGAAGACACGGAGAGCTTTTGAATGGAATGCTGGAGCTTACGTTCCCAGCATTGCTGGTGGAATTGTAATGTGCGGCCAGCACAGCAGGACACATTCTGCATTTCCTCAAAACATCACACTGTGTACCACAGTCCTGCTCATAATTCTGCTGCTTGTTTTGTGCTCAGGGGAAATGAAACCATCTGCTCACACAAAACGTTTACACCAGTGTTCCTAGAAGCATTATTGATAGCAGTCAAAGAGTAGAAACAACCCTATCGTCCATCACCTGATAAGTGGATGAGCAAAACGAGGTCTCTGCAAACAGTGGGGCTGCTACTGAGTCTTAGAAAGGAAGGAATTACTGACCCACGCTACACAGATGATCCTGAAAAACACTGTTACGTGAAGCAGCCAGACACATCAGGCCACAGTTTAGATGATTCTACTTCCGTGCTGTGTCCAGAGCGGGCAGCTCCACAGAGACAGAGCGAGTCGTGCTCCTCGGAGGAGGAGAAGGTGCTGTAATTGCTTTTTGTATGCAGGGGCCTTTTTCGGTGGGGGTTTTGCAAAGTTCTAGAATTTCATAGTGTGATAGTCACATACCTTTGTAAATATGACAAAAGGTCAGGTTTTTGTATACTTTAAAGCAGTTAGAGTTGAATTTAATGTTAGTGAATTTTATCTCAATGAAAACATATGGATATTCTATTTCAAAGTGGAGGGAGGTAGCGAGTTTTACCAAACCCTGGCATAGATCAAAAGGGTTCTCTGTGAGGGTGAGGGACGAGCTTCGGTGGGAACAGTAAGGCGAGGTCCCAGGGTCCATCCTCAGCACCCAAAACACAATCAAATAAAACAAAAAGGTTTTGGTGTGCATGCGGTGGGTGAAAACACACCCTCAGCCCTCACTGTTGGAAAAGCAACTTATCCACCCTTCAGGGAAATCCAGAATGAGGAAGCCAGCCATGCTGCTTTTAGGAATTGCCCACCAACCCACAGATGAGTGTGTGGAAGCAGATACAAAACTATCTTGTTGGCAGCGTGAAACTCCTGCATGACTGTGTTCCTTGGCCGTGAACAGCTGTGGAATCAGCTCTGTCTGTGCATTGGCCCCACAGGCACTGAGAAAGGATCCTCTGTGCTCCCGACATCTGTGACCTCTCTGGTCCCCAGGGGCACTGACTGAGGCTGAGCACAGCCTGTGTGCATCCTTGTCACTTGTGAGGACAGGACTGAGTTTCTGGGGACAGACTGCTGTGTGTTTGTGTGTGTTCTGAGTGTTTGTGTGTGTGTGGCTATATTTCCTTCCACAAGTACTTAGGTCAGAGTTACAGGGGGAATAAAAGGAGGAGGATGGAGGGGAATCCAGGAAATGGATGAGGGGGCTAGAAATCTGCTTGTGCTACATGCATGTGCATCTGTCTTCTGGAGGTCGGTGGATGTGCGCAGGAGCTGAGGGTGTGAGGACTGACTGGGACAGTCAAGGTGCAGCTGTGTGTGGGAAGGGCCAAGGTTCGTTAACAAGCGAGTTCTGTCTCCAGGTTGTGTCCAAGGTGAGGAGTGACCTGGTCCTGCCCTAAGCTGAAGAGACCCTGCCCCTCACCTCCAGCACAAAGGAAGTTCGTCCTTACCCAAGCTGGTTCCCAGGGAGACACTGTTTGTGGAGCTCCTTGAGGAATCTGGGATGGGAAGAGAGGGTTTTACCTTCTTCAGTTGGGGTGAAGTGTGAGATAAGATGGCAGTCCCCAATTTCACCCCAGAAATCACGGACCCACAGAAAGACAGGGCCTGTGCCCCCAATTCAACCAGCCATCTAGCACGCAACCATCATGAGTCCTAGCCCTGGTTCCGCCGTCCCTCACACCCCCAGGCCTGGGCTTACTGGCCCAGTTCTCACAGGTGATGTTGAGCTGGACGGTCCTCTCCACGGTCACACCAGCCCAGGAAACATCACCTGACAGGTGAGGTTGGTGCCGTGGTCCTGGGGCTGCGGGGTGAGGGTGAGCAGTGGGGAGCTGGTGATGGTGGGGCCCAGGTGGAACACAGAGGCCCCCACCCAGGAGAAGACGGGGGGGGGGTCCCACGCTCACAGGCCCAGGGCACAGAGCAGGTCAGGTTGCTGGGGGAGCCAGACTCCAGGGCCCCTAGGATGAGGATGTCGGGGGTATGGTTCAGGGCTGGAGAGAAGAAGGGACAAGGGATCAGGACAGACGGTCCAAGGTGCAGCCCTGAGAGAAGCTCCAGCTCTGACCCACTCCTCGGTGAGCTCTCAGTACTCGACCCTCAACTCCTCCCTCCAACCCATCTCAGCTCTGCCCTGTGGCCACCGTTACCTTCCCTAGTGGTCAGTGTGGAGCTAGAGTCTTACCTGTGACATACACAGTGACCCGGTTCCAATAGAAATTCCTCCTGAAACTTGCTGAGCTCATCTGAAAGAAGTATGAACCACTGTCGCCCCGCTGTGCGTCCCTGATGAGCAGGGAGCAGTTCCTGGTCTGTGTGTCCCAGAGGAGGGGGAAGCGGCCCCGAGTCTCCCTCTGCACTTGCTGTTGTGGGTTGTTTGTGGCTACTGGAGAGTCAGGGAGAAGGTCAGACCCCTCCCGGAAGCAGGAGCCAGAGACGGGGCGTGGCGTGAAGGAAAAGTGGTGGTAGGAGAATTGGCAGGCACGAGGATGCACAGACATTCCTGCACTGACACCGACTTTGGCATGCTCAGCCTGTATCTTGGGTACTGAGCCAGAGACCCTGTGGGGGAAACAAGATTCAGCTCTGTACAGAAGCCCCCAGACCCTCTCCCTGTGCCCACTCACCCGCCCACAGCAGAGGCAGCAGCAGAGGCAGCAACATGTCGGACGTGGAGGATCCTGGGCTCCTGTGGGTGAGCGCAGAAGGGAGGAGTAGGGGTGGGAAGCACTGTGGGACCCGGGGAAGCTAGGAAAGGCAAGAGACCTCAGTATCTCAAGGAACAGGAACTCAGACAGTCACATGGTCAGAGTTGTTCCTCTGTGCCACTGGACTGAAACTGCCATGACCAGTGAGCCCAGAGAACTGCACAGACAGGACCAAAGCAGGGGCAGACACCACATCCTGCTGCCATCTTGGGCACTTCCTTCCATATCTGGGTCTGGACAGAAACTTGTATCTCGTCCAACTGGCTTTGGGGGCCTCAAGGATGGCCATCCTGCCTTCACAGGGTGGGACAGGGACCTCTGAGGTCCTCTGAGGCTCGAGAGATGGTGGCACCAGATTCTTACTCTGCTTCTTCCCCGGCTAAGCGGCTGCAAGTGGTCTTTGATTGCACCAAAAAGTGGCCTACACTCATCAGCATGAGGAAGTCACAGCAGTACCGTGAACTCTGTTTCTCAATTGGGTGCAATTTCATCTCTCAGACACTTCTCAGTGACTCCAGACATTTAGCTGGTTGTACCCTGATGGGGGCAGAGGCCAGGTGCCACTGAGAACCCCGCAGTGCACAGGACAACCCCCCAAGACAGAGTCCTCCAGCTCCACATGTCCACAGTGCCCAGGTCAGAAGCGCTGCAGCTGACCCTCGAGCCAGCCAGTGTCTCCAGGTGTGGAATATTGGCGGTTGTGTGTGATATTCGGAGCACAAAAAATGACGGAGGGTCTTGGGCCAACCCTTGTAGGCCCTCATGCTTTCATTCATTCCTGCATGCATGCATGCATCCCCTCACTCTGCAGAGCGAGCACCTGTTCTGCGCTGGGGTTGGTAGCAAATGCTCTAAATTCTGCTCACACCCTTGAGGTGCTGTCCACACTCTGGGACAATCAGACACGCTGCCAGTGAGCACTCCATAAAGCAGTGAGGAAAAAGAAGGGCCGGTGGTTGTGTCTGAACCTTCCCCTTTGGGCACAGCGAGCAGGATGGAGATGGTCTGTGCTCTCCCAGGACAGAGGGACTATTCTAGCTTTGGGCAAGATGCTCTGCCCAGGCACAGGTCATTAAGGAAGCAAAATGTCCAAGTGGAAGAGAGGGAAGGAGGGCTCTTCTGGCCTCCTCCTGCTCCCTGACAGGTGGGGATGTTCCTAGCTGGCCCCAGGTCCTCCCCCATTCCTCACCTCCCCGCCCCTGCCCTGACACGGTCACTCTGTCCCCTAGTCTGACCACACCTGTGCACAGAACTGCCATGGCCTGCGTGTTTGCTACTCCCAAACTTCTTACGCTGAGTTCCTAACCCCAAGGTGATGCTCTGAAGAGCTGGGGCCTTTGGGAGGTGATCAGGCCATGCAATGGAGCCCCATGAGTGGGATCAATAGCCTTATAAAAGATCAGTGCCAAGAGAGCTCTCCTGTCCCTTCCCTCAGGAGGGCCGAGTGAGGAGGTGCCCTCAGTGAAGGCAGAACAGAGGGCTCACCAGACACAGAATCTGCTGGTGCATCGTTCTGTCTCCACGAGGGAGATGAGGTGTCACTGTCTCACTCTATCCTCAGCGTGCAAATGTCTCTATGGATACCCAGGAAAGGGCCAGCCCCAGGGAGGTGTGGCAGCCTGGGTGTGCTGGGTATCTTACATTTACAGAGAAGCTGTCTTTACCACTCAGAAAGTCTCGAGGGAAACAGCTTCTTATAGTATTTTCGGAGCTGGAATCAGGCACAGGATGACTGAGATGATGCCAACAGGTTTGATGTCGGAGGCAGGACTGGCGTGGAAGTGAGTCATAAAGGTGCAGATAAATGAACAGACGCCTGGTGCCTCGGCCACCCCACCAGCACTCACAGGAAGTGGAGGCGCATGGTGCCCCCGTGGAGGCCCCAGCTGCAGAGGGCAGTCACCTGACAGAGGAGGCTGGACCTCAGGTCCCCGGCCTTGTGTGCTGACTGTACTTTCTTATTTTCTGCACTGCTGATGCTGTGGAATCTGGGTCTTGCTGACTGAGGAGAGACCCGGCCAATAGAGCTGGCCAACAGCTGCAGAGAGCAAGTGGTGCCGGGGAGTTTGCTATTCAGTGCCAACCAAGCCACCCAGAGCTCATCTATCTGGCTGTCACACCCTGGGAAGCCATACACCACTACCCTGATCGTCCCAAGGCGGTACAGACAGTGGGGCACAGTCCCTGCACCCCAGAACACATGGAAACTATTTAGATCAGCTAAATATGCTGGCACCTTTCCTGAGAAGCCACCATAATGCCTCCTGCCTGTCCCTTCCCTTGCTGCCCCTCACCTCAGGCCTGGGTGGTCTCCTGGGCCCCTCCCATTGGGAAGTATGTATAACAAATCCTCTTCTTAATGGTCACTGTCTCCTGGTCTGTTGGCCTCGTCATGCCTGAATAATAATGAAACCTATTATTTTCTTTCTTTATTTTAAAAATAAAAGGAGGAAAATATTAACAGACAGTCGACATTTTACAAAATAGCAAAGGAACAGTACAGACAGTACAGAGTTACAAACAAAGTGGTAGGGAATTAACAATGCTTGTTGTATTACATATTGATACCTTCAAAGTGGTTTCTCATGAAAACAGATATAGACATACAAAGCTGATCAACCAAGGACTCATTGACAGTTTCTTTCAGCAAAGAAATACAAAACAGTAGAACAGCCATGTTAACTACCCTGCATATACATACATACAAACTTTCTCCTTCTTTCCCTTCTCTTTTCCCATATCCCAGTTACCCTTTACCTTTGAGTGCTTTCCTATCAATTTACAATGTCTATCATATCTCCTAGTTTAAATTAACTCTTTCAGTCTTTACACTAGAGAAACAATGCGGTGTTTGCACATGTATGTTTGATTTATTTCACTTATGAGCATGGTCTCTAGTTGTGACCATTTAAATATAAAGGCCTCGAGCTTATCTTTCTTTACAGCTGAGTAATATTCCATTATATAAAAGTACCACAATTTTCTTATCCAATCCTCGGTGGATGGACATTTGGGTTGCTTCCACATTTTAGGAATTACAAATTGTGCTGCTATGAACATAGGTGCACATACATCACTGTGATATGATGTAAAACCTATTATTTTCTGTGTAACAAAACACTCCGGGCTGAGGAGGAGCACGGGGGAGTGAGGAGAACCAAGCTCTCAGAGGCGAGGGAGCCCGAGTCCAGGAGACAGGGAGGCGGTCCCCACAGCTGCACCACAGGACGTGGCTGGTACTGGATGTGGGTTCCGGGTCAGAGCTGATGTGGTGGGGGAAGACGGGGGGGGGGTGGAGCGAGGGAGAGAGAAAGAGGGGGGCACAGGCAGAGAGAGACAGAGAGAGAAACGGAGAGACAAAGACAGAGAGAGATCCTGAGTCTGTGAAGAGCTGTCTTCTCACCCTCTTGCTAGGGCCTGTTTCAGCGTTGTACTTGCGCTGGGCTGCTGCAGTAGGAATACCATGAACCGGGCATCTGAAATATCAGACGTTTATCTTCTCACAGCGCAGGAGAACAAAGCCAGCCCAGGTGCAGCTGATTCATTTCCTGGTCAGGGCTCTGTTCTGGCTTGCAGACGGCTGCCTTCTTCTGTGTCCTCAGATGGCCTCTCCTCAGTGAGTGTGTGGAGAGAGAGAGGGAGATGGGACAGGGACAGGGCCAGGGCCAGGGAGAGATTTTCATTTGGAGCCAAGCTGGCGTTGCATAATTGGATCTCATCAGATCACGACCCCACCTTTCTGACCTTATTTACCCTCACGCACCTATGAGCAGCTGTTTCAGATTAGACATTAAGGCTTCAACATGCGAGTTTTGGAGGAGACACACTTCATTCCACAGCATTCCGGTCCCGGGGGGTCTGCACACTCCGCCCCATCACGTGCAAGGAAGGCCCGTCACATAAGAAATGACAGTGTGCACTTTCTCTTTCAACTTGAAAGGAAGCGACCCCTCCTGCACCATCCCCCCGGGGCCAACGGTACTCTGGGCGCAGCTGCGCTTCCCAGGTGGAATCATCCTCAGGCCCCACCCACGCCGCTTGGTCTCGGGGTGCTGGTGGCCACGGGGCCGTCCTTGCCAGGTTTGCTCTTGTTCTGACCTGGGAGCCGTACGCGGGTGTGGCTTTGCCGCAGCCACCCAAGGGCTGGAGACCGCGCAGGGCGCAGCGCACGGGTTCCCCACTCTTCAAGGACTTGCTCCCTTTGAGCTGGACATGTGGGTGCTCGGTCTGGACGGGCCCGGGGTGAGAGGCTCAGCGTCCCAACTCCCCTTTTCTGCGACCGTCTGGTGTCCAGTTCGCTCTTCCCAGGAGTCAGGGGCTGCGGGACCAAGAGGGAGCCCCGACGGGCAGGTGAGAGGGGGGCGCTCAGGGTGCGCGTGCGTAGGAGGAGCGCCTAGGCGGAGCCACTGCCTGTCCGCGCCGGCGGTCTCCGGAGAGCCTCTGTGCCCTCTTCCTCTCCCTCTGGAAACTGGGAAGACAACCCCAGCTCTCCCCTCTCCCGGCCGCCTCTCTGCCTCCCGCACCTTGGCAGCACCTTGCCCTACCCAGGATGGTGGGGGAGGGGGCTCTACCTGGCCACGCGGGTGAGCCACTGCCCGGAGCGCCCTTCCCGCTGTGCGCCACGTCCACGGCGGCCGAGCTGAAGCCGGAGCCCCAGAGGAGGAAGAGGCGCAGAGAGCGAGCGAGGGGAGAAGAGCTGCGTTCACTCATTTATCGGACGAAACGGCACCAGGGGCTGGGAACAGACCTGACCTCGCTTCTCGCTGGCCAGTGAGCGGATCCCTAGCAACTCCAGGATTTCGTGACGGGCGCTGGAAAGGGGGACGAGCAGACTCCGCACTAGTGGCTCCTGTCCCTTCGCGGCTCCACAGGTGCCCAGTCGGAGTCCCCGAAACCACAGACAGGAGCATCGTGAATGCCACCTGGTGGCGACACTGTGAATCGCGGCCCCTGCTACTTCCCGGGGGCTGCCTCTTGGTGCATTGTTTTGGCTCTCTGGATATTGGCTAGGAGTCTGTTAAAATGCAGCATTTCAGCTGAGGGAGAGAGGGAAGGACGTTTTACAGCATTATTGGAGGAATTTTGTAACACCTGAGGTAAACCCATTCGCTGCATTCAAGCCAAACACAGGTGACTTCCGCCCACGGGAGACAGGACTGACTTGGACCCTGGATATTCTCATAGAAGCTGCTTCAGGCTTGGGGAAGGCAAGAGAGACCGCCACGAAAAGCACCCACTGAAAAAGATAGGCGAGCCGCTGCGCTGGGAGCAGTGTTACACCAAGAGTTAGGAAGAGTCTGGGGCAGCCTCCGACGCAGGGACTTCCTGCAATCCTCAGCTCTCTGCGCACGCCGCTGCTGTACTGAGGTCCCCCGTGTGTGGTGAAGGATATGGGAGGGTTCCTGAGCAGGAATCCCAGTCCTTTCAATTTTTATTTTTATTAAAAATTTGAAACAGGATTTCACTAACTCACTAAGTAGTCCAGGCTGGGCTCGAACTTGAGATCCTCCTGCCTCAGCCTCCTAGAGGGCTGGGATTTCAGGGGTGTGCCACCATGGCTGGGTTGACTTAGCACCTTTGTGCCTCTTCCATCTCTTCTGCCACATGAGGACACCTAGATGGCACAAACTGTAAGGAAGAGGCTACACCAGTCATCACCAGCTGCCTCACTGACTGTCCCGCTCCAAAGCTGTGAGCAATGATTTTCTATTGTTTTCCCATTATAAATTACCCAGTCTCTGATCTTATTACAGCACCAGAAATAGACCAAGACAAGCGCTGGCCCTTATTCCTCTGGTTGTCCTGAAACTCTGCTGATTCTGTCTGTGGTCCCGTAACCATCCCAGAGAGAGACGCAGAGAGAGGACCATGGCTCCCCAGCCAGCCAAAGACGGGGAGCCGCTCTGGGGCTCTAGGAGTCAGGAAATGCCCAGGCGGAAGCAGACCCAGACAAATGCGCTGTGTGGTTTTCACAGCAGCCTCTGGCCAGTATCACGCCGCTTTCCCCCAGCCGCTGAGGTGGACCAGCTACTGAGAACTCAGACAAAAGGTGGACATGTGTCCTGTGGGGGAGAATGGGCATCCCAGGGATTCCTCAAATGATAGGGTGTCCTCCAGAGCAGGCAAGGGCATCTGCGTGTCTCTCCCTGTGGTTCTCAGGTCCCCCTGCCACCCCCAGCCAGCCCCATCCCGTGACGGGCCCTCTCGTGGCGTCAGGGACTCCCTGCAATCCTCAGAACCCACAGTTCCAGCCCTTGGGCCTGTGCCTGCTGATTCATTAGCCCTGGCCCAGTGCTTCTCAGAGAAGGGGCTTGCGGTTCCTCCAGATCACACGGATCACACGCTCCTTCTCCCCCAAGGATCAGACAGCGCGACGACGCTCCTCCCATGGGGCGCCTTAGGTGGGAGCATCCCCCCCTCGCTCTCCACACTGAAGGGCCCGTGGCAAACTCTGAGCCAGCCGGGAATGCAAACTCGGAAGCCAACAGCATCATGGGAGAGCATGAGCTTCTCACCGCTGTTGCAACCATGAGCAATGGAAGTTTGAAAGTTTCCTTCAGAAACAGAAATTTGGTAAGTGCCTCGTCATAGCCCTGGAGATGGGAAGAGAAGAGAAATAGATTCCATTGCTTCTGTCACTGGGCTGCTTTGGAGTATATACGTGGGGTTTGTGTGTGTGTGTGCGTGTGTTGTGTATAAACCAGCTATCTACTTTATTCCCCTATGGACCTGCTAGTGTATGTGTATATGTAAAAGTCTGTCTTACATGCATGTCTCTTTCACATGTACATATGCAGTCTACTTCTACACACAGTTTGGAAAGAGGGAGAGAAAATAGATCAGTGGTTCGAGGCCTGGAGGACATGGGGCAAGTGGGTGATGATGCAGGAGGCGGGGCTGCCTCCCAGGCTGCCGAGAATGTTCCTAAAGTCGGCGGTAGTGATGCTCACACACCCTGGTGCCTAGGCCAAAGTGCAGATGTTTGCAATGTGATTTGGGTATCATGTAAATCTCCGTAAAGCTGCTGCTGAGGAAAGCACACATCAGATGAAGAGCCCTGTGTTACAGGTGGAAGTTATTACTTTTACACATACCCTCGAATGTAGAATATTACAAAGTTGTTCTCACGGAAGTTGAGAGTGGGCAGTGGTGACCGAGGCTGAGGGTGCAGGGAGGGAGGGGAGGGGTCACGGGTGGGTCCAGCAAGCAGCCCCGGGCGCTGCCACGGCCTGGCAACTCGAGGTGGCCGGAGGTAGTGCTGTGTACTCCAAAGAGCTGAGAGAAAGGGCCTGGAATGTTTTCACCATAAAGATGTGAGAAATGCTCGAGGAGACAGACCTTTTACCTGATTTAAACCCTGGGCAATATGTACCTGTAATGAGACCTCACAGGGCAGCTCATAAATTTGTATACCTTTTGTGCTTTTGTGTAGATGTTTAAAATAAATTTAAATTAAATTAAAATGGAGAGCCAGGCATGGTGGTTCACGCCTGTAACTCCAACACTCAAGAGGCCGAGGCAGAAGGATCGCTACGTGCACGTGGCCAGCCTGGGCTACACAGTGAGTTCAAGGCCAGCCTGCACTGTATAGCAAGACCCTGTCTCTAAAATACAATACAATGAAATAAACTTTAATTTCAGGATGGTTTTGAGTGTGCAGAAGACAGCGCAGAGTCGCCATACCCCCAGTGCCCCATCCCCTCCATGAGCAACGTCAGACATTAGTATGGTGCATTTGTTACCATGAATAAACCAATTCCTGCACATCACTCATTAGTCCATAGTTTGTCTCCTTGTTTTCACCTAATGTCCTATTGCTCCCGTGCTGCAGGACAGCACGTCACATTTAACCTTTGTGTCCTCTCACGCTGCTCCTGGTGGCAACAATCCCTGGTGAGATCGTGAATAATTATTCTCTTTGCATCACTGGCCTTGGGGGAGGGTGGTCAGGAGGTCCAGCCAGGTGTTTTGCAGGACACCCCTCTGCTGGAAATTGCTGGTGTAGCCCTCGTTTATAGACTGAGGCTCTGCCTTGGGGGAGGCTGTGCACTTTGTTCTCTCAAAGATAGCAATCCAAGCGTGTATATGGCACCCATCGTAAATAAAAGAGTAAATGAGGAGCAGTGGTTGGGAATATTGGCCAGGTCCCTGCGGGAGCCGCACTGTGGTGCGCACGGAAAAGCTTTGCGTGGTTGGCCCTGGAGCTACATTCCATTTATCATCGGTAAGCAGAATGAATGGGGACTCGCAGAGCTGAGGTACAGAGAGGCAGAGTGTTTCTTTTCGTCATATGTGTGTGTCGCTTCCACAGGAAATCTGATTAGCTACAGTGTTTATTTATATTTAACGATGATGTCTAATCATGGGAAGTTGTTAGCTTTCCATGCTGAAAATATTTTGCATTTGTGACTTTAGAACTCTTTTAGGGGTTTCAGTTTTGGAACAATTGGAAAAGTAAATGGATTCAATTTTATTTAAGTTTCCGACTGTGGATTCTGTGCTCTGTATTTAGCCATGCTGGTGGATAAAGTAAACTGATCAAGAGGCAGATGAAAGATAAAGGGATGGTAAAGCCTCAACACTGGGTGTTCTTCGGGACCTTGGGGTCACTGAGGTTCTAGAAAACATCAATATTCCCAGCAATGTTAGAAATTCATGTTTAAAGAAAATTAGCCCAATTTTTAACCTGAAAATCACACACACACACACACACACACACACACACACACACACACACTCACAGCCGTGTGGTAATGTGCAAGGAATGGAAAACAACTCCATAATCCTAAATACTTTAAGAAATAAAGATGTGCAATTGTTTTTATGCATAAGCAAAACATCAAAGAATCTTATTTCAGTTCTGTTGAGAGAAGCAGCTGAGTCGCTATAAACAATGAATAAGATTTTTTTCTGAAGTATTTTATGCAGGAGATAAGAGTTGGTGCGACATCTGAAATGTAAAAGTCGTGACTGCAGCTAGCAAAAATGCAAGCCAGATTTGTTTTTGTAGAGTGTATACTGGTGATTAAACCCAGTTGCATGGGGAATCTGAGGGCCAACCACCCAAAGCTTTTCCGTGCGCACCACAGCGTGGCTCCCGCAGAGACCTGGCTAATATTCCCAACCACTACTCCTCATTTACTCTTTTATTTACTGTGGGTCCCATATACACACTTGGATTGCTATTTTTGAGAGAACAAAGTGAACAGCCTCCCCAAAGGCAGAGCCTCAGTCTATAAACAAGGGCTACACCAGCAATTTCCAGCAGAGGGGTGTCCTGCAAAACACCTGGCTGGACCTCCTGACCACCCCCCCCCCCCCCCCAGGCCACCGATGCCAAGAGAATAACTATACAAAATAAAATAAAGACTTTCTCTTTTCTTCCTTGCTTAAAGTTGTTCTGCTAACTCCAAAGCAGGCTTATGCTCAAAGGAGAAAGTGGAACAGGCCCTGTGGTGAGTCGTGGGGACCTTCAGGCACAGAACATGAGTGAGTCAGGCTTTGACAGATGCGGGGACTTCCTCCTTAGTAATCACTGAGAATGTGA